>NC_092712.1:290892961-291200322 GCF_047496885.1 Scyliorhinus torazame
AACCACATCTGATAAAGCAGTTGAATGTTTTCTGGAGTGTAAAAGAGGAAGTGAGAGCACTTAACCACCTTTGATGTGGTCCAAGAGCTGTCAATCACAGCTAGATGTTTATAAACATTGTGCTTAGTTTCACTTGAGATCAATTCAAGCATGAAGGGAACTTAAATTAAACAATTCAGACAGTTGGCTGTGTGCAAGCTGCCAATCAGAGCCTAGTGAAAAAACAATTCCCATTGATGTGAATGAAAGCCTTGCAGATCATAGATCCAAGGGGGGTTAAATCCAGCTGATGCGGTTTATGCTCTTTAGGAATTTACAGGTTTTGCGTCCTCTGCCTGAGCCAGCAGGTATATTGCACAGGTGATTGTTAAAGCAGTGACTTTTTTCACTGTTTATGTCTGAGGTTCACTCTAGCTTCCAGGCAGGGATCTCTGTAATAAGGGTCAATCGGTTGGGGTCTCTGTAATGGGGAGTCTCTGGTGGGGTTCTCCGTAAAGGGAGGGTTTCTGATGGGGGTTTCTCTTATGGGGGGTCTCTGGTGGAAGTCTCTGTAATGAGGGTCTCTGGTAGGGGTCTCTGTAATGGGGGGTCTCTGGTGGGGGGCTCTTTTGTGAGGGGGTCTCTGGTGTGGGGCTCAGTTATGGGGTCTCTGGTAGGACGTTGCTGTGGGGTTTACGCCATCCTCGAAATGTGGGGGTTTGGTAGGGGGCAGAGTTGTGTTGTGGGCAGCCCGCTCAAAATGGTGGCCTAATAGTGGGATTCACAAAGGAATCTCTCGCAATCCCTGAGATGCATCATCCCTGAGATGCATCATTTTTTCACGGCAAGGGATAGTGAATTGTCTCTGGATTCTCACTCCCAATGCAAGAGCAAGTCAGAGGCAATTCACCTCTGTCAGGAGAACATAGTCTGCCAAACAGAGAATTCAGCCCACCATCTTTTGGAGAAGATGTTAAACTGAGGCCTGTCCTCCCCCTTCAGGTATATGTAGAAGATCCCATGGCAGGGATTCTGCCTAGTTCCCTGGACAATATTTATTCCTCAATCAAGACCTAAAATCAGGTTATGCGGTCATTGTCACATTGCTGCTTGTGGGGCCTTACTGTGCCCAAATTGGTTCTGCGCTTCCTGTAGGGCAGCACGGTAGCACAAGTGGATAGCACTGTGGCTTCACAGCGCCAGGGTCCCAGGTTCGATTCCCCGCTGGGTCACTGTCTGTGTGAAGTCTGCACATTCTCCCCGTGTCTGCGTGGGTTTCCACCGGGGGCTCCGGTTTCCTCTCACAGTCCAAAGACGTGCAGGTTAGGTGGATTGGCCATAATAAATTGCCCTTAGTGACCAAAAAAGGTTAGGAGGGTTATTGGGTTACGGGGATAGGGTGGAAGTGAGGGCTTAAGTGGGTCGGTGCAGGCTTGATGGGCCAAATGGCCTCCTTCTGCGCTGTATGTTCTATGTATTGGACAGTTACTCTCTTAAATGGCTATAAAACACTTTGGGATATTCAGTGGTTATGAGAGGCATTATGTAGGCAAGTCCTTTTGTTTTCCTCTTCAACCTCTTTTGCTCCTTCCACATATATGCTGATCGCACTCAATTCTATTTCTTTCACATCCTTTTTGACCCCGAATAATTCCATATCCCTCCCCAATACAAAACCAGCTGCTTCCACTTTCATAACATCTGCTTCATTTACCTATATATCAGCCCATCCCTTCCTGAACCCTTCACATATGTCATTCTTACCTCCAGACTCAATTAGTCCAACTGATTAGCCTCCAGTTTTACATTCTGTACGGACCAACTCATCCGACACTGTTGCGCTTACCTGCTCCTGCACTAGGTTCTGTTTGCCTATCATCCTTGTCCTCAATGGATTATTAATAATAATAATAATCATCATTTATTGTCACAAGTAGGCTTCAATGAGGTTTCTGTGAAAAGCCCCTAGTCGCCACAATCTGGCGCCTGTTCGGGGAGGCAGGTACGGGAATTGAACCCGCGCTGTTGGCCTTGTTCTGCATTACAAGCCAGCTGTTTAGCCCACTGTGCTAAACCAGCCCCTAAATTGGATGTGGGCCACCCAATGACTTTTGCTTTCTATTTTTCCCGATGTTTCTGTGAAATGACTTGGTCATTGCAAACAAATTGACCCTGGTTAATTCCTTTACAACCTGCAAGTCAAGATGTAATACAAAAAGCTCACTCTTCCCTACATTGAGCTTATAGCCCAAGAACTCCCCAAACTCCCTCAAAGTCTGCATGACCTCCACCATCCCCTCCATTGGGTCCGCCACGTACAGCAACAGGTCATCCGCGTATAGCGATACCCGATGCTCTTCTCCCCCTCAGACCACCCCCCCCTTAATTTATTGGACTCCCTCAGTGATATGGCCAAGGGTTCGATCGCCAGTGCAAACAACAGGGGGGACAGGGGGCACCCCTGCCTCGTTCCTCGGTACAGCCGAAAGTACTCCGACCTCCGCCGGTTCGTCACTACACTTGCCACCGGGGCTCTGTAAAGGAGCTTAACCCAGCTGATAAACCCTCCCCCGAACCCAAACCTACGCAACACCTCCCAGAGGTACTCCCACTCTACTCGGTCAAAGGCCTTTTCCGTGTCCATAGCTGGCACTATCTCCGCCTCTCCCTCCTCCGATGGCATCATTATCACGTTTAAGAGCCGCCGCACATTAGTGTTTAATTGCCTGCCCTTTACGAATCCCGTCTGCTTCTCATGAATCACCCCCGGGATTCAATGAGATCATGATTGATCCCATGTGATAAACACTCACCTCCACTTTCCCTCCTTATCCCCATAACCCTCGATTCCCTTTCTGACTAAAAACCTGTCAATATCAGCCTTGAACATGGTTAACAATTCAAACTCTACAGCCCTCTGCGGTAAAGAATTAACTGATGGATTTATCATTCACAGTCCAGAGGAGAGGGGATAATCTGTGTGAAACTCAGCACATTGGTTTGCTCGAGATGATATTGTTCTTATCGGTGTCAATTCCTGGAAGGAGTACGGGATAATGAATAGTTAAAGTGGTGAACTTTTGCCTGCAGTCAACAGCTGCTGTTAGCTGTCCATGAGAAGCACTGGAGCAATTACTAAAAGACTATCGGAGCCACTGAATGTCTTAGTTCTGTTTTAGATAATGTACTATCTGCTAGGCAAGTGGGGGAACTGGGGGTGGGCTGTAAAATAAAGATGTTATTTTAATTATGGGAATTCAGCCAGGTTTATGAATATCATCATAAATTATAAACATTTACTGTGCAGCTTGCTTCTGTGAAAACTGAATTCCATATATGCAAAGACACTCCGAAGGAGACTGAAAAGTGGGCTAGAATTGTTTCAGGAAAAATTATACATTTGTGCTTGATTTTTAATTTTCACCTCACTCAACCTTATCCTGCCAAACCTTGAGTGGGGAGTGTTATTGCTCATGTTTGGTTTAAGTGCTGACTTCCCACCTCAGGCTCTTAAGTACATTTGTTAGATATTCGGTGTCCTTTGCCAAGACCAGAGTAGCAGAGAAACAGCCAAACAGCCCAGGTTTGTTTTGAAAGCGGGCATGCTTGAAGCAGTCACTCCACTGTTTTGCCTTCAGCCCGGGAGTGTGGTAGTTGTAGGACTAGAGGGTTTAGAATAGGCAGCAAGAGGTCAGGTCACCAGTGGTTTTGAACACACTGGTGAGAAAACAAAATTGATTTGTTGCCAGGCCCAGAGTCAATTTAGGTGAACAAGCACAGGGTGATAGGTGAACTGGACTTGTGTGATGTAGGATATAAACAGCAGACTTTTGGAAGACCTAATCAACAAAGGCATTCATGGACTGAACTTGGCTAATGATGAGCCTCCAGATGTTTTAGCAAGTGCCAGGTGATGGGACATCCACTTAGACATTGGTTGGCATTAGCCCCACTCTATAGTTGTCTTCAATATAACCCAAAACAAAAGCCTTGGCACAATCAGGCATCGGGAATACACAAGTTTTTAATAAAAATATATATCATATTTACCAGAGCTGTGCCCACTGCCCTGCTCTAATTGGCCTCCTGTGTACTCCTGATTTCCGTTGCCCATCATTGGCAGACATGCCTTCAGCTGTCTCGGAAACGTCTCCATAAATTTCCCCCTCTGTCTATTTCTCTCTCCTTAAATCGATCCTCAAATCCTACCTCTTTGAACAAACTTTTGGGGCTACCTGTTCTAATTTATCTTTGCGTCTGGTAATGCTGCCGTGAAGCATCTCTGGATATTTGGCTATGTTGAAAGTGCAATATGGTTATAAGTTGATTTTAATTGTACTATGTCAAAGGCTTGTCTGGTTGTCATGAGAAGATTGCAAGCACATCTGTCCCATTTGTGTGAGTCACATATTTGACATTGCAGTGTCATTGGTGAATTATAAAGAAAGCATAAACTTGTGTTTATGCAGCGCCTTTCACCGTCAGGATGTTGCAAAAGTGATTTATTGGGTAAAATTTAACGGCCTCATCGCACCTGACTCTATGACACGACGAGGCCATTAAATCTCGCGAGAGATCTCTCGTGAGATTTGCGATGCTTGGAACGTCTTGACCGATCTAACAAGATCTCGCGAGATGTCGCAATATGGATCTTGCCCTCGCTGGGCGAGATCCAGATATACATTGGCTCATTTAAATATGTCTACGCTGGATTCTCCCGAGGCCCGTGAATAAACAGCCTCTCCTGGGAGACCTCGCCATGGTGCCGTTTAGCACTGGTCCACACAAACGTGGACAAGACGTGTTGCTAACCTTCTGGTGTCTCTGAATTTGGCTCTGTTTAATTACGTTTGCTCAAGTGTCGCCAGGTATCTTTCGATACCGCCATAAGTTTCAAAACAGAATACTGATCAAAGACTCAATACACCAGTTAGTAAGTTCAAAAGCGATGCTCATTAATTTACACACCGTCAAATCTACTCATGCATAAAACTCTACAACCTAAACTATCACTATTACTAAAGCCTACACTTAGCTTCGGGTGCCCACTCAGTCAGAGGAACAATGGCTGTTCCTCGGTTCTGAGGCAGCTGGGTTGAGCTGTTTACAGGGTAGCAACTAGGAGCGTCTATCTCGTAGCGTGCATTGACTTGGAACTTACTTGGTCTGGTGTAGCTGCTAGGCAGGTCTCTCCTCGCTGAGCTCCAGCATCAGCACCGTTAGATAGTGAGGCCATTAGCGCCGGGAAACACCCTACTATACGTGCCCAAAACAGGACTCTGTTTTTTGCACATTAAATTCATCAGCTATAACTGATGAAGTACTTTTTGAAGTGTAGTCACTGTTTTTATGTAGGGAATTTCACAGCCAATTTGGGAATTAGCAGCAATAAGTTAAAAGAGCAGCATGGTGTGTTTTGTGGTATTGGTCGAGAGGATAAATATTGGTCAGGACACCAGAGAGAATTCCCCTGGGCCCCTGCAAAAGATACAATGGGATCTCTTACATTCGCCAGAGATGGCAGAAGTGACATTTGTTTTGTGACTCTCCCAAATGTCAAACCCCCGAGAGTGCAGTATTCCCTCAGTACTTCACTGTGGTGTAAGCCTAGGTTATATACTCAGGATCTGTCAAGTAGAATTGAACCTACAATCTTCTGGCTCAAAGGCGGAGTGCTACCACTGAGCCAAGAACCAGCTTGTCCCGCTGGGTTGTAATTGGAAATGCAAAGCTTGGCTGATTTCCTCCTTTTCTTGTCACTATAAGTGTGAGTGGTGGAGATGAGTTAAATCTGCCTTCCCAACTCCAAAGACAATTTTGGTTAGTACTATGTGTGAAATATATTAGAGGAGTGGAAAACCTGTTGTTATTCAAATACATGTGTTGCTGAATACAGTAAAAAACATCACCACTGTAAAGGCAAAGTAGGTGCTTCTCTTAAACATTTTGCTGTTCTTTAAACATACCCATTGCTTAGTACTTTGATTTACAAGAATGCTCAGTTTATCATTAACTGAGCTGTGCTTTCATCGTACTTTTAAAAATGTGCTCTTTGTTATATGAATACATTTGTTCTGCTCTGCTGTTTCTCTTCTGTCGTGGCCTTGGCAAAACATACTTGTATGGAAAAATGCATAATATAAATCACAACTCATTAGTTGATGTCTATTGGCATCACACACACAGAATTAAGACCATTGTAGTGGTGGAGTTAAAGGGCAGCGAGAAATCATTTTATTAAGATTTAAAAATATAATTCAACCATCATTTGATGTCTTGGGTTCCCCTTTATTTCAATTCTAAATTCCTGTGCCCGCATTTATAATGCCAATTGTCTATGTAAACCTGGTACCCTCCCTCTAGTGGGAGGCATTGCATTCTCTGTATTCAGCATTACAAGTTTACGTAGGCAGTTTCCATTATAAACATCATCATAGGTATTTATAATGGGCAAGGCTGGAAGATTTTTAATTTATTCCATTAACGTCAAAAATACTGGATTCGTTGAAGTAAAATTGGAATTTTGAAGTCTTTCAATTTTAAGAATTGATTCTCGTCTTTTGTATGGGCACTTAGTGTAGCCAAATCACATCACATTTCCACCTCTCTTTTAGCTTTGAAGAAGAGTTATCCGGACACAAAACATTAATTCTCTCACCACAGGGGCGGCGCGGTGGCGCAGTGGTTAGCGCTGCTGCCTCATGGCACCGAGGACCTGGGTTCAATCCCGGTCCCGCGTCACTGTCTGTGTGGAGTTTAAACATTCTCCCCATGTCTGCTTGGGTCTCACCCCACAACGCAAAGATGTGCAGGTTAGGTGGATTGGCCACGCCGAGTTACCCCCTAATTGGAAAAAAAAGAATTGGGCACTTTAAAAATACAAAAGAAAAAATCTCTCACCACTAATGCTGCAGACCTGCCGAGTTTTTGCAGCAATTTTTGTTTTTGTTTCAGATTCCAGCATGAACAGTATTTTGTATTTTAGAGTAGCTTAGTGTTAAACTGGTTTGGATTATAAACAGATAGATCAGGAGACATGGAAATTTCCTTCAGTTAGCCATTACAAAATTGGTTGAAAATAAGGAAAGTCCAAGGAGCATTGCCTTTTGGAAAGTTTTGATTAGGTAAGTTTTGTTTGCTGAGGGAATAATCTTCAAAGACATTGCCATTTGCGTCATGTTTCCCTGTACTCGTGACTCATTGGCCATTCACAAGGATGGGGGGCGGGATTGTCTCAGCCCGGGGCCGGGCCGGAGAATCGGCGCGACCGGCGCTAATCCCGCCACGTCGCCCCGATGCCGGGACGCGATTCTCCGCAGAGCGGAGAATCAGCACCATTGGCGCTGGCCGGGGCCGCTTTACGGCCCCCCCCGGCGATTCTCCGATGGGCCGAGCGGCCGTCACAGAAAACCCGAGTCCCGCTGGCGCTGTTCTCACCTGCTCTTTGCCGGCGGGACCTCGGCGTGGAACCACCCGGGGGCGGCCTGTGGGGGGGGGGGGGGGGGGAGGTTCGACCCTGGGGCGGGGCCTCCATTGTGGCCTGCCCGTGATCGGGGCCCATGATCGGCGGACCGGCCTCTCGGGCTGGGGGCCTCCTTTCTTCCGCGTCGGCCCCTTTAGCACTACGCAGTTGCGTCGGGGCCGGAGCGGAGAAGGGAGCCACTACGCATGTGCGTGTTGCCGCCGGTCCCACTGCGCATGCGCGCGATGGCGCCGGTGGCACTGCGCATGCGCGGACCCCGCGGCGCCCAGTTGATGCTGGGATCAGCAGCTGGAGCGGCGTGAACCGCTCCAGTGCCATGCTGGCCCCCTGTAAGGGCCAGAATTGCTGATCCTGAGGCCATGTTGACGGCGTCGAGAAACGTGACGGCGTTTACGACGTTGTCAACTCTTAGCCTCAGGATTAGAGAATCCCGCCCGGGATGTTCCAGTCCTGCCGATGGTGTACCTCAGACGTGGGTTTCACAGTGGGCAGCTGGTGTATTCAACAGGTTGACAACAGCGGACCAGATGATCTGGCCGCCACCAATAGCGGGCTGTCTCTGCCGGCATGAAACACATGGAAGGAGGTGCGGAAAATCCCAACTGTTTCAGTGCAGTTTATTGATAAATGAGGGCTGCTTTGCCAAATGGAGTTGTCATGAAGGCAGCGAGCACGGTGGCACAGTGGTTAGCATTACTGCCTCACGGCGCCGAGGTCCCAGTTTCCCAAAGATGTGCAGGGTAGGTGGATTGACCACGCTAAATTGCCCCTTAATTGGAAAAAACAAATTGGTACTCTGAATAACAAATTTTTTTTTAAATGAAGGCAGCGAGCAATCTATTTTACCCACCTACCAAATTGTGGGATAGCTATTGGTAGAAGTGTCCGAGATGTTTCACTTCATAGCTTCATGGTTTCATGGCCTCTTACGCATCTCTGACTTTCTTCACCCCCAACACCAACGCCCCCCCCTCCCTCCTGTCGAAGCACTGGAATTCCCCCCCCCCCCTCCCCTCTCCCGTCGAAGCACTGGAATTACCTCCCACACCCCTTTGCCTCTCTGCCTCTCTCTCCTTGACCTCTACTGAATTGACCAAGTATTTGGGGAGATGGTGGTGCGGCAGTAATGTCACTGGGCTAGTAATCTGGAGCCCCAGGAAACTGCTTTGGGGAGACGGGCTCAACTCCCACCATGGTAGCTGGTGGAAATTCAATTCAATTAAATCTGGAATGGAAAGCTAGCCTCATAGAGAACTCATGGAGACTGATATCTTTTAGGGAAGGAAATTTGCCATCCATATCTGGTCTGGCCTACATGTGACTCTAGACGCAGCGCAACATGGTTGACATTGTGGCCTAGCAGCCATTCAGTTCAAGGGCAATTAGGGATGGGCATCCAATACTGGCCTTGCCAGTGACACTCGCTTCCTATGAAAGAATAAAGGGGGAAAAAATTGGTTACCTGTCCTAATTCTTCCATTATTGGCTCAATACATATTATGATGTCTGATTACATTCCTGTAGAGCACTTTGGAAGGTTTTACTACATTAAACATGCTGTATAAACACACGTTTTGTAACTTATTGCAGTAAACTATTCAACTGAATGTGAATTTCTTTCTGAATCTTGGAAAAGTGTTTACTGATGAGGGTAGGACCTCTGGCCCACATTTCGCTGAATAAATCTGGGGCGCAATCTACCGGCCCCATCCACACGAACGGCTGGTAGATGCCGGGAAAAGCTTGCTGCCGGGATTTACCCGGCTCATCACGCCTCATGAGATGTAACAGGATTTCAGCAGAGGCTGCGGTCCCCAATAATGGACGGGATCAATATTTGGCAAATCTGCATATTAGAATGAGTAGCTAGTCCCACTGTAATCTGCAGCTAACCTGATCAATCCGAGGCATTGGGATCTATCCCTTTTCCGTTGATACCTTAGACGAGCGCCATTCAGTACTGGTTCCCACAAACTGGGACCAGGCGGAACGGCACTTGGAGGCCTTCCCAGAGGATCGGATGCCCCTGGGTGATTGGCTCCAGGCAGGGTGGCACGCTGCAACTGCTGCCAGTCTGGCACTGCAAAAGTGCCCAGGTGATACTGCCAAGCTGATTGGGGCACTGCCAGGCTGGCAGTGCCAAGGGGTCAGACTGTGCCAAGGATTGGACCAGGGTGTGGTCTGCCCATGTGCGGTGGGATACATGGGGGCTGAGGACCTTGTTATGGGTGAGTTGGGGGTCAGGGGTTGTGTCGGAGGAGTCGAGAGATTGGGACGTCATTTAAAAATGGTGTTCTGATCTCCTCCTGCATTGCGGGGTTCTGGCTAGCAGAGCTCCTCAGTGCAGGAAATGGGACAAAGTACAGCCTCGGGAGGGGTGGGGGGTTCCCCCGCTGAGCGCCAGATTGCAACAGAGACCTGTTCGAGAGCGATGGGAAACACCCGGCTAAACTCTGTTGCATATTTGGTGAGTTGCGTCCATAATATTTCAATTAATGACTGTTAATCAACCTCTCATGCCCACAAAGTGAACAATTAGAACTATGGGGCAGAATTCTCCCAGAGTGTCCACGGCATCGTAAACGGGCCGCTGCCAGGAGTAATTCTGGCCCCTACAAGGGGCCAGCACCGCACTGGAGCGATTGACGCCGCTCCAGCTGGTGATCCCGGCGTGAACTGGGTGCCGCAGGATCCGCGCCAGCGCAGTGGCGTCGGCGCCAACACGCGCATGCGCAGTGGCCTCCTTCAATGCGCCGGCCCTGTCATAATATACACACAAGTATATGATGGTGCACAGACAGACAGTGAGTGACACAAAGGATGACCAATGAACATACAGAACACAGCAGCCAATCATCAGACAGGTCACGGCCACTATATAACCAGGGGGCACTAGTTTTCCCGTTCTCTTGGGATGCAGCCTCTGAGACAGTCAGAGCCTGTGAGCAACAACTAGAACATCCACCATGTGGTAGTCAGATAGTCTGGTCAGGTTAGCCTCAGGTCTCCAGTCAACTCAGCATCGTGTCAACCCACAGTTCAAGCATGTTTAATAGTTAAGAGTTTAATAAAATAGAGTTGCATTTCTTCAAGTGTTGGAAGCCTGTCTCTCTCTCTGTTACAGTAAACGCAGTCCTCGCAGACCCAGCTTACCCAACCCATCAGGGCCCAACGTAACATGGCGCAGGGCTACAGGGGCCGGCATGGAAGAAAAGAGGCCGGGGGACAGAGCGGCTGGCCCGCCGATCGGTGGGCCCCGATCGCGGGCCAGGCCGCATCGGAGACCCCACCAGAGTCGGAACCCCCCCCCCACAGGCCGCCACATTTCCACGCAGGGTTCCCACTGGCTGAGAGCAGGTGTGGACGGCGCAGGCGGGACTCAGCATTTTCAGTATGGGCCGAGAATCAGCGAACCGGCTGCGTAGAGCGGCCCTCGACCGGCGCCACGCCAACCACGGGTCGCCAATGGCGCCGATTCTCCGCTCTGCGGAGAATCGCGTGCCGGCGTCGGTGGGGCGTGGAGCCCTTCGCGGGGATTCTCCAGCCTGGCCCCGGGAGCTGAGGGGATCCCGCCCATGAACTCTCATTCCTTTAGGTTGCGAAATGTGAAAAATGTTTTTTAAAATTTGAAGTCAAATCTCTTTACATGATTTTCTTACATTACCTTTCCATGCCTCTTTTCCCTCCCACTTAATCCAATCACTCCCTTCCTTTCACTGTTTCCCTTTTTGTACCTGATTTTACGTTGAATTCCTTTTTCTGTTTACTTCTCAATTCTTCTCACAGGTTAAGGCAATACATTGTTTGTTGCCTTTGCTATGATGTTATCATTGCACACTTCCGGAAGATTTGTGGGTAAATAGTTAAAGGTGCAAGATTAAGTCTAATTAACTCCACCACATTCTGGGCCTCTGTTTTGAGAAGAGTTCGATTGCCCAGGTTATTTGCTCAGTGATTTGATGAACGTGCCTGTCCAGATTGTAACAGCAAAGCTCTACGTTCCTGTCGGCACATTACTGACAGCCTCTGAACAGGGTGGGGACGAGACAATGCACCATTCCAATGACCTTTGTGTCCCACTCACAGGCATTAATGCCAGAAGAGGTGCATTTTTCAATGAGGCCTTCAGGAAAGGCAGTTAGCGAAACTTTGTGGTGTCACTCCATCACCATGATGATGTTCTCAGTGTTTGTTTCAAATTCTCCGACTGTGATTAGAAAATAAAATTGGCAAGCAGTCTCATTGCTAATTTCTAAATGTTAACTGCTCTATTAGTGCAGCGGTGGATTATTGCCTCTGTGCCACAGAACTATTAATCTCTGTTCTCTGAAACTGTTAAAGTTGATTTTTTTTTAAATGGAGCAATTATTTGCTCTGCCTTGAGCAAAGGGTTAGTTAGCTTCAGTTGGACAAATGCCTGTCGTGCAGTTGTCCCTCAGGTTTGCCTATACTTCGGTGCGTCACAATCGCCTGTTGATCAATATGAAGTGTTTGTGCATCAAATTAAAGCTTTCCCTGTTGATCGAAATTTGTATAAAGTTTAATTTTGTCCCGCTCTTTCTCTCAACCAGGTTTCAAGTGTCCTGTGTGCTCAAAATTTGTTTCTACGGATGAAATGGATTTACACCTTGTGATGTGTCTGACTAAACCAAGAGTGACCTATAATGGTAAGAAGCCTCTTTTTACTGAATATGCTGAACCTCAATTTGTAAAGGCCATTGTACTCTTAAATGGGTCACCAAAGTACCACATTTTGCGATCACCATCACCTGTGCGTGCTATAGTGAATAGCTCATTTTGACACTGGTGCAGTTTAATCTTTACACTGTGTATGGCTTTGTCAGCAGCAGACTTCTCGGGCACAATTCAACCCAAAAAAAACCTATGTCCGGTTTTGGGCGCGTTTAGCGGGGTGTTTCTTGGTGCCTGCAGTGCCAAGAAAAATCCCGCTATTAAATGGCACTTAGCTGTTTTTTGACTTCCCGCCGTGGCTGCACTTTAAGGGAGACTACTCGCGGATCGGGGCGCCATTTTTAAAGGCAGCCTCGATCTTTCGACAGCCCCCAGCAACCCCACCGTGGACTCCCGTCACGCCCCACTTCCGCCAACATAGCTCTTCTGGTGTCCTCGAGACCCCCCCCCCCCCACCCCGCCTCACCCCACCTCCTCTGGCAAGACACCCCCGGGCCTGACCTCTGGCATGGAAAACCTGGCAGCTGGGCAGCTTGGTATTGCCAGTCTGGCACACTGACAGTACCCCTGCCAGCCTGGCAGGGCCATCTGGACACCTTGACAGTGCCAAGCTGGCATTGCCAATGTGCCTGGGTGCCAGTGGGAGGGCCAGGGTGCCTCCTGGCCCAATGCCCGACCACCTGGGTATCTCCAATGGCTCTCCAAAGGCGTGGGAGGACCCCCCCCCCCCCCCCCCCGTGGGAGGACCTCCCCGCACAGGTGCTATTATGACTGGTCCACATTTTTGTGGACTAGTACCAAACGGTGCCGTGGCACGGTCCCAGACAGAGATGATGAATCCCGGGCACCGGGAGAATCCGACGGGCACATATTTAAATAAGCCTAATAGCGCATTTAACTAAGCATATCTGGATCTCCTCCAGCGAGAGCAAGATTTAGATCATCACGAGAGGTCTCTCGTAAGAATCGACAGCCTCGTCCTGACACTAAGCCGGGCGTCACGAGGCTGTTGAAGTGCGCCTATTGTTGATTTTCTCCCCTAAACCGGATATTTTCTGGACGGATGTACAGTTTATTGAAACTTGCTCTTATTTTGACACACTTAGTCCGGATGTACATCAAGGCTAAGCAAGGGCAACAATCTTAAAAGAGTGTTCAGATAACACCATATACTGTGTGAAAGATCCAGTAAGGCAATCAGGATGAAATTACAACTTTGCCGGTTCTGAACTAATTATTCAGAAAATGCTTCGTATCAATGAGATTGAGGTGATGATTCAGCTAGTAGTGATTTATGTATTTTGGGCTCCCTGAAATAATAAGATGGTATGGACAGAGAACGACTATCATTTTATTTTAATTTTAATTTCCATGTGCATGCATGCCATCTGTCAGCCAGCTGTAGGTCAGAAGATAATAGAGAGCAGTTCAAACCGCTGAAATATAGGGCAATGCCATTGCAGAGTATATTTCATTCAAATCTAAATATAGGTTTGCACTGATGAAAGAATTAATCCTACCCAGAGAGAAGCTGCAATTTATTTAAGCCGTTCGGTTGCTGTTACCATAATTATCAAAGCGTTTCTCCCTTGTCGAATTCCCATTAACTGACTTGCTACATTATCAGTCCTAATTTTGTTAATTAATAAAGGACTGTCAGGCGGGGGAGGTTTTTCATTCTGCTTTCTTTCGAGACGTTTCTTCCCTCAGCATTTAGCCATTGTCTCGGATGTTGACCTCTGCTCAGGGAGGCGCAGCGCACTAACATCTTCCCGGGTGCTGTCAAAACAGGTGTTTGCCCGGGCTAGTACAGATATGCCCGAGTTGTACAACAAGTTAAGATGGTTCCTCCTCTTACAGGATGAAATTGGGTGGTGAGATCCCAGCATATGGCTCCATTGAGTGACTAACAGTTGGGAAGCCATTCCTCTAGTGCAGGAACGACTGCGATCCTGGCATGGCACTTTTCCAAGGGAATTATAGGCACTTGGGACCTGGAAGAAAGTTAACAGCCATGATAATCAAATAAAGCATTGCATTATGGTTCCATTCAATTAGGTTTGGCTGCATTCACTTCATGGAAAAAATATATCAGGGTACGCTTAACATTATGAATGGTTCAGAAGGGTCGTAATGTGTTAGTCGCTTAAAATGTTGGTGTTTTACTTTGGCAAATGCCTCCTCTTCTGGTGCCTTCTATGCCTATTTTTGATGCTTCTTTAAAAGTGCATGTAACGGTGCCAGTATGGTTTCCAGATTTGGAATGAACTTTCCATAATAATTAATGAGCCCTAGGAATGACCTTAGCTCCATTGTATTCTCTGGCATTGGTGCCCGCTTAATAGCTCAAACCTTCTCTTCCACCGAGCGTAAACCATCCTTGTCAACCCAGTACGCCAGATATATGACCTCTCTTGCCTGGAAGACACACTTTCCCCTTTTCGGGCAGATATCTACATTTGAGAAATGACAGAGGACTTCCTCTCAGTTATCTAGGTATTCCTTCTCGGTGGCTCCTGTAATCAATGTGCCGTCCAGGTAGACCGCCACACTTGGGACCCCTTGGAGGATGCTCTCCTCAACCCGCTGGAAGATTGCACAGGCGGATGATACTCCAAATGGGAACCTGGTGTATTCATACCATCCCCTGTGGGTATTAATAGTCACATATTTCCTGGACGCTGCATCTAACTCCAACTGGAGGTATGCGTGTATCGTGTCCAACTTGAAGAAAGGATGGCGCCCAAACAACTTTGCATAGAGATCCTCCTCACACTAGAGAAGACCCAGTAGGGAACTACTGTTGTTATACACAATAGTTAACGGAATAATAATAATTGCTTATTGTCACAAGTAGGCTTCAATGAAGTTACTGTGAAAAGTCCCTAGTCGCCACATTCCGTCGCCTGTTTGGGGAGGCTGGTACAGGAATTGAACCCGCGCTGCTGGCCTTGTTCTGCATTACAAGCCAGCTGTTTAGCCCACTGTGCTAAACCCGCCCATAATAATAATCGCTTATTGTCACACGTAGACTTCAATGACGTTACTGTGGAAAGCCCCTAGTTGTCATGTTCCAGCACCTGTTCGGGGAGGCCGGTACGGAAATTGAACCCGCGCTGCTAGCCTTGTTCTGCATTACAAACCAGCTTTTTAGCCCACTGTGCTAAACCAGCCCCTATGTGTTAAATAAAGTAAGTTTTGTTTTCCTCTACAACTCGGTGTGGACTCCTTTTGTTGCCCCTTACGAAAGTGTCACTCCCAGTGAATCAACCTCTCAATCACCCTCGCAACCCACTGCCCAGCACCTAGGAGTTAAAATGTAGCCTGTTTTTCTTACTGAGGAGACATTTACGAAAATCTTCTTTCGTAAGACTGGTGACATTAATCCTAACATAAGTTAATGCCTTTGACCAATCAGCACCCCCGTAATGCCAAGGGTGATCATTATTATTTAAATATGCATTCGAACAGGAACTTTATTTGTTGTCTATTGAAAAAGGCTTTGAAAAAAGCTTCTCCCCCCCCCCCCATTTGTTGATTCCATTTAAATGATATCAACAAAGAAAGCAGTTGTTAGATTCAGAAAGCAGTTGGTGCAACATCAGCTGCTTTCCAATCTAATTATATTTCTAAAAGACGCTAGTGCTTGTTTAGCCCTTCATGAATTCTCTTATTGGAGTGCAGTGTTTCAGTACAAGCAGTGTTCTCCAGAGATTTGTATCTAGTAGTGAATGTGTTTGTAGTATCTATTATCAATAAGGCCTTTAAGTATCCTAGCGCCTAGGTGCTGTAAAAACAAGCTTACTTTAAGCAATGTGCCAATTTGCTTCTGGTGTGCTACTTTTGGTGCTCAACTTCACATTGCTCTCACCAGGGATGGACAAGTTAGCGGTCTGTTACTCTCCCTGTGTTGTCCAGTTCAAATTGCTCTCTCCAGACCAGATGGATTCATCTAGGGGGACCAGTGCGGAACGGAGCTCAGCCGAGGTCTCTGAGGCAAAGGGGATGTATCCCAAAGCCTCGGGTACCTCGGGAATGTGCACATTAGAGTGAGGCTAGTCATCTTGCTCTAATATACAGATTTGCCAAAAAGTGATCCCGCTCACAATGGGCGGGATTTACATTCCAACATCCCACGAGGCGTTGTGAGTCAGGTAGATCTCTGGAGCGGGGTCTCCAGGCTTTTATTGGCCAGTCTGTGCTCGAGCGAGCTGCAATTCAGGTGCAGCGTGGCCATTGGATCATGCTCAATGTTTCAGGTCTGTGATCTATCATTTGTTTTACAGATAATGGGCGTGATCCCCCGCGTGACTTAGTGTTTGCGCTAGTGCTAGGAGTGACCCAAATGCATCACTCTATGGCCCTTGGAAATTGTTTTTGCAGAATTGCTTTTCCCATGCCGTTCCATGGCATACCCCATGGGGTCCGTGCTGCAACTGAATGGGGCGTGACCTCATCTCTCTGACAGGTCCCACACCTCTGCAGTCAAAGCTGCTGCAGCACCCCCCTCCCATGGATCACTTGCAGGGCACACACACACACACCCTAAGTCTGCCTTTCAAGAGCTTCCTAGAAAGTGCAGGGGCAGCCCCCACAGCTGCAATTTCTAGGAAGCACTTGAGAACAAAGAGGCAGACTCGTTAAAAAGAACTGTGCTCAGGAAAACACCTGCTTCCCTGAGTTAATGGATCAATGCAAAGCTATAAAAATAAACAATCTGGGGTGGGATTCTCCACCCCCACGCCGAAGTGGCCGCGCCGTCGTGAACGCCGTCGAGGTTCACGACGGCGCGGAACGGCCCCGGTCCCGACCGATTCAGGCCCTGACAATGGGCCAGTATCGGGACCGCGTCATCTACCGCGCCAGGCCTTGTCGCCCGCGTAAAAGCGGCACCGAATAGATGACGCAGCCGGCGCCGCATAATGGACGTCATCCGCGCATGCGCGGGTTGTCCGGCGCCAACCAGCGCATGCGTGGTTGCCGTCCTGTCCAAATCCGCCCCGCAAGAAGATGGGGGACGGATCTTGCGGGGCCGCGGAAGGAAGGAGGTCCTCCTTCAGAGAGGACGGCCCGACGATCGGTGGGCACCGATCGCGGGCCACCCCACATTCAAGGTGAAGCCCGGTGCAGGATCCCCCCTCGCCCCCTCACAGGCCGCCCCCCTCCAGCGTTCACGCACCTCCCACGACTGCAGCGACCAGGTGTGGACGGCGCTGGGGGGAACTCGCCGTTTTGGCCTGGCCGCTCGGCCCATCCGGGCCCCAGAATCGCGGGGGTGCCGGAGAATTGCCATTTTGGGTATCTCCGGCGATTCTCCGGCCTGCGGCCCGCGAAACTCGACCGGCCCGTTCCCGCCGCTTGGGAGAATCGCGGGACGGCGTCGGACTGGCGTCCCCGGAACTTTTGGCGGCCCAGGCGATTCTCCCAACCGGCGTGGGAGTGGAGAATCATGCCCAGCTATTTCTCCCCTTTGAAACTGCCTCAATCTGTCAGTTGAGAAACTATCAGCAGGCAATGGAGTGTGAAATTGTATGTAAAGCTTTCAGTCTCCTAGCCACAGACACAGCCTTCTATACTTTAAAGGGCAATGTAATTGAATGTGTTAAAACTATTTCAAAGGCTCCAACAATTTAAACAGATAACCTAGATCTTTAAACTTGGCATACTGACAGACGTTTTAAAGTGTTTAGGGGTACAAGTGTGACATCTTCACTTTATTCCGAGAAAACTTTAATTTTTACAGACTGACTGACTGATTTTTTTGCAAAATCTTTTATTGGCTTTTCTCATATTTATAAACAGTTGTTACTCATATACATTACATTTTTCTTGCCCACGCTAATTTGCTTTATTTTACAGCGAGGTTTGTTTTGTCCTTCATTTGACTAACTCTACGTACATTTTGCTGCCCTGTGGATCGGTCTATGATATCCCCGACGAACTGCCCCCCAGTATCCAGGAAGCCTTCTTCCGACCCTCGAAAGGCGTACTCAATCTTTTCCAGATGGAGAAATTCCGAGAGGTCAGCGAGCCAGCCTGCGGCTTTGGGTGGTGCTGCCGATCGCCAGCCGAGCAGGATTCTCCGGCGTGCGATTAGGGAAGCGAAAGCAAGGGCGTTGGCCCCTTTCCCCATGTGTAGCTCTGGCTGCTCCGATACCCAGAAGATTGCCACTATTGGGCATGGCTTCACCCTCACCCCCACAACCTTGGACATTGCCTCGGAGAAGGCTGTCCAGAACCCAGCAAGCTTGGAGCAAGCCCAATCCATGTGGGTTTGGTTGGCCGGGCCCCTCTGGCACCGCTCACATTTGTCCTCCACCTCCGGGAAGAGCCTGCTCATTCGGGTTCTGGTCAGGTGCACTTTGAGCACTAGGCTTAGCCTTGCGCAGGAGGAGGTGGAGCTCACCCTGCTCAGTGCTTCACTCCAGAGTCCCCATCCTACCTCTGTCCCCAGTTCGTCCTCCCATTTTTGTCTGGTCCCGTCCAGTGGTGTCTGGGCTCTGCCCAGTAGCTGTCCGTATATTTCCCCACACAGCCTCCTCTTCTAGCTGCTTGTGCCTATCAGGTCCTCTAGTAGTGTGCTTTCTGGGGCCCCGGGGTACCCTACTGTCTCTTTGCGGAGGAAGTGCTTTATTTGGAGGTGTCTCAATTCCTGTCCTCTTGCTAGTTTCCACTTCCTCGTCAGTTTGTCCAGTGTCGCCAGTCTGCGCCCTACGTAGAAGTCCCCGACCGTCAGTGTGCCCCCGTCCCGCCTCGATCTTTTGAAGATGGTATCTAGCATAGCTGGGGGGAATCTGTGATTCCTGCAGATGGGGGCCATAAGGGACATTTTGGTTATCCCGAAGTGCTGTCTCAACTGGGTCCACGTTCTCAGCGTGGCCGCTACCACTGGGCTTGTTGTGTATCTTGTTGAGGTGGATGGGAGTGCTGCTGTGGCCAGGTCCCGGAGGGTTGTTCCTTTACAGGATGCCTCCTCCATTTGTACCCAATCAGTGTCGGGTTCTTGTACCCATCCCCTCACTTTTTCTGCCAGTGTTGCCTTTGGTCGTATTGTAGGTTCGGTAGAGCCAGGCCCCCTCTGACTTTCTCTCTTTGCACTGTCGGCTTGGGAATTCTCAGGTTCTTGCCCCCCCCCCCCCCCCCCCCCCCCACACACACACACATACACACACACAAATGCCATGATTAGCCTGTCTATGTTTTGGAAAAAGGCCTTGGGGATGAAGACCGGGATGGATCTAAACAGGAAGAGGATCCTTGGCAGTACGTTCATCTTGATCGTCTGCACTCTTCCCGCCAGGGAGAGTGGGAGTGACTGACTGACTTTTAATGGATTTAAAGATGGGGAAGCAGTCAAACCATCTCCATTTCAGGGAAGACCTCAAATCTGAGCCCCACCAACTCAGTGCAAGCCTCCTAAACCCCACCTCCCATGAAGGATTCCCCTCGGCACCCTTGCGAAATTGTTGCGAGGGTACTTACCACCTTGTCACCCCTTGGACCGCCACGTCTACATTCCTCAATACTTGCACCAAATCGGTGGTGGGGGTTGTGCTGGAGCACCCCAGCTGGCTAGTAAATGGTGCACCCTGCCCGACTTGCAAACTAGCTCTAATGAGTTGGGGCGGGAAGCCAAGCTGGAATATCGGAAAACCCACGATGGACGGCAGACTGGGCATGGAGACCTTCGCCAGGTCTGCTGCCAGGCGTGATTCCCGATTTCGGCCCGACGCGGGATTCTGTGAGCCACCTGTGGACCCGGAGGGTCCCGGCCAGTGTCTCACCTGGGAATACAATGTGCTTTACTCCTCATCCTGATCCACGGTTTGTTTGTGTGTTTGTGTGTGCATGTTTGTGCACGAGTGTGTCATGTGTGCATGTGTGTGCATTTGTGCGTGTGTGTGCGTGCATGCCCCGCAAGCTTTTTAAAATAACTTTCATAATATACCGGTGGCAATTTGTTTCCAACTGTATGTTCATGTCAATACCTGCGGATCCTGAGCTTCACTGTTCTATTCCGTATAGGCTGAATGGTACATGGATCCCGTTTCTCTGATTTTCCACCATTTTCTTAGATTTCCTTTTAGGTAAGGGGAATCAATCTCAGTCTTGAACATCACAATGGGGTCCACCCTGTTTGTGGGAAAGAGTTCCCGATTTTGAATACTCTTTGTCTGAAGCAATAGTTTCCTTATTTCAGTTCTAATTATGACATATTGTCCTGGATTCTCCACCAGAGAAAATTGTTTCCCTGAATCAAACCTATGGAACCGCTTTAATATTTTAAGCACTGGACCTTCTAAAGCTAAAGGAATGCAATAGAGCTTTATGCAACCTGCCGTCGTCAGTTAACCCTTGAAGCCCTGAATTGCCCTAAAAGGTGCCGTACTTTTTCTTTGATGGGTGAGATAGGGTAAGGCCCGGGAGAGAAATCATGGCCCCTGGTGCTTCTCCTGTTTCCGGGGCCCCTTACTCCCCACTCCTCCCCACTTTAATCCTCCTCCTTAATGCATGTTATTTTCCCCCTTCCAGAATTCACCAATCAATTCTCTTTAATGTAAGCTCATCATGCTCAACCATAGCCCCCATATATTTCAAACGTTGGCAATTTTCATTCATCCATTACCATCGTCATGCTGACGTGGTTCAGCTTTTATGACAAGAAGTGAATGTGCTATAAGTGTCTTTTTTTTAAAAAGTGTATCCAATAAACTGATTGGACTGAAACTTCACAGAACAGAAAGAGACTAATCGAAAGTGGAAAAGTTTTGTTTTGAACACAGTTTCGATTTTAGGCGTCAGATCAATGTTATTGATTGACGCTATGATCTGCTTACTCTGCATATTTTGTGGAAACATTAGTATTTGTGTCATTAGCCCCTTTATCAATCTGGTATCTGACACACTTTGCATCAGAAAACTGTGCATGTTCTGTGAACTACACTTTGGAGCTTTAAGGGGCCTCGTAACATCCAAAAAACAAATTTCACCCCCAGCACATGGTCCTGTCTGTTTGTGAATCTTATGAAGTGCAACAAATTGGATCTCAGAATTCCCGACATAACAGCATCGGTTACAAAAGTACCTCAGTTACTCAAAAGCACTTTTACGAAATTGTGAAAGGCACAATATAAATGTTTCTATTTCAAACTATTACACAATACGCTTGGACACAAGTGTAAGATCAGGGACAAGTGGGTGTACAAATGCAGCATCAACTCCAAATCCAGTCGCATCAACAAGCAACTCAACTGAACAACTTCATTACTTCTGGAAAAAATAACCTGAAAACTTGGGGCATGGTTTACAAAATAATTCCTCTGTATCTCTTAATTTGTACTCAAATTATTTGGATTACCTACAACATTTCCTTACAATTAGAATTGATTTTTATCTCTCTCTCTCATGAATGGTCACGCCTGTTACGTTTTGTTGCATTCCTCCAATGTTGGGTTCTGTCGAGCGCCTTTGCGATGCACTTTGGGTTCTGTAGTCCTTTGGTGGGCAAGTTTGCTGATGACACAAAAATGGGCAGAATTGTGAGATGTGAGGCGGGTGCATCGAGGCTACAAGCTGATTTAGAACAAGGTGAGTGATGGGCAAACACATGGCAGATGCAGTACAATATGGCTTAATGTGAATTAGACACTTTGGTGTGAAAAACAGAAAGGAGGAGTTTTATTTATATGGTGATATATTGGGAAGTGTAGATATACAAAGGGTGTTCTTGCACACCAGTCAATGAAAATGGAGAGGCAGGCGCAGCAGACAGTTAAGAAGGCAAATGGTATGTTGGCCTTCATTGAAAGAGGATTTGAGCTCAGAAGTAGAGATGTGTTACTGCAGTTTTACACGGCCATGGTGAGTCCACACCTGGAATATTGTGTGCAATTTTGGTCTTCCTACCTTGCCCGTAGAAGGGTGCAGCAGGGGTTCATTAGGCTGATGCCGGGGTTGGCGGGACTATCCTATGAGACGAGATTGGTTCGACTGGGCCTATATTCACTAGAGTTTAGAAGGATGAGAGGAGATCTGATTGAAACATATAAAATTCTAACAGGGCTGGACACGGGGAGGATGTTTTCGTTAGTTGTGGAATCTAGAACCAGGGGACACAGACTCAGGATACGGGGTAGATCATTTAGGACTGAGATAAGGAAAGATTTCTTCACTCGTAGTGTAGTGAACCTGTGGAGTCTCTACCACAGAAGGCTGTGGAGGCCAAGTCACTGAATGTATTCAAGAAAGAGATGGATAGTTTTTTAGATTCTAATGGCATCAAGGGGAATGGGGAGATTGAGGGAATATGGCTTTGAGATTGAGGATCAGCCATGATCATATTGAATGGCCTCCTCCTCCTAGATTCTATGTTTCTCACTTGCTCTGTCCTGCAACATTTGCTCCCATTCAAGTATTTGTCCAATTTCCCCTTCTTTGAAAGTAACCTGTTTTCAAAGGATGCCTTACCTTTGACTGCCTGGGATATTCCTTGCCAATGGTGCTGGCCAGTGGGATCTGAATGGTGGACAAGCAGTACCCTGGGTATTTGGGGGAAGACCAGGAGGGTGCTGACCTCTGTTCCTTCACTGTGTGGCGGCAGTCTCTCTCTAGGAAGGGCTGTGGGCCTTGACAGGAGAAAGGCAGATGGCTCTGCCTCCATACCCATGACCAACTCGACAGACTGTTTGTGAGGCAGCAGGTCCGCCGCCCTGGCATTCAGCTTTAACACGGCACCGAGCAGTATATCCGATGAGTTAGGCTCAGAGATGGAAGATCTGTCAAGGCTGAGGCTGGCTCCAAGAGATGGGCACAAGGTTCACCAGCAGGGCACAGAGCGGGTGTGAGAAACCCTGTGGGAGAAGGAAACTACTCTGCACTACTCTCATTACCCCACAACAACCTTATTGCGAGTAGGAGGGGAATCAATAACAAAAACAAAAAGCAGAGGAATGAAATGAAAAACCTCAGCCCAACAAAATAAAATGGGAAAAGGCTGCAAATGCAAAAGGCTGCTTTTAGGCTGTAACAAGAAAGTGCGAAAGAGAAGAACTGCTTTGTGGTGGTTGTTTGCACGAGAGACAGCGGGAGGAAAAATGTGTAATGTAACGTAAAGTCGTCATAGTCCCAGATGACCATAGGCTGCTTTCCCCTTTGAGAGGGAGAGCTGACTGATGGTGATCTAACCTGAGGATCACCACACCTCAGTCAAGGCGCAAGAGTGAGAAGGCGAGGCCTTCATGTATAACCTGAGCTGGTACAATGATTGAACCCACACTGTTGGCCTTGCTCTGCATTCAGAACCCAGCTGTTCAGCCAACTGAGCTAATGTGCAGGGGCAGCCCCCACAGCTGCACTTTCCAGGAAGCACTCGAGAACAAAGAGGCAGATTCATTTAAAAAAAACTGCAGTTAGGAAAACGCCTCCTACTCTGAGTTACTGGAAGCCTGCAGAGCTTAAAAAATAAACAAACTGAATCTCCCTTTGAAACTGCCTTGACCTGTCAAACGAAAGCTTTTAACAAGCAATGGGGCATGAAATTGAATGTAAACAAAGCAGATTAAAGCTTTCAGCCTTCTGGGAAAACACACAGACTTCTATATTTTAAAGGGCAATGAAACTGAATGTGCCAGAACCACTTCAAAGGTTTCCACACTTTCAAGGGACTACTTTCACCTTCATCTCACAGACCTTTAAACTTGGCATACCGACAGACTTTTTAAAGAGTTTAGGGGTACAGATGAAAACACTTTCACTTTATTATGAGAAGACTTATTTTTTACATACTGGCTGACTGTTTAAAAGGTTTAAAAGCTGCAGATGAGAAGAGTAGTCAAATGATCCCCATCCCAGGAAGGACCCCTGAGTGAGCCCCTCCAGCCCAAGTGCAACCCTGACCCCCACCTCCCAATGATGTATCTCACACCCCGCACACTGCCGCCAATTGTTGGGCGTGTACTTACCACCTTGTCACTCCTCGGATTGCAAGGTGCGAGGTTGGCACTGCCAAGGGGTGGGATCTAAGGGGGGACTGGGAAGGGAGGATGGAGGGGGCTTACTGAGGGGGGAACTGAAGGAAGCATTACTGAGGGGTGGGGGATGAAGGGGAGAACTGAGGGATGTACAGCGGGGCTTAAGGGAGGTGGTACTGAGTGGAGTGGCTGAAGGGGGGTTCTGAGTCGCAGACTTAGTCGCGGTCCTGCAGAATTGCGCCCGTTGAATGTTAAGTCTCACTCCTAATGCTTTCTCATCTCTGAACTTGGTTAATTCAACATCATTACAAAACACATGTGTAAATGGCAATCATCTCGAAGTTATAGCCCAGTTTAAACCGCTAACTAGCTCAGCAGAGTGGCATAAGACCCCTGTCCTTGGAAAACATTGTGTCCTCAAACTCCTGATGGTGTTGTTCTTTCTATTTCCCAATGCAGGAAATCACACTAAGCAGGTTTGTCGTCCAGCTGATACAGCTTCCTTTCTGGCAAGAATACCTGTGGTATTTTTGGGAACACCTTTTTATGGCTCTTCGGTGTGTGCGTCTGTTTTTAAGACGAGCTCTGCGCTCTTGTAACCTGGTTACCAGTTGTGTGCCGTTGCTGCCGTTGCCAATCAGATGCTGTTATTGTTCAGGTTACCATCAATAAGGGATGGCACCAGAGAACTAGTTCATCCCTTTGAACTGCGAAGGTCTTTGCAGGAAGGGATTGGTCAGTCTAGCAACTGAAGACCAATGCTTTTGTTTGTGAATAATGAGGTATAAGAGGAAAGACTATTGTATGACCATTTGTAATGAAATGTAAGCTCTTTTCTTTCTTTAGAATGTGAACATAATTTCTGATTCTCTCCAATATTATAATCCTTTAGAATAGCATTGAATGCAAGAAATTGCATTTATATAGTGCCTTTCACATCCCAATGAGATACTTTGTGAAGTATAGTCACTGTAGTTACTTAGGAAATGTGGAAGCTAGTTTGGGCAGAGCAAGATCTCTCAACCAATTATGTATGTTGGAATCCCTACAGTGCTCCCGAGATTCCAGTTTGTTTTTCAGTGCCTCCCCATCTTTATCCCAAAGGCCTCTTTCAAGCAGGTAAATAAGGTGATCTCCGGTTTAGTTTGGACGGGTAAAACCCCGCGAGTGAAGAAGGTGATGCTGTAGCCTGGCCGGGGGTAAGGACACAAATTTAGGGGCATTGATCACGGCACATCTGCCGTTCTTGCCAGCCCGGTACTCCACAAGCCAGGTGGTAGTGGCGGCCCTGAGAGTCTGGAGGCAGTGGAGGAAACATGTGAGAGCTGAGGCAACATCGGTTTGGGCTCCAATCTGTAGCAACCATTGGTTTGCCCCGGGGAGACTGAGGGTTTCGGGGATGGCAGAGAGTAGGGATCGGGAGGATGGGAGATTTGTTTATAGATGGGAGCTTCCCTGGTTTGAGGGAGTTAGAGGAGAAATTTGAGTTGACAGGAGGGAATGGGTTTAGGTATCTGCAGATTCAGGACTTCTTGCAAAGGCAGGTTCCAACCTTCCCACTCCTACCGCCATGGGGGATACAAGATAAGATGATTTTTAGAGTATGGGTGGGAGAGGGGAAGGTCTCAGATATCTATAAAGAACTCATGGAGTCAGAGGAAAAGCAGACAGAGGAGCTAAAGCACAAATGGGAGGATGAGTTAGGGGGAGAGATGGAGGATGGTCTCTGGGCGGATGCGTTAAGCAGGGTCAACATGTCCACATCATGCGCCAGGCTCAGCCTGATACAATTTAAGGTCGTTCACTAGGCACACATGACGGTGGCCCGGATGAGCAAGTTTTTTGGGTTAGAAGACAGGTGTGCAAGGTGCGCGGGAGGGCCAGCGAACCATGTCCACGTGTTTTGGGCCTGTTCGAAGGTTAGGGGATTCTGGCAGAGGTTTGCAGATGTCAGGTCCACAGTGTTAAAAACAATGGTGGCACCGAGTCCAGAGGTGGCGATTTTCGGAGTGTCGGAGGACCTGGGCGTCCAGGGGGCGAGAGAGGCCGACGTCTTGACCTTTGCCTCCCCGGTAGCCCAGAGACGGATACTGTTAGCATGGAGGAACTCGAAGCCCCCAAAATCAGAGACCTGGGTCAATGACATGGCTGGCTTTCTCAGTTTTGAGAAAATCAAGTTCGCCCTGAGAGGGTCAATGCTGGGGTTCGTCCGGAGGTGGCAGCCGTTTGTCGACTTCTTTAGAGAAAATTAACTGTCAGCAGAGGGGGGTGTTTGTCTAGATTACTGTTCTAGGAAGGTGGGACATGTTTATAGTTGTTTGTATATGGTTTACTGTGTTGCTCTTTTTAACCTTAGTCTATTTGCTCTGTTTAGGTCACCTTTGCTCACGAGTCGCCAGGTATCTTTATGATACCGCCACGTGGTTCAAGTTCAGGTTATGATTAATAACACAGCACACCGCTTAGTAAGGATTAAAACAACGGTCATTTATTATATACAGCAAGCAATATTAATACCCTAATACTACTTTCTATATAATAAACCTATCACTACTGGCCAATACTTAACTTAGGAAGAGCCCACCAGGTCAGGGAAACGAATGGCTTGTCCAATCAAATCTGGCCCGCGGGATTCAAAAGGCTGCTACAGGTCGGTGGCTAGGTGTCTCTACCGGATAGCGATCGTTGGATTCAAACTTACTGCTGCCGGTGGCTGGTCTTGCGAAGGTCTCGAGCAGGCGAAGATGAGAGAGAGAGAGAGATTTGAACTTGGACCTTTACTTTTATAGGGCCCAGGGGCTTCCCACCTCCCGGGGCAGCCCTTGACCCTGAGTCCCAAGTGATTGGATTCTGTCCCCAGTCTCTGGGGTCGATGTGTCCAATGGTGAGGCGATTCCTCGATCGGGGGGTGGTCGCTCACCTGTCTTTGTTTCGGCCACTGCAGGCGCCGACAGGTCTGGCCCGGTATTCAATTGCTAATATGTTGCAATTGTTCCCGGGGATAGCCGATTTAACTGTGGATGTCTGAGTAGATTAGGTGTAAACAGTCCTGAATGCAACTGCGGATACCTGGGTTGATGGGCTGTTGATAGCCCTGAGTATCAATCTGGGCTACGTTCCCAGAGCTGAATATGCAAACCTGCCTGCAGCTGCCTGCTTGTGTCTTCTTGGCTGCTTTTCCTAGCAGTCTTGCGGGTTAGCCATTTTAAACTGGGTTTTGGCCTGTTTAATCGGAACGCAGCCATTTTACATGGCTACAACTGTTACTGTTATAAAATCACAAATGCCTTAGTAAAATATTTTACGAAAAAAAAAAATCCCTACAGTGCAGGAGACCATTCGGCCCATCAAGTCTGCACCAAACCTCCAAATGAACACCCCACCTCGACCCAATCCCCCACCCCATCCCCGCAATGCCACCTAACCTTTGGTAACTAAGGGGAAATTTAGAATGACCAATCCACCTAACCTGCACATTTTTGGACTCTGGGAGGGAACCGGAGCACCCAGAGGAAATCCATGCAGACATGGGGAGAATGTGCAGACTCCACACAGTCATCCGAGGTTGGAATCGAATCCGAGTCCCTGCGCTGTAAGGTTAACCACTGTGCCACCGTGTCACCTGAGGATTGTCCAGAAGAATGATTGGGGGTGAATCTCATAGAAACCTGTAAGATTCTGACAGGACTAGACAGGAAGGATGTTCCCAATGGTGGGATTGTCCACAACCAGGGGTCGTAGTCTGAGGATATTCTTCATCCAGAGAGTGGTTGACCTGTGGAATGTGCTACCACAGAAGGCAGTTGAGGCCAAGGCATTGTATGCTTTCAAGAATGAGTTAGATATAGCACTTGGAGAGAAGGGAATCAAAGGGGAAGACCGGTCAGCTATTGAGTTGGGTGATCAGCCATGATAATAATGAATGGTGGAGCAGGCTCGACAGGCCGAATGGCCTCCTTCTTCTCCTTTTTCTATGTTTCTATGCCACTAGTCCCAAAAATAGGTAATAGGGTCAAGTGACCAAGGCTTGGTATAAAAAGATAGATTTTAAGAAGTGTTTTGAAGGAGGAAAACAGCACAGAGAGGCAGAGACATGTAGGGAGAGATTTACAGAGCTCGGAGCCTAGATAATTGAAGGCATGGCTACCAACAGTGGAGCGATTAAATCAGGGTGCCCTAGGGATCAGAATTAGATGTGCACAGATATCCTAGAGAATTGTGGGGTTGGAGGAAATTACAGAGGTCAGGAGGGAAGAGGCCATGAAGTGATTTGAAACAAAGATGAGAATTTTGAATGGGGGCCAGTGTAAATCAGTGAGCACAGGAGTGATAGGGGAACAGGACTTGGTGCACGTTGCGACAGGTTCAGCAGAGTTTTGGATGACGTTTACAGAGGGTAGAATGTGGGAGACCAGCCACGAGTGTGTTGGAATAGTCGAAGTCTAGATGTAATAAGTGAAGTCGTATGGGGTTCAGGGTGTACTAGCTAGATGGATAAAGAACTGGCTGGGCAACAGGAGACAGAGAGTAGTGGTGGAAGGGAGTGTCTCAAAATGGAGAAAGGTGACTAGTGGTGTTCCACAGGGATCCGTGCTCGGACCACTGTTGTTTGTGATATACATAAATGATCTGGACGAAGGTATAGGTGGGCTGATTAGCAAGTTTGCAGATGATACTAAGATTGGTGGAGTTGCAGATAGCGAGGAGGACTGTCAGAGAATACAGCAAAATATAGATAGATTGAAGAGTTGGGCAGAGAAATTGCAGATGGAGTTCAATCCAGGCAAATGCGAGGTGATGCATTTTGGAAGATCTAATTCAAGAGCGGACTATACGGTCAATGGAAGAGTCCTGGGGAAAATTGATGTACAGAGAGATCTGGGAGTTCAGGTCCATTGTACCCTGAAGGTGGCAACGCAGGTCGATAGAGTGGTCAAGAAGGCATACAGCATGCTTGCCTTCATCGGACGCGGTATTGAGTACAAGAGTCGGCAGGTCATGTTACAGTTGTATAGGACTTTGGTTTGGCCACATTTGGAATGCTGCGTGCAGTTCTGGTCGCCACATTACCAGAAGGATGTGGATGCTTTGGAGAGGAGGTTCACCAGGATGTTGCCTGGTATGGAGGGTGCTAGCTATGAAGAAAGGTTGAGTAGATTAGGATTGTTTTCGTTGGAAAGACGGAGGTTGAGGGGGGACCTGATTGAGGTCTACAAAATTATGAGAGGTATGGACAGGGTGGATAGCAACAAACTTTTTCCAAGAGTGGGGGTGTCAATTACAAGGGGTCACGATTTCAAGGTGAGAGGGAAAAGTTTAAGGGAGATATGCGTGGAAAGTTTTTTACGCAGAGGGTGGTGGGTGCCTGGAACGCTTTGCCAACGGAGATGGTAGAGGCTGGCACGATAGCATCATTTAAGATGCATTTAGACAGATATATGAACGGACGGGGAACAGAGGAAAGTAGATCCTTGGAATATAGAAGACAGGTTTAGATAAAGGATCTGGATCGGCGCAGGCTGGGAGGGCCGAAGGGCCTGTTCCTGTGCTGTAATTTTATTTGTTCTTTGTAACGAGAGCATAGATGAGAGTTTCAGCAGCACATGAGCAGAGACAGCGGTTAAATCGAGCTATGTTATGGAGGTAGGAAAAATGTGGTCTCAGGTGGCATGAATATGAGGGTAGAAGCTCATCTCAGGAGCGAATATGACACCAAGGTTGTGAACAAACTGGTCTAACCTCAGACTGTTGCCACGGGGAGGGATGGAGTTGGTAGTTGAGGGACAGATTTTGGAACAAGGTGTGAAAGTACTGGCTTCAGTCTTACCAATATTTAATTGGAGGAAATTCCGCTGACCCAGTACTCCATGTTGGATGAGCAATCTTGTCCTGAAGACCGCCCTCTCAATTTCACTAATGCTTCTTTGATAGTTCATGGGATGGTCCAGTCACTCCACTTGTTGGATACTTTAGTGCCAGGAGCATGGTAAGTCAGAGTACGCACACTACTCACATTGGGCATGATTGAGGGTGGAGCAGGTTTCTAATCCAAATCGTTTGTAGTTCCCCCAAGAAATGATGACTATATCCAAGTCCAATTTTAGTATTAAACTGATTGCTGCTCAAAAGAAGTTTGAGACGGCCATGAGATACAGCAGATGACCCAGTGATTAATTTATCACTTCAGCCTGGAAGAGCCAATTAATTGCTTGTTTGTTGTACAGCATGCTTCATTTTCATCTACTGGGCAGGCAGTTCAGTCATCCAGATTGCTACTCAGACAAAAATATAAATTAGCCCATTCATTTTCATCATTGTGTAGGGATGCTGTACTTGTGTGTATTTACAATTATTCTTTACTCTCACACTCTTAGAAATGTCCCTTCCCTTACACACAGAGCAACAATCTATTCCCCTTTCTGTTCTCCTTTGGAATAGAGAATACCAGCTACAACTGCCAATCTGCCAAATGTAAGATTAAACCCTCACTCCCCCCTCCTCCTCCCACTGTTGCCCCTGATTCCTTGCCCTTCAATTTTGGGATTAAATCACCCAGGAACTCCCCAGTTCCCTCCATCAAGCTGGTGAACATTCGGTAACCCTTAATTGCCCAATTGCATGTTACATTGGTCTGGATTTTGCGGTAACAATGGTGAAGAAGCTTCCAGGATTTGTCATCATTTATCCCTGAAACGGATGACTGCTGGAGTCTGCACATGCACAGAATAATGTGGAAATCTAGAAGGTGCTATCAGTAATTGTGTTCTTCTCCAGAGGGTGCGCTTTTCAAGTCCCACCAGATTGCAATCAATAGGAAATCTTTAAACTGATGAGAGCACCCACTTTCTCACTGGTAGTAGGACAGTAAAAACCCTTCAACAAATTACACATTGTTGAATGAGGTGTAACAGGGTTTTTAATGGTGTGTTAAGTTTGCAATTGCTGTTGGATATCGTCACTGACGCTGAAAAGCCAATATTGATATTTATGGAATTTAAGATTTCTCCAACATGGATGAAAAAATGTCTTTATGATTTGGTGGTTAGGTGGGCTTCTGGGGTTATGGGGATAGGGTGGGAAGTGGACCTAGGTAGGATCGCTGCAGATTCGATGGGCCAAATGGTCTCCTTCTGCACTGTAAGTATTCTGTGGTTCTTTTATTTTAGTTTTGATCTTAATCCAGTCATAATCGCTTATTTTCTCTCTGAAATATTAAATTAAAAGTAAAGGGATTCATTGCTTTTAACTTACTGTTTTGTTATCCACGAGAATACTTCAGTGCTTCTCCTGTTGGTTGACATCACCGTGACAACATGCCTGGAAATCTGACACCTGATATAAACTGTGGTTCAGAAAGGGGGAACTCCGCATTTCTCTGCAGTGAAAGTTTAAGTGGGATCTGTGTAATCTCTAGAAACCATGGGAGGGATTCTCTGAGCCTCCGCGCCGAAATCACAATCACCGCCTGGGGGTGGGGGGGGGGGGGGGGGAGAGAGAGAGAGAATGGGTGTTGAGGCAGTCTAGTCGGCGAGGGTAGGGGACCATTGACAGAGGCCCCTGCGGTGATTCCCCGACATAAACTGGCCGAGTTCCTGACGGCGTGGGTCTAACCACTTTTTGCTTGTCGGGAGTGGCCAGTGGCGGCTGCGCAGTCAGTCTGCGGCCGCCCTGGTAGGGGTAGGGGGATCCTTCACTACGGGGGGGCCTCATAGACGGCCAGGCTAGCGATCGGGGGCCATCGATCCGCGGGCACGCGCAATCTCGGGGATAGGGGGGCCTATATTCTGCGGGCTGGTCCACGGTGTGAGTCCGTCATCGTGCACGGCACGGCCGGCACAGGTCACCGCCGTGCACATGCGCGGACTCCCGACCGGAAGTGTAGGGCCCTGTATCAGCAGTTGGAGCTGCGAGGGGTACTCCGGGGCCCTGCTAGCCCCCTTCAGGTGGGAGAATCACTCTGGACTTTCTTCAGGAACGGCCCACGTTTTGACGCTGGAGTGGGGACATAGCCCCATTATTGGAGAATCCCGCCTCTTAACTCTCAACTTTCTGACACAGAAGTGAAAGCGCGACAACTGACCCAAGGCTTTCTTGTGGATATTGATGTAGGAATAGATTGCAAAGAGTGGTAAGTGTATGACCTTGATGTCCCATATGATAACTATCTAATACATAAAAATGTGATGGCGAATGAAGAATAGCAATGTTTTTGCATGGTCCTTAATAGCATCTGTGTAATGGCAGGTGTTCCCAGTCTAACTGATGACTCCTAGTTAATGACATTTCTGTTATGTAAAGCAGATTCCTATCAGGCGAATGATGAAATTCAGACACCTGTTGTTTTATTGTGAAGAACAGGAAGTTTAATAGGCATTACTTATTATGCCGTACAGAGCTTTCGTCCCGAGTGTTTTTTTTAAGTACAGAGGGATGTTTGTTTTGGTTCTGTGATTAACAATATAATGTAGGCTTCCTACTTGAGTGGTATATTTACAGACAATAGCAGACTCATCCCCATTACTAATTCAATCATCTGGTAACTAAGCTTCAAAGAGCCGTGGCTTCACAAAGGCATAATAGCTCCAAGTGATCTCAGAAAACATTGAAGCATTTTTGACAGGAACAATTGAAAGATTTGAATCAAAATTCAGTGGTTACGACAATTCTGTCTCAATATCAAGGAGGCGCATCTACACTTATGCTTAGGCCACTCTCATGGTTAATACAAAGCATATTCATAATCGTTATCAATTACCACAGGACTGAATCCTTCATGATCCTATTAGCTCATCAAGTGTCCTAGCCAATATTTATCCCTTAACCACCATCACTGAAACAGATAATCTTATCACTTATCTCATTGATGTCGAGGAATCTTGCCATGAACAAATTTGTTGTTGTATTAACAGTAGTGACTTCACTTCAAACATAATTAGTGAGGATGGGTTTTAAAACTAGTTTTGGGAAATAATATCGTTATTCTGTAAAGAAGGTTGTCTGTTTGTATGCGTGCATGTTTAAAAGCTTTAATTAATCTGGAGAAAGGTTAATAAAGACAACTTGTCTGGGAGAGTTGAGTGATGAGAAAGAGAAAAGGTGATAAACGCGTATAGTTGTAATACAACATCATGGTGAAGTGGATTTATAAATAAATAGGCTAGGTTTAAAAAATAATTTGTATTAGAAGATGGATGTGGACTTACTTGGCTTTTCAACTGGTAAACTTCAATGGAGAGTAAGGAACTTTTACAACTTACAAAGATTTTATAAGTAAACAAGGAAAAGTTATTCAAATTTATTTGACCTGAAAGTAGATGCAGTAAGAAAACATGGAAGATTTTATATTTTGAAAAAGTTGTGTTCAAAGCGGTGCCGCGGACAATTGAATCGAAATTGGAATGGAAAAAGAATATTTAAGGAGAGATGTTGAGTTTTTGTTCGCTGTGTGGGGAAAGCATCCTGGGAAAAGCTCTGTGCTGGGAGAAGATGCAAAACCTGAAGCCGCCATCAGAAACCAGAAATGTCTTTATTTCAGAAAACAATCTTGTTTATGAAGTTCTTGGATTTCTCCAACGAGTGAAAGAGAGTTAAAAGTTGTGCAATATACCTTTACTACAGTTTGCCTTGGGTAATATTACTGGATTTCTCTAGTTAAACATCTATAAGGGAGTGTTGCCAAGAAGATGTGTTCTGACCAAGTGGGTTTTTGGGGGGATGATTTGTAAGACTGTTTTAACTGTGTAACTGTATTCTTGTGTGCTTAAGTTTTCTTTTCTTATTGTTAGTAAATCTTTCAATTTTCTAAATCCCAGGAGTGTTACTGGAATTTGGTGCTCCTGGGATCAGGAGTGTTTCCCCCCTCGTTTTCAGGATACAAAGAAATGTTCATGATCGGTAAGACAAGTTTCCCTCTGGGATTGGCTTTCTCAGCAAATAACATCGCTGTGGTCCTAACAATTAGCTGCAGTGCTTTGGGGGTGACCTGAGGTTATTAAAGGAGCATTGTAAATGTATGTTTTCTTTGTGAAAGCTGAAAATTCCAGATCGCCCTCTGCTAACATCACAGAAACACTTGTGCTGTTGTTACCTGTTAACCGTTACTGTGAAGATCAAAGCCGATTATATAAGAGATTAAACTAGGGTTGCCCCATGGGCGGGCTGGTGTCAATCTGTAGGCCAATTTTATTTCTGTTTGTTGTTACACCTTACAATGGTATGAAATTAGGATTTTCACCTGTAACAAGATGCATCTCAGAGCTCCAGCCATGATTCCCACCCTTATCTGCCTCAGATTCAGGGAAAGGTAATTCCCTCAGCCTTGAATTGATTAGATTGATTTGATTCAATCCTCCATTTCAATTCATTCTCTTAAATGTGACATTATTGACCATGAAGAGCAGATGCAATAAAGTGCCTTTTCATATTGGCACTGGCTTCTAATAAAATGAAGGCAGGGCATTATTGAAATGAATACTGGGAGTCAATCAGTTGTCACTTAGGTGTTCCTGTCCTCACTACTGAGTTGCGCAGAATACTGACTGAATGATCTTCATTGTGATGCAGTGGTTTTGCACACATCGCCTCACCATTGCTGGGCAGATGGAGTCTAATGCCTGGTTTGATTGTTAATTAAATCTTGATTGCTGTTTAAACTGCTAGTTGATAGTTTGAGCCGGGGGTGGAGCCTTCGAATACACCAATGGCTGATCAATTCAGTTGGAATCTTTCTGCTCTGTTGCTCTTGATTTTGTTTATGAAAGCTATTAATTTGCACAGTACAAAGCTTTTAAATGGCATCATGGAAGGGTTTTCCTCTGGTCCTGATGGCAAAACAGTTTCCAGCATTACTCCATTGAAACTAGCAGAAGCTTCAAAAGTTCGGACATATGCAGATTGGAACGGAAATTCTGAAGGTATCAGCGAGTGTACAGATTCTCCCAAAGTACAATTTGTTTTGCAACCATAACTTAGCAACAGTTTTGGGGTGGCACGGCGGCACAGTGGTTAGCACTGCTACATCATTGCGCCAAGGCCCCTTAATTGGAAAAAAAATAATTGGGTACTCCAAATTTATAAATAAAGATAGAAAAAAAGAACTCTTGAAAAGTTTGCACCTCATTGAGTGATACTTTTAATGGCATACTGCCATAATAATTGCTGCTAAAACACCCTTACGGGCCCTGAAAGCTTATTTTATATTGGTGGAAGATCAGGGGCGTCATTCTCCGACCCCCCGCCGGGTCGGAGAATGGACGTTGGCCGCCGTGAATCCCGCCCCCGCCCCCGCCGAAGTCTCCGCTCCCGGAGATTGGGCGGGGGCGGGAATCCAGCCGCGCCGGTTGGCGGGACCCCCCGCTGGATTCTCCGGCCCGGATGGGCCGAAGTCCCGCCCAGGAATTGCCTGTCCCGCCGACGTAAATCAAACCTGGTATTTACCGGCGGGACCAGGCAGCGTGGGCGGGCTCCGGGGTCCTGGGGGGGGGCGCGGGGCGATCTGACCCCGGGGGGTGCCCCCACGGTGGCCTGGCCCGCGATCGGGGCCCACCGATCCGCGGGCGGGCCTGTGCCGTGGGGGCACTCTTTCCCTTCCGCCTCCGCTACGGCCTCCACCATGGCGGAGGCGGAAGAGACTCTCCCCACTGCGCATGCGCGGGAAACTTTCGGCGGCCGCTGACGCTCCCGCGCATGCGCGGGGAAACTGACAGCGGCCGCTGACGCTCCCGCGCATGCGCCGCATTTCCGCGCCAGCTGGCGGGGCAACAAACGCCATTTCCGCCAGCTGGCGGGGCGGAAATCCCTCCGGCGTCGGCCTAGCCCCTCAATGTTGGGGCTAGGCCGCCAAAGATGCGGAGACTTCCGCACCTTTTTGCCGGCGCGATGCCCGTCTGATTTGCGCCGGCTTTGGCGCCAGTCGGCGGGCATCCCGCCGTTGGGGGAGAATTTCGCCCCAGATTTCTCCACAATAATTAAAACCCCATCAAAACCTCTTATTTTAAAGGTTAAGTTAGTTTCTATCTTAATGCAACGAACATTTACTTTGCTTTCTGAACATTTAAGAGTGAAGGATGTTAAATTATTTTAACTACCTGCTTTGCTGTGGGTGTGAGTACTCCAATTTGATTGGTTGCCAACCTTTTTGTTGACACCACTGTTGCTGCACGGCAAGCAATTCCGTTGACTTGCTGTAAGATTTTAAACTGCCGGCAGGCAAAGGAAACTCTAGCCACAGAGATGGCTAGATCATTGAGGGCAGATTTTTTTTCAAGGGCGATGGCGGGTACCGTTGTTTCACCGCTGACTGCAAAATCAGGGTGTATGCAAGTATAAACAATTAATTTTTAGTACTGCTGGAAAAAGACATTTTGTCAAATCTCTTTTGTCTTCCACTCATCAAGACAATCACAAGAATACCAGTGTCAAGGGAAACAACAATTTTATACTGTATGATAAAACTTACTGGAAGTTACATATATTAATACACCAGTTCTTTGTAGACAGAAAGAATATGTACGCACATTGCACCTGTTTCAGCGAAATAATATAAGTGATAGCTAATCGCTGGTATATTCCTCAGGGCAATGCCTTGATCAATCAGTGTCAAGGTGCCTGGTTTAAATTTTCCAGCAATATTTGGCAGTTTGCTCTCAGACACCATTAACTGGTACATTCACCATGGTAATACCTTTACCAATCAGAGTCCACTTGCCAACCAATCAACACTCTCTTCTCATGCAGTATAAAGTTGTTGTTTCCCCTGACATCGGTATTCTTGCAAATGTCCTGACAACTGCAAGATATAAAGTTCCACAAAATGTCCTTTTTCAACAATACTCAAGTACTGTATGACTAAAATGACTAATTATTTTTATATGGTTATCTTAGTAATACCCAAAGGTTTGCATTGTAAAAAATCTTTCCCTTTTTTCAAGCAAACAACATTTTAAAAAGCACTTTTTAATCAATAAATCCTGTCAGTCTCCAAGTATCCGGTGACCTTTTAAAGGCTGGACAATGTTCTATGCAGGGCCTATCCTAAAAGGTGAGAACTCAGTTATTATACTTTGCAGGAGCCAATGTTTCCTGAGCAGTAGAAGTCAGTATACAACGTCAGACAACTCTGGAGGGTGATGATCATCAATCTGGAAGAAACTGGCCTCCCTGGTTCTTGAGATAACAATGCAGTTATATCTTGTTCTTCATTTGGTTATGCATATTTGTTTTGAACTTTTTACCTTGCCACTTTGGAAGGCACAAGTACAAGTCACAAATCAGGAGTGTGATACAGTACTTCTTCCACTTGCCTCCAACAATGCTCAGGAAGCTCAGCATCATGCAGGACAAAGCTGCCCGCTTGATTGGCACCCCATCCACCACCTTAAACATCTTTCCATCACCGACACACAATGTGTACCAACTAAAAGGTGCATTAAAGCAACTCAGCAAGATATCTTTACTAACCATCTTCCAAGCCAGTGACCTCTACCAACTTGAAGGACAAGGGCAACAGATACATAGGAACAACGGCACCCCCAAGTTCCCCTCCAAGACACTCATCATCCAGACTTAGAACTATATTACCGCTTCTTCATTGTGGTCAAAATAGTGGACTTGCTTCCTAACAGCACTGTGGGTGTTCCTACAGCATGTGGACAGCAGCAATTCAAGACGTCAGCTCATCACCACCTTCTCAAGGGCACCTAGGGGTGGGCAATAAATGCTGATCTAGCCAGAGATTCCCACAGCCTATGAATGAATGTAAAAAATCCTAAACTGAAGACTTCTGTAAGGATTTTGGCAAGATTGAAGTTTCAAAGCATACCTGCCCATAGAAAGCTAAGCAATGTCATCAGTCAATTGTAATCACATGACCAATTGCTTTCCATGTTTGTAATTTGATTGCTGAAAGAACCATACACAAGGCTTTGTGTATTTTTAAAAATTTGTATATTTAAAAAAGATAAAGAGCTACAAAATAAAAGGCAATTGAGATAAAGAACAAACCTGATATCCAAAAACAGAAAATGAGACACCGAGTAACAGTCTGAGTAAATTAGGAAAAATGTCACTGTTACAAAGGAAATAAATGATTCTAATCTTTGTCATGTGCATTAACAGGCGAGGGGGCTGAGATGTAATGTAAGGTTTGGGCATGTTGTGAGGCTGCAATCGCAACTTGTGAAAATGATATGATCAGGAAGAGCAGCAAATATAATATTAATGGTCAAAACAGCCCATTCCATCATGAGGCAGTTTTGCACAGTTCAGGATCTTCAGGAGAATTACCTGACCACAGTACACTGTGCATTATTATCCATCGCCCATAATTTACCGTTGGCCTGACTTCGCAAGCAATTTGCCTAACACAGAGAGGCGTATTTGCCACCATGCTCGCCAAGAATGGCGACGCAGGCGCAAAACACCACGCGAGTCGGAAAATGGGATTCTCAGCGGTGAGACCTCGTTTCCCAATTTTCCCACCCACTTGCCAAAAAGGCAAGAACCTCTTTTAAATACATTTTAATGTATCTGCATATCATTAAAGGGCCAGCCCGTCACATGATCCCCCCCACCCTCACCGAATATTCAAACCTCGCTGATGTGACGTCACGTTGGCAAGGTTCTCAACGGCTTCATAAAGACGGGAAACAGTCGAGGAGATCTGGCTGGAGGCGCCAAGGGAAGTATAGCCCCTGGTGAGCCTGGCACAGGTTGGCACTTGCAACCTGGCAGTGTTAACCTGCTCCTGGGCTGGCCCTCGGGGTAACCCAATTGGGGTGGGAGAGGGTGCATCTGGTTATGTGTGGTGCGGTGGGGGGGGGGAAGAGTGCCAAGGTGTTTGAAGGGGGGTACCTGGCATAGAACGGGAAGTGCCAGCATACTGCTGCAGTGGTTGTTTGGGGGGGGGGGGTTGTTGGTGAGAGCCCCCAGTAATTGTGCCTTGGGGGGTGACCCCACAATACCTTCATGCTGAGGGTGGGGGAGCTGCTGGGGGGGGGCGGGGGGAGTTTCACCTCAGTTCTGATCGCTCCTCCACGATAAAGATGGTGCCCTGATCTCTGTGGAGCCGGCTCTATCGAGCTCCGCCCCACCAGACTGATGGCGTAAACCATGTCCCCCGAGTTTTTTGTCAGAATGGCTCAAGATGTGGCGCAGTGGGTTAGCCCTGCTGCCTCACGGCGCCGAGGTCCCAGGTTCGATCCTGGCTCTGCGTCACTGTCTGTGTAGAGTTTGCACATTCTCCCTGTGTTTGCGTGGGTTTCGCCCCCACAACCCAAAGATGTGCAGTGTAGGTGGATTGGCCACGCTAAATTGCCACTTAATTGGAAAAAAAAAATGAATTGGGTACTCTAAATTGAAAAAAAAAAAGTAGATCTTGTCTGAAAACCCGGCAGTACGTCTGTAGATACATACCGGTTTTCAGTCAGAGCCTGACCTTCTGACAAATTCTGAGAGAATTCCATCCAGATTTTGACACTGAGGGTAAGTATATTTTGAGATCAGTATGCGGTTTACAAATTTCCCCCCATTCTACTCCTCCATTTTCCTCCTGTGAAATTGATGATCCTTGCTGGCATCTGAATTCCCTTGGCCTCAGAACTGGTGTCCCATGTTCAACCCTCCGCAAACTTAGAGGCCCGGTAGCACAGTGGGTAGCACTGCTGCTTAATAGCGCCAGGATCCCAGGTTCGATTTCCGGCTTGGGTCACTGTATATGCGGAGTCTGCACGCTCTCCCTGTGTCTGCGTGGGTTTCCTCCGGGTGCTCCGGTTTCCTCCCACAAGTTCCAAAAGACGTGCTGTTAGGTGAATTGGACATTCTGAATTCTCCCTCTGTGTACCCGAACAGGCCCCGGAATGTGACGACTCGGGGATCTTCACAGTAACTTCATTGCAGTGTTAATGTAAGCCTACTTGTGACAATAAAAGATTATTATTAAATAGGTCATCAAAAATTCTGCTACCCCCGCACCCTAATTCCCATTTAACTCATCACCTCCTGTGCGCTGACCTACTTTGGTTCCCATTTAACCTTCACTCTGATTTTAAAATTCTCACCTTTGTTTTCAAACCCTCCTTGGCCCTCGGCTCCCTTTCTCTGGAATGTCCTCCAGCCCTATGTCTGCCCGAGTTATCCCAGCTCCTCCAAATCTGACCCAGCCTCCCTGATTTCAGTAGCTCCAGATTTGGCGTCCGTGCCTTCAGCTGCCAAGACTCTAAACCATGGAATTCCATCCATCAAACATTCCACCTCTTTCCCCTCCTTGAGGATGCTTCATGAGATGTCCACCCTAATATCACCTCTGTGACGCCGTTTGAAATTTTGTTTGGTAACACTCGTCTGAAGCACTTTGAAAGGTGTTACTATGTTACAGGTGCAATATAAATATATGTTTTAATTGCTGTTGGTGTTGACCACTCTAGAAGCCTCACCTCCAAGGGTATAATTGCCTTTTCAGACTAACAACTCTATTGGAGAGGTCATACGTTCAACTTATTCCAATAAAGCTGATAAGTTGTGTGGGCTCGCAATAGAAAACGATGACTGAAGCTTTCGAGATTGTCGTAAAATCCAAAGGTTCACTAATGCCCTTCAGGGAAAGGAACGTACGATGCTTACACATTCCGAGGCCAACATGTGGCGCTTGTTGACCTGATGCTCTCAGGGTAATTGGAGCTGGGCAAAAAAATACTAGCTTGCCACATCCTACTAACGATATGCAAAGATTGATTAATGAACTGAGAATGAATCAAAAAATCAAACCATCCAGTCGGTGCCCTGAGTCATGCGGAACTATTAGCCATAGAGACCGATTTAATACACATTGTGAACAGGCTTTGACTGCAATATTCCTCATGATGGAATAGTCTACCAAAACTCACTGTCACACACGAAGAGTGACTGCTTGGATGAGGCACCTATTCCCACGGTGACATGCACCAGCAGCTGCTTACATCTTCAAAACACTGTGGCTGTACCTACAGTGAGGGCAGTTTAGAACATAAAAATATAGAACATATAGTGCAGAAGGAGGCCATTTGGCCCATCGCGTCTGCACCGACCCACTTAAGCCCTCACTTCCACCCTATCCCTGTAACCCAATAACCCCTCCTAACCTTTTTTTGGTCACTTAGGGCAATTTATCATGGCCAATCCACCTAACCTGCACAGCTTTGGACTGTGGGAGAAAACCGGAGCACCCGGGGAAAACCCACGAAGACACGGGGAGAATGTGCAGACTCCACACAGACAGTGACCCAGCGGGGAATCAAACCTGGGGCCCTGGCACTGTGAAGCCACAGTGCTATCCACTTGCTACCATGCTGCCCGGTTTAGCTCAGTTGGCTGGATAACTGGCTCATGGTGCACAGCGAGGCCAACAGCAGCGGTTCAATTCCCCTATCGGCTCAGGTTATTCATAAAGGCCCTGTCTTCACAACCTTGCCCCTCACCTGAGGTGTGGTGATCCTCAGGTTAAGTCACAACCAGTCGGCTCTCAAAGGGGACCACGGCGACTTTACCTTTCACCTCCAGCAACATGGATTGCAGAGGTTCGAGAAGGTGGCTTACCTACACTTTCCAAGGGAGAATTAAGAGTGGGCAATAAATGTTGCTTTGCCAGTGAAGCCAACATCCCATGAACAATATGAAAGAAAAAGAGGGAAGACCAATTGAAAGATATATGGCCTTCCATCCAGAGGTGCACTCTACTCTGTGGAGATGATGGCTGAAATTCCCCGGCTGTTCGCTGGCAGCGGGATTCTCTGGTCCTGTCGACAGTTCGCCCTTGCCCACGGGTTTCCTGGTGGCATGGGATGGTTTCAACGAGAATACCCATTGACAGCAGCGAAAACAGAGAATCCTGCCGTCAACGAACGGTGTCCCGCCCCACCACCAAGAAACACATGGCTGGTAGGGCGGAGAATCCTGCCCAGATATACATTGGTTTCTCTCTCTCTCGTCTTGGTAATTTATTCATGTCCGGTTCATTTCTGAATGTATATTTGGATCCATGGGCGAAATTCTCCATTATCGGCGCAAAGTCCGCCGATAGGCGCAAAAAATGGCGCAAATCCGACTTGCGTCACGCCGGAAAAATGGTTGAAAAGTCTCCGGCCCGAAATGGGCTAGCAGCGACGTGATGGGATCCGCGCTTGCGCACGTGGTTCACGCCGTGCAGCGTCACACATGCCGCACGGCGTGACGGCTCATTAGGACGCGCTGCTCCCCCCCCCACCCGACCGGAACACCCGACTGGATGGCTGGCCGCCGCTCAGCCCCGAGGTTCCAGTCACGGGATGTGGAGGCGCTCCAGGACGCAGTGGAGCAGAGGAGGGAGACCCTGTATCCTGGGCACGGCCGCAGAGTTGCCCCATGCCACAGCCGGCGTCTGTGGAGGGAGGTGGCAGAGGCCGTCACCGCTGCGGCCCTGACACCACGGACAGGCACCCAGTGCCACAAGAAGGTGAACGGCCTCGTCAGAGCAGGCAGGGTGAGCCTCCCCCCCCCCCCCCCGCCCGATATCCATATCCCCCCTCCCCATATCCCCCCTCCCCCATATCCCCCATATCCCCCCTCCCTCATATCCCCCATATCCCCCCTCCCCCATATCCCCCATACCATATATCCCCCCTCCCCCATATCCCCCCTCCCCCATATCCCCCCTCCCCCATATCCCCCCTCCCCCATATCCCCCCCTCTCCCATATCCCCCCCTCTCCCATATCCCCCCCTCTCCCATATCCCCCCCTCCCCCATATCCCCCCTCCCCATATCCCCCATATCCCCAAGTGAATCCAGCCCTAACCTGAACCTCTGCAATACACGCGCAACCGATGGCGTGCATTCATATACCTGCCTAACACTGTTGCCTTTTACCCCTGCCACCCCCGCCCCCCCGCCACAGGAGAAGCGCGCACACAACAATAGGGAGCATGTGAGGACTGGAGGAGGCCCCGCTGATTAGAGGCCACTGACCGAACACAAGGAAAGGGCCCTGGAACTGGCTAGCGGACCTGAGGACCGGGAGGTTGCTGATGCAGAGGTCGGGGGCGTACTAGCAAGTGAGCCACCGACAGCCCGTCCCCATATCCCCCCTCCCCCATATCCCCCCTCCCCCATATCACCTGATCACTGCCTGCGTGTCTAACCATGCATGCTTCATTGTGTATCGCAGGAGCAAACGTCGCGGCACCCATCCCCACAGATGCAGACCGCCCGCAGGATGCCCCTCGGAGGCCAAGGGAGACGGGGAGACCCGGACCCTCTGGCATGCGACGCCCGCAGGATGCCCCTTGCACACCACGGGAGACGGAGAGACCCGGACCCTCCGGCATGCGACGCCCGCAGGATGCCCCTCGCACACCACGGGAGACGGAGAGACCCGGACCCTCCGGCATGCGACGCCCGCAGGATGTCCCTTGGTGACCACGGGAGACGGAGAGACCTGGAGCAACAGGGAGACGACGCCCCATTCACGTGCGGGTGCGACGACGCAGGCGTGTGCCACCCAGCATCGAGGGGGGCAGCCACAGGCCCCCATCACAGCCGAGCCAGGACACCACTACCCAGGACACCACTACCCAGGACACCCCTACCCGGGACAGCACTACCCAGGAAGACAAAATACCGGACAGTGACTCAGAGTGGATGGGTGGAGACGAACCCCCACCCCAAAGTGCCATGGAGTCAGAGTGGGACGAAGAGCACGACACAACGCCACTGCTGTCACCAACACCCTCCACCATCGCAGAAACACTCACCTCGGTTGGGCACTTTAGTGATGAGGCGTCTGGTACACTCACTGGTGCGCACAACACAGCCGTCCCGGTACAGCAGGTGGAGGTAGGAGCAGCAGAGGGGCCGGGCGGTCGGAGGGCAGCCCAGCCCAAGCGAACATCTGCCGCCCAGATGGATCCCGGGTTCCTGGAGTTACCACACCCACACATAGATCCGATGCAATAACCGACCCGGAGACGAGCGAAGAGGGTGACGGCCGGCTTGCGGCGGCTGCAGTCGCAGGTGGAGGAGTGCACCCGCGTCCAGGAGCTGGGAGTGGTGCCGGTCATGCGTGCCACCCAGGCCGACACCGCACGGGTGGCGTCCGCGGTGGAGGCAATGGGTGCGACGGTGTCAGACATGGGGAACGGTTTGCGAGGCCTGGGGCTTTCCGTGCAGGTGGCGTCTGTGGCCCAGGTCATGGCTGCCTTCTCACAGGAGGCCATGAGCCAGTGCCAGCGCCAGATGGCAGAGGCGCTCAACGCCATAGCCCAGTCTCTGCAGGCCATAGCCCAGTCTCTGCAGGCCATAGCCCAGTCTCTGCAGGCCATGGCCCAGTCTCAGCAGGCCATGGCCCAGTCTCTGCAGGCCATTGCCCAGTCTCAGCAGGCCATCGCTGAGGGCATCGGCGCCAGTGGCCATGTGCGAGCCGGCGTCGCACTGTCACAGACAGGGTTTGCCAACCCCCTGGGCTCCATGGCTGCAAACCTGCAGACCCCTGTCGATACCAGCACGGGCCTCCAGGACAGCGGCAGATGTCGGGGGGCTGTCGGATGGCCAGTCCGTTCGCATCCCCCACCCATGTAGAGGCCTGGGGGCCATCGGGCACCCCGAGGGAGGAGGAGGTGGTGTGGTCTGTCCCGGGTCCCCCCTGTAGGGGAGGTCCCGGAACACCGCGACACCTCTGACCCCCCCCCCCCCTTCCGTCCCAGGTGCATCGGGTGGGCAACGGGCAGGACAGGCTGGCTGCTCGCCATCCCAGTCGCCCGGGCCGCAGCCTGGCCCCTCTAGGCCAGGTCGCCCCAGGAAACGGCCGCCAAAGGGATCCAGTGTCAGAGGGCAGGAATCACAGGAGTCCACCTCCAGTTCTGCTGTACCGTCTGGGGAACCACGTAGACGTAGTCAAAGGGCCCGTAAGGCCAAACAATTAGACACTGAGTAAGTTGGCACGGGTGCAGGGCACAGATGAGTTTTAGGGGCTAGGGCACGTGCATGAACTCCTTTGGTTATTAAAGTCAATGTTACACCTACAGAAGCTGCCTTTGTGCTCTGTCCAAAGCGTGCGGGGGTGTCATGTACGTTGAGCGCAAGTGTGTGTGTGAGGGCTGGTCTTACCTCAGCCCCAGGTGAGTCTGCCCCCTTCCCCCTGGGCCGCCATCAACATCCCCCGGGCAGAGGACGGGACCGTGCGCTGCAGTGTCACAGCCGGATGCAGGGATGGTCCGAGTGGATGGTGGTACTGTGGCCATGGGTCAGACATAGTCCAACGATGTGGAGCCAGGAGCTCACCGCAGGGCGGGTTGTCATCATCCTCCATGGCCATTAATAGACAAGCGTCCACCCGCAACTGTGTGAGCCCGGCGGTTGTGCCGCAGGTGGATCGGCAATGGGGGTGGTGGTGTGCATGCGGGTGGGGTGGGTGCGGTTGGGGAGGGGGGTGAGGGTGCTGGGTGGGTGGATGGGTGGGGGTTGTGGGTGGTCGGCTGTTGCCATGGTGTACGGTCTGTGGCCATACTACCCGATTCCCACGCCCATCTAGTCAGTGAAGCGGGCGGCTATCAGCCTGTCCCGTGCCTGCTGGGCCAGCTGGTAATGGTGGACAGCCACCCGCCTGTGTCTAGCCCGTCTGCCCTGACCATTGCCCCCATCCCCCTCATCTGGGGAGGACTGCGCCTCTTCCTGCTGCTCCTCCACTCCGCCCTCCTCTGCCTGCGGCACATCGCCCCTCTGTTGGGCTATGTTGTGCAGGACGTAGCACACCACAATGATGCGGCCGACCCTATCTGACCGATACTGGAGGGCGCCCCCAGAGAGTTCCAGGCACCTGAAACGCATCTTCAGCACGCCAAAGCACCTCTCGATCACTCCCCTTGTTGCTACATGGGCATCATTGTAGCGGTTCTCCGCCTCATTGCGTGGCCTCCGTACAGGCGTCATCAGCCACGATCGCAATGGGTAGCCCCTGTCGCCCAGCAACCAGCCCCTCAGCCGTGGATGGCGTCCCTCGTACATGCTGGGGATGGATGACCGCGACAACACGTATGAGTCGTGTACACTGCCTGGGTGACGGGCGCAGACATGCAGGATCATCATGCGGTGGTTGCAGACCACCTGTATGTTCATCGAATAGGTCCCCTTCCTATTGGTGAACACGGCCCTGTTATCTGCAGGTGGCCGCACGGCGGCGTGCATCCCATCAAACGCGCCCTGGACCGTGGGGAACCCGGCCACGGCAGAGAAGCCCACGGCCCGGGCATCTTGGCTGGCCCGGTCCACAGGGAAGCGGATGTAGCGGTGCGCCATGGCATCTTGAGCATCTGTCACTGCCCGGATGCACCGATGCACCGATGTCTGCGATATGCCGGACAGGTCCCCACTCGGTGCCTGGAATGACCCCGTTGCATAAAGGTTCAGGGCCACCGTAACCTTGACGGACACGGGGAGAGGGTGTCCCCCGCCAGTGCCACTCGGTGACAGGTGTGCCAGCAGGTGGCAGATGTGTGCCACGGTTTCCCGCCTCATCCGGAGTCTCCTCCTGCATTCCCGGTCTGTGAGGTCCTGGTATGACTGCCGGGGCCGGTGCACACGGGGCGCCCTCGGGTGCCTCCGTTGCCGTGGGGCCGCGACGTCCTCCTCCCCCTCCTCGTCCTGTCGGTCAGGTGACCCTCCCCGGCACGGACCCCCATCCTCCTCCCCGGCACAGACCCCCCCATCCCCCTCCCCGGCACGGACCCGCCCATCCCCCCCCGGCACGGACCCCCCATCCCCCATCCTCCTCCCCGGCACGGACACCCCGTCCCCCTCCCCGGCACGGACCCCCCATGCCCCTCCCCGGCACGGAACCCCCTCCATCCCCCTCCCCGGCATGGACCTCCCACCCCCCTCCCCGGCACGGACCCCCCCCATCCCCCTCCCCGGCACGGACCCCCATCCCCCTCCCCGGCACGGACCCCCCATCCCCCTCCCCGGCATGGGCCCCCCCCCATCCCCCTCCCTGGCACGGACCTCCCATCCTCCTCCCCGGCACGGACCCCCATCCTCCTCCCCGGCACGGACCCCCCCATCCCCCTCCCCGGCACGGACCTCCGATCCTCCTCCCCGGCACGGACCCCCCATTCCCCTCCCCGGCACGGACCCCCCCATCCCCCTCCCCGGCACGGACCCCCCCATCCCCCTCCCCGGCACGGACACCCCCCCCCCCTTCCCTCTCCCCGGCACGGACCCCCCCATCCCCCTCCCCGGCACGGACGCCCCCATCCTCCTCCCCAGCAAGGACCCCTCCCCGGCACGGACCCCCCATCCTCCTCCCCAGCATGGACCCCCCTCCCGGCACTCCCCCGGAGCCCAGCCCACTCTAACCACCCCCCCCCCCCCCCCCCCCCCCCCGCCGCGCGCACACTCACACAACCCTAGACACACCTCTCCCCACACATTCAGACTGCGGCCACGCCATCGCCTGCCCAGCGGCCAACCCCCCAGGCCGTCACTCACCTCCACGCTGGTCGGTGTGAACCTGGAGCACAGGTTCACGCCAATGAAAAGGAGGTTTGATTTACGTTTTGCCAGCGCCCATGGGTTTCCCGACGGCGTGGGGCTGCCCCACAATGGGAAACCCCATTGACCGGCCGGTGTAACGGAGCATCCCGCCGGCGGGGTGAGGCAGAAATGTGGCGTGGCGGGATGGAGAATTTTGCTCCTAGTTTCCAAATAATAGGCACCATAACACATTATTCTCCCCACTTATCACCAGCTTCACTTCTTCTGCAGTATTTAACGTGCGCGATGCTTCATCTATTGTACGTTAGATATCCAGTCAATAGTCTTATCCACATGGCCTATATTGTATGCTCAGATTCTAGGATGTTCTTATTTCTCCACAATTAAATCTAGCTGTTACTTTATCATTTTGTTTGAACCTATATTCCCTGGCACCTACATTTAGGAGGGCATAAAAGATCCTTTGGTATTTTTTCAAAGACGAGCAGGAGAGTTCTGGCAAATGTTTATTCCCCCATCGAACATCACAAAAACAGATTACCTGATCATTATCGCATTGCTGTTCATGGGAGCCTTTTCTAGCAATGACTGCAGTTTTAACGGCTCTTAAGCTCTTTGGGATGCCAGTGAATGCAAGTGATTTTTCTTTTTGCTCCCCTACTCAAATATCAGACTTGGCACAATACAAAATAACAGCAGGTAATCTTCAAGTTTCAACACGGGCGTCATTTTCATTTCATTTTCTGGCCATTCACTGGCGGCGTACCGCCACCCATGGGTTTCCCGCTTCAATGGGAATTCCCATTGACAAACGGCGTGAGTAGAGAATCCCGCCATCAGCGAACGGCACGGCCAAATTCTCTGTCCTCGCCAGTAGTGTTAGCGGGGCGGACTCGCAACGGGGAATCCAGCCCCCTGTGTGTCCTTTCAGACCTGACCATGACCTTCCTTCCCCCACACACACTCTCTCTACTTGTATTCAAACTTTTCATACACATATTCAAAAATGACCTTCGTCATGTTGTAACATTTTCCAGTTTATCCTCTTTGAAGCAGATTGATTTTAAGCAAGTGCGTTTTTAATTCTCTCGACCGCAAATTGTACTTGCAATGAAATGATTTTCGTGTTCCTGCTCGACACAGTGGAATGCCACTTCAAAAGGAATTGGTGGAGATTGAATAATTGGGTGTTTTTCCAATTGAACTTTCAGTGCAGTGGGTAAAAATCAATTCAAACATATATTGAAGGAATTTGTGTATTGTTTAGGGCAAGAGAAATAAATAACGAACAGAGCAAAGTCGTCATCATCAGGATGTGAGAGGCATTAAATAATCCAATCTGCCTCTTCAAATGTTTGGTTGCTTGTGAAATGATGCAAACCCTGTACCATAATTAATGGATTTGGCTGTGTCGCCTCATGAAAAATATAAGCAACAATCGCTGCTTTACTCTCCAGAAACCGAGGCCGGAATTCTCCATCCGCTGAGGTTCTCTTTTTCCATTGGCAGTGCACCCCCACCCGCAGGTTTCCTGGCAGCATGGTGTGGCTTCAATGGGAAATCTCATTGACAAGCGGCGGGAAGACAGAGCCCCACTTAGGCTACCTCTTGGATCCACCATCATTTGGTCATCAGTCTTAGTGGACAGGATTCTCCGGTCTGTCCGTGTCAGGACCTGGGGCGAGATTCTCCTACCCCCCCCGCCGGGTCGGAGAATCGCCGGGGGCTGGCGTGAATCCCGTCCCCGCCGGTTGCCGAATTCTCCGGCACCGGAGATTCGACGGGGGCGGGAATCGCGCCGCGCCGGTTGGCGCCCCCCACCACCCCGGCGATTGGAATGCCTGCCCTGCCGGCGTGGATTAAACCACCTCTCTTACCGGCGGGACAATGCGGCGCGGGCGGGCTCCGGGGTCCTGGGGGGGCACGCAGGGCGAAATGGCCCTGGGGGGTGCCCCCACGGTGGCCTGGCCTGCGATCGGGGCCCACCGATCCGCGGGCGGGCCTGTGCCATGGGGCACTGTTTTCCTTCTGCCTTCGCCATGGTCTCCACCATGGCGGAGGCGGAAGAGACCCCCTCCACTGCGCATGCGCGGGGATGCCGTGAGCGGCCGCTGACGCTCCCATGCATGCGCCGCCCGGCAAAGTCAGTTTCACGCCAGCTGGCGGGGCACCAAAGGCCTTTCCCGCCAGCTGGCAGGGCGGAAATCAGTCCGGCGCGGGCCTAGCCCCTCAAGGTGAGGGCTCAGCCCCTCAAGATGCGGAGGATTCCGCACCTTTGGGGCGCGCGATGCCGGACTGATTCGCGCCATTTTTGGTGCCGGTCAGCGGACATCGCGCCGATTTGCGGAGAATTCCGCCCCAGTTGTGAGCAAGAAGGGAGAATTTGGCGTTTCAGCCGAAAGTCCATTCACTCTCAGCCGCACCTAAAAATCCTTGCGGCGATCGAGAACGGAAGATTTTGGCCAATGTTCCATGCAGCAATGTCATTTTTCTTTTGATAATGTTTCTGTGGCACACTTTGAGATATTTTACTCCAATAAAGGTGTTGCAGATGTCCGTTGCTTTAGCTTTTCCTGAGAATGTGATAAGATGCTGCTCAAATCTTTTTCATTGTTGAGATGAATATTTTCTTGTGGCTCAGTAAGGGGTCCAGTAATGTCTTTTATTGCAGCACTTTCATTTTATATAATAGAATCATAGAATCATTTCATCCCACCGTGTGTGCATTAGCTCTTTGTAAGAGCTATTCAATTGATCCCACTTATCCGTTCTTTCCTCCACCCTGAACCTTATATTAGTGAAACTTTGTCATTTGAAATTTACCTCGAGTGTGGTCTCTATCCGCTTCATTTATTAATTTTTTTCGATTTAGAAAACACAAAATAGAAAATAAACAAATTTACATACAGCAACCATTGAAAAATAGAATATCCGCCGCTAATACCCCCCCTTACAAAACCTAAATCTCCACCCACCTTAACAACTGACGGTGATCAATTCTTTGAAACAGACAATGAAAGGCTGCATCTCTGATAGAACCTCTCAATTGCTCCCCTCATGATGTACTTAACTTTCTCGAGGTATAAGAACTCCATCAACTCCCCCAGCCACACGAAGGCATTGGGTGGAGATGGAACCTCCACCACAGCCGAACCCGCCTCCGGGCATTCAGCGAGGTTAAGGCCAGGACATCGGCCCCCGCACAAATCTGTAGCTACGGTAAGTCTTGACACCAAATAAGGCCACTAAAGGACAGGGCTCCAGCTCAATCTTCAGAATCGCCAACTTGGTGCAAAAGAAGAAGACCCAAAAACCCACAAGTTGGGACAAGACCAGAACATGCGAGCGTGGTTAGCCGGGCCCCTTGAGCAGTGCCCGCATTTATCTTCCATCCCTAAAAAGAAGCTACTCATTTTAGACTTGGTCAGGTGCACCCTAAACACTACCTTAAGCTTGATCAAACCAAGCCTCATGCACGGCGTGGAGCTCACCCTACGAAGGGCCTCACTCCACACCTCACCATCCACTATAGGCCCCCACTCCTCTTCTCACCTAGCCTTGCCTTCCTCCACTGACACTGACAAAATCTGTCCAGAAGTGCCACCTTCCTCCGACCCCGTGAGCAAAAGGACCCTCTCCATTTGGGATGTTGGTGGCGCCACGGGGAACGTTGGGAAAATCCATCTTGCAACGTTCCGAACTTGGAGATACCTGCAAGAATTTGAACTCGAGAGCCCAAAACATTTCCTTCAATTCCTCTCGACTGGGAAACCACCCCTCCAGGAACAAGTCGCCCAGTCCCTTCCCTCCCCATTCCCTGAACATAGCATATAATCACGCCGCTCGAACAGGTGGGAGCCAGCATCAACACTGATCCCAGTTTATAATGTTGTCGAAATTGTCTCTAATGATCTCGATTCCATCTGCACCCATATAGCCCCCGGATAACTACACCAACTCAGCACCTTCTCTGCAATAGCAGCCCAGTAATAAAATATCAGGTTCGGCAATGCCAGGCCCTCCGACGGTCTATCTCTTTGATGGTCTGTCCTACGAATCCCCGGGGTCTTGCTCGCCCATATAAAGAATGATATCAACTTCTCGATCCTCCCAAAAAAGATTTAGGAAGGGAAACCGGCAGACACTGCAAAAAGAACAGAAATCATGGCAGAATGTTCATATTGATCGACTGAACCCTGCCCACCAAGGACAGGGGAAGGTTATCCCACCTTTGCAGTTCAGCCTTGACTCTACCTACCAGGCTAGTTTATGAAGTCGGGCCCAATCTCGAGCCACCCGGACCCCCAGATACCTAAAGCAAGACATGGCCAAATAAAATGGAAGCACCCCCAGGTTGACTCTCCGCCCCGGGGGATTCATCAAAACGCATTCACTCTTTTCCAGATTTACCTAGGCTAGGTGGAAAAAGAGCCAAAGTTCTTCTGGAGTGCCATAATGTCACCCATAGTGGGGGCTGGGTCTGCCCCGTAAAGTAAAAAGTCATCAGCTTACAGGGGCACCCTATACTCTGCCCCTCCCCTAATAATCCCTTTCCACTTACCCAAAGCCCTCAAAGTGATAGCCAAAGGTTCAATCACCAATGCAAACAAGAGGGGGGACATAGGCACCATTGTCTCGTTCCCCTATTTGATTGAAAGTACCCCAAGAGACTTCCGGGTGCGGCGATGACCAGCTGAGTCGCACGTTTCGGCAGCTCCCTGTGAAACGGACTTTTGGGCTCTTGATAGGAGCCCCAACGGCAATTTTAACGGCTAAAAACACCGTGCGGTAAACCAGGAGGGTGTTCCCCCTGGACACGGATGGAAAAAGGAGAGGAAAGTGGCCGGATTGCAGCGGATCCTTTGGAACAACGGCAAGGAAGGCAAGCAAAAACCAAGATGGCGTCGGAAGGTGGCAGTTTCATATGGGGCCCTGAACAACAAGAGTTCTTGAAATGCTGCGTGGAGGAGATAAAAAAGGAAATGAAGAAAGAGTTGTTGGCCCCGATACTACAGGCGATCGAAGGGCTGAAAGAGGAACAAAAGACCCAGGAGCAGGAGCTTTGGGTCGTGAAGGCGAAAGCAGCCGAGAATGAGAACGATATACAGGGCCTGGTGGTGAAGTCGGAGATACAGGAGGCACACCAGAAACGATGTGTGGAGAGGTTGGAGGCACTGGAAAACAACGCAAGGAGGAACAACCTGAGGATTCTTGGCCTTCCTGAAGGTGTGGAGGGGGCGGACGTCGGGGCATATGTGAGCACGATGCTGCACTCGTTAATGGGAGCGGAGGCCCCGACGGGTCCGTTGGAGGTGGAGGGAGCGTACCGAGTTATGGTGCGAGGATCGAGAGCAGGAGAAACTCCCAGAGCCATAGTGGTGAGATTCCTCCGTTTTAAGGATAGAGAAATGGTCCTTAGATGGGCGAAGAAAACTCGGTGCAGTAAATGGGAGAACGCGGTGATCCGCGTTTATCAAGACTGGAGTGCGGGGGTGGCGAGAAGGAGGGCGAGCTTTAATCGGGCCAAGGCGGTACTTCACAAAAGGAAGATAAAATTTGGAATGCTGCAACCGGCAAGACTGTGGGTCACATATCAAGGGAGGCACCACTACTTTGAGATGGCGGATGAAGCGTGGACTTTTATTGTAGAAGAAAAACTGGAATGAGTGGATTATGAAAAAGAACGTTTGGACAAAGTGGTGGGGCGAATGGGGGGGGCGAAGAGGGGTTTTATGTTCTAATCCTGCGGTATGGTAACTTTTCTTTCTCCCACAGGTGGTGTTGGGGGGAGGTGGGGAGGGAGAGGAGATGGGGCGTTGGCCATGGGAGGCGGGGCCGAGGGAGAGGCGCGGGCTTGGTTCCCGCGCTATGATAATTATGGCGGGAATAGAGAAGCAGGAAGGAGGGGGCGTCGCACGGTGCGAGCCGAGGTCACGGGGGGAAGCCGAGGTCAGCCAGAGTTTGCTGACTTCTGGGAGCAACATGGGGGGAGTAATTACGCTAGCGGGGGGTCTAGCGGGGGGGGTGGGAGGGGGGAATTACTGGGTTGCTGCTGCTGGGGAAAGGGGGGAGTGGGTACGGGAGAGGATGGGCGGGGGGGCACCGCCTGGTGGAGATACAGCTGCGTGGGAACTGGGTGAGAAGCTGGAAAAAGATGATGGCTAACCGGCAAGGGGGGGGGGTGGGAAGCCCCCCAACTCGGCTGATCACGTGGAACGTGAGAGGGCTGAACGGGCCGATAAAGAGGGCACGAGTACTCGCACACCTTAAGAAACTTAAAGCAGATGTGGTTATGTTACAGGAAACGCACCTGAAACTGATAGACCAGGTTAGGCTGCGCAAAGGATGGGTGGGGCAGGTGTTCCATTCGGAGCTGGATGCGAAAAACAGGGGGGTGGCTATATTAGTGGGGAAGCGGGTAATGTTCGAGGCAAAGACTATAGTGGCGGATAACGGGGGCAGATACGTGATGGTGAGTGGCAAATTACAGGGAGAGATGGTGGTTTTGGTAAACGTGTATGCCCCGAACTGGGATGATGCCAACTTCATGAGGCGAATGCTAGGACGCATCCCGGACCTAGAGACGGGAAAGCTGATAATGGGGGGAGACTTTAACACGGTGTTGGAACCAAGGCTGGATAGGTCGAAGTCCAGGACTGGTAGGAGGCCGGCAGCAGCCAAGGTGCTTAAGGATTTTATGGGGCAGATGGGAGGTGTGGACCCATGGAGATTCAGTAGACCTAGGAGTAAGGAGTTCTCGTTTTTCTCCTATGTCCATAAAGTCTATTCGCGCATAGACTTTTTTGTGTTGGGTAGGGCATTGATCCCGAAGGTGAGGGGAACGGAATATACGGCTATAGCCATTTCGGATCATGCCCCACACTGGGTAGACTTGGAGATAGGGGAGGAAACAGGAGGGCGCCCACCCTGGAGAATGGACATGGGACTAATGGCGGATGAGGGGGTGTGCCTAAGGGTGAGGGGATGTATTGAAAAGTACTTGGAACTCAATGACAATGGGGAGGTTCAGGTGGGAGTGGTCTGGGAGGCGTTGAAGGCGGTGGTTAGGGGGGAGCTGATATCAATAAGGGCACATAAAGGGAAGCAGGAGAGTAAGGAACGGGAGCGGTTGCTGCAAGAACTTTTGAGGGTGGACAGACAATATGCGGAAGCACCGGAGGAGGGACTGTACAGGGAAAGGCAAAGGCTGCATGTGGAATTTGACTTGCTGACTACAGGCACTGCAGAGGCACAATGGAGGAAGGCGCAGGGTGTACAGTATGAATATGGGGAGAAGGCGAGCAGATTGCTGGCACACCAATTGAGGAAAAGGGGAGCAGCGAGGGAAATAGGGGGAGTGAGGGATGAGGAAGGAGAGATGGAGCGGGGGGCGGAGAGAGTGAATGAAGTGTTCAAGACATTTTATAAAAAATTGTATGAAGCTCAACCCCCGGATGGGAGGGAGAGAATGATGGATTTTTTGGATCGGCTGGAAATTCCCAAGGTGGAAGAGCAGGAAAGGGTGGGACTGGGAGCACAGATCACGGTAGAAGAAGTGGTGAAAGGAATTAGGAACATGCAGACGGGAAAGGCCCCGGGACCGGACGGATTCCCAGTTGAATTTTACAGAAAATATTTGGACTTGCTCGCCCCGGTACTGACGAGGACCTTTAACGAGGCAAAGGAAAGGGGACAACTGCCCCCGACTATGTCTGAAGCAATGATATCGCTTCTCTTAAAGAAGGAAAAGGATCCGCTACAATGCGGGTCCTACAGACCAATTTCCCTCCTAAATGTGGATGCCAAGGTCCTGGCCAAGGTAATGGCAATGAGAATAGAGGAATGTGTCCCGGGGGTGGTTCACGAGGACCAAACTGGGTTTGTGAAGGGGAGACAGCTGAACACGAATATACGGAGGCTGTTAGGGGTAATGATGATGGCCCCACCAGAGGGTGAAACGGAGATAGTAGTGGCGATGGATGCCGAGAAAGCATTTGATAGAGTGGAATGGGATTACCTGTGGGAGGTGTTGAGGAGATTTGGTTTTGGAGAGGGGTATGTTAGATGGGTGCAGCTGTTGTATAGGGCCCCAGTGGTGAGTGTGGTCACGAATGGACGGGGATCGGCATATTTTCGGCTCCATAGAGGGACAAGGCAGGGATGTCCTCTGTCCCCATTACTGTTTGCACTGGCGATTGAGCCCCTGGCGATAGCGCTGAGAGGTTCCAAGAGATGGAGGGGAATACTTAGGGGAGGAGAAGAACACCGGGTATCTTTATATGCGGATGATCTGCTACTATATGTGGCGGATCCGGCGGAGGGGATGCCAGAAATAATGCGGATACTTGGGGAGTTTGGGGATTTTTCAGGGTATAAATTGAACATGGGGAAGAGTGAGCTGTTTGTGGTGCATCCAGGGGAGCAGAGTAGAGAAATAGAAGACCTACCGTTGAGGAAGGTAACAAGAGACTTTCGTTACCTGGGGATCCAGATAGCTAAGAATTGGGGCACATTGCACAGGCTAAATTTAACGCGGTTGGTGGAACAGATGGAGGAAGATTTCAAGAGATGGGATATGGTAGCACTGTCAATGGCAGGGAGGGTGCAGGCGGTTAAGATGGTGGTCCTCCCGAGATTCCTCTTTGTGTTTCAGTGCCTCCCGGTGGTGATCACGAAGGCTTTTTTTTAAAGGATAGAAAAGAGCATCATGGGTTTTGTTTGGGCCGGGAAGACTCCGAGAGTGAGGAAGGGATTCTTACAGCGTAGTAGGGATAGGGGGTGGCTGGCACTACCGAGCCTAAGTGAGTATTATTGGGCCGCTAATATTTCAATGGTGAGTAAGTGGATGGGAGAGGAGGAGGGAGCGGCGTGGAAGAGATTAGAGAGGGCGTCCTGTAGGGGGACCAGCCTGCAGGCTATGGTGACAGCCCCATTACCGCTCTCACCGAGGAACTACACCACGAGCCCGGTGGTGGTAGCTACACTGAAGATTTGGGGACAGTGGAGACGACATAGGGAAAGACCGGAGCATTGGGGGGGGTCCCCGATAAGAAACAACCATAGGTTTGCCCCGGGGGGAATGGATGGGGGATATGGAATGTGGCAAAGAGCAGGAATAACGCAACTGAAAGATCTATTTGTGGATGGGAAGTTCGCAAGTCTGGGAGCGCTGACCGAGAAATATGGGTTGCCCCAAGGGAATGCATTCAGGTACATGCAATTGAGGGCTTTTGCGAAGCAACAGGTGAGGGAATTCCCGCAGCTCCCGACACAAGAGGTGCAGGACAGAGTCATCTCAAAGAAATGGGTGGGGGACGGTAAGGTGTCGGATATATATAGAGAAATGAGGGACGAAGGGGAGACTATGGTGGACGAACTAAAAGGGAAATGGGAAGAAGAGCTAGGGGAGGAGATCGAGGAGGGGCTGTGGGCAGATGCCCTAAACAGGGTAAACTCGTCGTCCTCGTGCGTCAGGCTAAGCCTGATTCAGTTTAAGGTATTACACAGGGCACATATGACCGGAACACGGCTCAGTAAATTTTTTGGGGTGGAGGATAGGTGTGCGAGATGCTCGAGAAGCCCAGCGAATCATACCCATATGTTTTGGTCATGCCCGGCACTACAGAGGTTTTGGGTGGGGGTGACAAAGGCGCTTTCAAAAGTAGTAGGAGTCCGGGTCGAACCAAGCTGGGGGTTGGCTATATTTGGGGTTGCACAAGAGCCGGGAGTGCAGGAGGCGAGAGAGGCCGATGTTTTGGCCTTTGCGTCCCTAGTAGCCCGGCGCAGGATATTGCTAATGTGGAAAGAAGCCAAGCCCCCGGGGGTGGAGACCTGGATAAATGATATGGCGGGGTTCATAAAGCTAGAGCGGATTAAGTTCGTCCTAAGGGGGTCGGCTCAATGGTTCACCAGGCGGTGGCAACCGTTCGTCGAATATCTTGCGGAAAGATAGATGGGGGAAAAAAGAAGGCAGCAGCAGCAGCCCAGGACATGGGGGGGGGGGGGGGGGGAGGATGGGGGGGTGGGTGGGTGGGGGGGGGTATAGCTTGTGACAAGGCAGTTGCCAATTAGGGCTAGTTTTCATTTTTGTTATTTAATATTTATTTATTTGTTGTTTTTTGTTTATATAAAAAAGGTCATTATTATCTGTATTGTTATAATGTTGTGTAAAGGATGCACAATGTACTGTGTTGGTTGACCAAAAATTTTCAATAAAATATTTATTAAAAAAAAAAGAAAGTACCCCAAGCTCGTGGCGTTGGTGCGAACACTAGGGAACCTTCTACATCAAGTGTATCCATGACACAAATTACCTCTGGATTGGGCCTGACAGACGGGGAAAGAACCACATTTAGCAATTGTCGCACATTTGGACGACAATTGCCGGCCCTTAACAAATCCTGTCTGATCTTCCCCAAACACCTTTCAGAAGACAGGGTTCCAACTTCAGCACTGGCACCTTCGCCAATGTCCTGGTGTCCACATTAAGTAATGAACTAGCATGGTACAACCCGCACTCCACGAGGTCATTGTCCTTTTTCAGTAGGAGGGAAATCGATGCCTGTGCCAGCATTGCAGGAAGGGAGCCCCATGCTAAAGAGTCCTCAAACATCCCAACCAGTAACGGAACCGACTGTCCAGCAAATATCTTGTAAAATTCCGTCGGGAATCCAGTCCGTCTGGCCCAGGGGCCTTGCCTGTTGCATCCACCCTATCGATACCAGGACTTCCTCTGGATCCAACAGCATCTCCAGTCCCTCACGTTCTTCCTCCCCCGCATCGGGAAACTCTATTCGATCTATAAAGGTTTTAATAAAATTTTCAGATGCTCCATTAACTTTATCCGGAGCGGATATCAGCCTGCTGCTCGAGTCTCTGACCTGGATAACCTGCCAGGAGGTCGCCTGCTGCCTCAACTGTCAAGCCAAGAGATGCCCGGCCTTCTCCCCATATTCATAGGTAACCCCCCTCAAGCGTTGCAACTGGTGCACTGCCTTGTCTGTAGACAACAGGTCAAACTGCACTTGCAGCTTCTTCCTGCTTGCCAGGAGCTCTGGGCTTGGGTCATTCTAGTATCAGCGGTCCACTTCCAACATTTCATCCACCAGCTTCGGGCGCTCCTCTAACCTCCCTATCCATATCTACTTTGTGCAATACAATCCCTCCTCTAATCACTGCTTTCAAGGCCTCCCACAAAATGGTGGGCGAGACAGAACCATTCCCATTAAACCCCACGTACTCATCTAAAGATTACAATATCCATCCACAAAACCCCATGTCTGCTAATAACTCCACATCCAGCTTCCATGCCGAGTGCTGAGCTGGGTCTATCTCTAATACCAAGTCCACTGAATGTGAAGGATGGTCTGAGATGACTAAAGCTGAATACTCTGCTTTCCTCACCCATGGGAGAAGAGACCTTCCCATCAAGAAAAAGTACGGGGGAAAAAAATTAAAATTCCTTACCCCCAGAGTGCATAAGCCGCCATGGATCTGCCCCACCCCCCTGTCTCCTCCATAAACGGCAACGTTGTCTTCCCCAATCCCCAAGGGGCCAACGTCCTTGGCCTAGACCCATCCAGTTTCGGGTTCAAAACAAAATTCAAATCACCTCCCAGAATCCACTGATGCACATACAAATCAGGTATTGCGGTCAACAATCTCCTCATAAATGTTACATCATCCCAATTTGGGGCATAAACATTTACCAGCACCACTGACTGACCTTCCAGTGACCCAGTAACTATCACATAGCTGCCTCCATGATCCGTCACAACTTTTCCTACTGGGAAACACACCCTTCTTGTGAAGTAAATTTACCACCCCCGGCCGTGTTATCGAAGCACGAGTGGAACATCTGGCTCACCCAGTCCTTTCGGAGCATAATCTGTTCCCTCACCGTAGGTGGGTCTCCTGCACATCGGCCCTTAAAGTTTTCAGGTGAGAGAAAACTCTCGACCTTTTCACCAAAAACCTAGACCTCTAACATTCCAAGTGACTAGTCTAATTGGGGATCTCTTACCCCCTCTCCCCTTTCAAATCAGCCTGATTCCTAATTCCAAATTCCTAAACCCAAGGCCCACCCAAGATGGCTGCCAATCCAACCATAATGTGAGGCAAAGAAAAAAACCCTGGTCACTGTCAGCACTCTATCCCGCCACCACTCTCTTAAAATCCTACAGACTGCCTACCGAAGAACAATATTCCCTCTTCGCCAATCCCCTCCCTCTATCAAACAAACACACTAGGCTCATCAAATCCCATCTAAACAGGTCCAACAGGCCGCAGTCCCTTCCCCCCACCTCACTCCCGTTCACTAGCTAAGACCTAACTGCTGGTGAGGTAACCCAATGAACAAAGGAAAAAGAGAAGCTCCCCGCCCGCGTCCTCTGCAAAGTAACAAGAGAAACCAAAGCCCTTGCAATTCTCAACTTCCCACCGGAGGTCATGCATTACTATTTGAATGGGTATAAATTGAGAGAGATAGACACTCAGTGAGATCTTGGTGTTCTCGTCGCTGGAAGTAAGCGCGCAGGTAGTAAAGAAGGCAAACGGTATGTTGGCCTGCATAGTGATTTGAGTACATGAGTAGGGATGTTTTACTGCAATTATATAAGACATTGGTGAGGTCACACCTGGAGTATTGTGTGCAGTTTTGGTGTTCTTTTCCGAGAATTGATGTTCTTGTTATGGAGGGAGTGCAGCCAAGGTTTACCAGGATGAGTTTTGGGATGGCGGGACTGTCATATGAGGAGAGACCAAGTTTGTTAGGATTATATTCATTGGAGTTTAGAAGAGTGAGAGGGGATCTCATTGAAACTTATAAAATTTTAACAGTGTTAGACAGGGTAGATTCTGAAAGTATTTTCCCGATGGTGGGGGAGTCTGGAATTAGGGGTCATAGTTTGAGGATAAGGGAGTAAATATTTTAGGACTGAGGTGAGGAGAAATTGCTTCACCCAGAGAGGGGTGAATCTGTGGAACTCACTGCCGCAAAATAGTAATTGAGACCAAAATATTGTGTAATTTCAAGAAGGAGTTAGAGTTAGCTCTTGGGGCTAAAGGGATCAAGGGAAATGGGGGCGGGGGGAGGCTGGATCAGGGTATTGAACTTGATGATCAGCCATGATCATAATGAATGGCAGAGCAGGCTTGAAGGGCCGAATGGCCTCCCTGCTTCTATTTTCTGTCTGGTTCTATGTATTATTCATATTGCTGCCTTACCCATTGCCCCCAAATACATTGCCCCCCCATCTTTCCCCAAACAACATATACATTGGGCCCCCTCCAGCACAAAAGAAGAACCCCTAAATAACCAGAAATACACACAGAATACTGAAACATCCCAAGCAAACCCTTCCCATCCACACCCATTAAAGTCCCCGCCAAACCCTTTTAAAAATATTTTTATTCAGGACATTTCCCATTTTACAATATGCACAATACTCCTTTAACTTTATACAACTCTCATAATAAACAAACAACCCACCATCCTACCCTGTGTGTCCTGTTTTATTTTTTGCAAACGCCCCCTCCCATTTGCTGACAACTACCAATTCTTGAGGAAGGAGATGAATAGCCTCCACCTGGAATAGAACCCCTCCTCCGCCCTCCTAATGGCACACTTAATTTTTTCCAGGTGCAGAAATTGTGACAGATCTCCCACTTCCGCCATTGCTCTTGGTGGCTCCAGAGCCCGCTACCCTCCTCCGCGCTATCAGAAAGGCAAAGGCCAACACATCTGCCTTCTCCCCTCCTGCACTCCCGGCTCATCCGATATCCCAAATATTGCCACCCACGGGCCCGTCACCATCCTTACCCCTAAAATCTCCCACATTGTCTCGAAAAACAACTCCCATCCTTTCAATTATGTCCAAGTTCTTGCTCCTTCACAAAAGCCTCTGTCTCCTCCGGTGTACCGAAAAAAAAGATCATTCGAGTTATATGTAACTCTCAGCCTCGCCGGGTACACCACTCCAAAGGGCATTCCACTGTTATATAGTGCCAATTTCACCTTATTAAAGGCTGCGCGCTTCTTCCTTCCAACCTCTCTTTGGCCAATTTCAAGAGCTCTTCGTTCTTCCGGAAGCTATGAAAGCAAACACGGTGGCTCATTCGCCCAAGGCCTCTGCGGGAGTGTTCAGTGGGCTCTATCCAGCTCAGGAGGGGACATCTGTTCATCCATCCCCTCCCTCCCCCCCCCCCCACAACCCCAAAAACTTTGCGAACATCTGGGAAAAATACTCAATTGGCCTCAGGCCCTCCATCCCCTCTGGCAGCCCCAAGACCCTGAGGTTCTGTCTCCTCAACCTATTCTCCAGATCCTCGACCTTTGCCCTCAGGCTACTGTTTCTCTCCACCAACAACAGCATCAAGGCTTCCAACGAGGCAATTTGGTCGCTCTGCCATGACAAGATCCCTCCACACCCTTCACCAGTTTTCCATGTTTGTTCATGGCCTCTGAGGTTTTTGGTAACTCCTCCCGTATTGGGCAAAGAGCCTCCTCTATAGGCTTTTTGAGGATCGCCATCATCTCTCTTTCTTGCCTTTCAAAATGTTTCACAAATTGTTTTTTGAATTTGTGCGCCATGACACCATTCCACTGTGATAGGAGCGGCCACACCCGCCGAGGTTGTCTCCGCCATCTTTCCTCCCAATGAGCCTCACGCTCTCTCTGGCTCCATCGAAGGACTACCCCTTCCTTCCAGAAATTTTTTGGTAACTTTCAACATACTTTCGTCGGCCAGTGCCTCATACAATTAGATGGGCCAGGTGTGTCAATCAAAATCCATCGGGAAACAGGCAGAAAAGACCAATAAACAAGGACCCTGGCGGGAGCTACCTTATGTGCGACCATCTCCTACATGCCGCCACCGGATGTCCCCACCTTCTTTTATTTTTGCCACTAGCTGCCATCTGTTTTATTGACTCGTTTGTTGGTGCTATCTGTCAGCTCCAGGCTTTACTCGCTCATTGCCAGCTGAAAACGAAAGTGGAATGCTATTTCAGGCATTGTATGCTGTTAGGTTTCAGGACATTACACCATACATGTGACATACGTTAAAATTACTTCTGCTATTGAGGCGTTTGATAAAGTAACACATAATAAAATTGCTTGCATAATTGAAGCCCATAGGACTAAAACCGCAGTGAAAGGTTGAACATAAAAATGACAAAAAGAGAAAATGCAGAGAATACTGGTAAATGGTTGATTTTCAGGTATAGAGTTATGTCCCCCAGGCATTGGTAACATGCCGACTGATCTTTTTGATAGATGCCAATGACCTAGACTTGGGTAGACGGGGCATAATTTCAAGGTTTGCAGGTCACATAAAACTCGCAAAAAGCAGTTAGCACTGAGAAGGATAGTAACAGATGGGCGAACAGAGAGTAGCGAAATGAAGAGATACATGATGGATGCAATTTAAACCAGGAATGGACAATGTGATTTGGTGGAAGAATAAGGACAGGAAAAATGTAGGGGGTGATTCTCCAAAATGGAGACAAAATGTTCGCGCCGTCGTGAACGCCGTCGCATTTCACAACAGCGCGAAACGGGCACTGGGACGACCGATTCTGTCCCCCACAGGGGGCCACCGCGGCGCTGGAGCGGTTCATGCCGCTCCAGCCTCCCTTCCTGGTGCCAAATGGGCGCCGCGCCAACCTGCGCATGCGCAGTTGGGCCGCGCCAACCTGCACGTGCGCTGGGGACTTCTTCAGCGCACCGGCCCCGACTCAACGTGGCGTCGGGGTTCAGGGGCCGGGCGCGCAACAAAGTAGGCCGGGGGGGGGGGGGGGGGAGAGGCCAGCCCGCCAATCGATGGGCCCCGATCGCGGGCCAGACCCCATCGGAGGCCCCCCCCCCACCCCCGGTGAAGGAGCGCTTTTCCCCGCCCCATAGGCCGACCTCCGGCCCTTCGCGCAGAGTTCCCACTGCAGCGACCAGGGGTGAACCCCGCCTGCGGGACTCTGTCATATCCGCGCGGCCACTCGGCCCATCCGGGCTGGAGAATCGCCGGCCCCGCCAATTCCAGCGGCCCGCGGCTGGCGCCACGTCAAACGCGCCGGCGCAAATGGTGCCGGTTCTCCGCACCTCGGAGAATCGTGCGTCGGCGTTGGGGCGTCGTGGCGCGGTTGCGCCGATTCTCCGGCCCGGCGCGGGGCTCGGAGAATCGCGCCCGTAATGTTCCAATTTGAAAGGGGCGACAGGAGTAGGGGGACTGTGGGTGGCAGGAAAAGTTGAGAAACTAAATAAACAGCAAGTGGGATCATTGACTTTATATGTGGAAGTTTAGAGTAAAAGAAAGCGACTAGATTTGCTGAAACTGCAGAGGGTACACTCACTGTACATGTGGTCACAGTGCCTGTCACTGCCAGTGAGGCCGCAGGTAGTTGCTGCATCAAGAAATACTTTTTTTTTAGTTGCCTCCCGATAGCTCCCAACCTCTCGCCCTGCTCGCCGCAACACTTGCCATCATGCTCGCTGCCTCACTCATTTGCCGCTTAGTTAGCCACCTTGCTTGCTGCTACACCGGCTGCTTCACTTGCCATCTAGCCTGCTCACCCTCTTGCCACCCCACTTCACCGCCACGCTTGCAACTCCACTCCTGAGTCCTCGCTTGTCTCACTCACAGCGAGCAAGGTGGTGAGAGGGACAGCATAAGGGATCAGGAGCAGGGCGTCGAGGGGGAGGCAAGTGGAGCGGCAAATCATGCAAGGCGAGTGGGAGACAAAAGCGGTCAAGAGTGCAGATGTGAGTGGGAGGTAACAAGGTGTCGGGTGTGGGAAGGCGAGTGGGAAGCAACGGGGATCAGGAATGGGGATGTGAATGGGAGGTAACGGAGTCAGGAGTGGGAAGGCAAATGAGAGGTAATGGGGTTGGGAGTGGGGATGTGAGTGGGAGGTAACGGGTCTGGAGTAGGGATGTGAGTGGGAGGTAACGGGAGTGGGAATGTGAACAGGGCTGGAGTCGGGATGTGAGTGGGAAGTAACAGGGGGTCAGGAGTGGGGATGCGAGTGGGAGGTAACGGGAAGTTGGGAGTTGGGATGTGAGTGGAGGTAATGGGATTGGGAGTGGGGATGTGAACGGGGCTGGAGTGGGGATGTGAGAGGGAGGTAACGGGATTGGGAGTGGGGATGTGAGTGGAGGTAACGGGATTGGGAGTGGGGATGTGAACGGGGCTGGACTGGGGATGTGAGTGGAGGTAACAGGATTGGGAGTGGGGATGTGAACGGGGCTGGAGTGGGGATGTGAGCGGGAGGCAGCAAGAGAATGGCGAGCTTTCAATGGACAATTGGCATGCAAAAATCATAGAATTTCCAGTGCCGAAGGAGGCCATTCAGCCCATCAAGTCTGCACTGGGAAGAGCACCCCACCTAAGCCCCACGCCTCCACTCCATCCCTTTATCCCCGTAACCCAGTAACCCTACCTAATCTTAGGGCAATTTAGAATGGCCAATCCACCTAACCTGCACATCTTTGAACTGTGGGAGGAAACCGGAGCATCCGGAGAAAACCCACGCAGACACGGGGAGAACGTAGACTCCGCACAGACAGTGATCCAAGCCGGGAATCGAACATGGGACCCTGGAGCTGCGAAGCAACTGTGCTAACCACTCTGCTACCGTGCTGCCCCAATGATGTCAACAGTGGGAGGAACTGCACCAGTGGGTGGGGTGAGTGCTGAATTCTTGGGCGGGATTCTCCCATCCCGCGACAGAGTGTCTACGCTGTCGTAAACGGTGTCGCGTATTACAACGGCGTGAACGGGCAGCTACAGGGGGTCACACGACGCTGGAGCGGTTCGTGCCACTCCAGCTGCCGATCCCAGCGTGAACTGGGTGCCGCGCATGCGCAGTAGCAAAACTGCGATGCAAACAGAATCAATTGTAACATTTAAAAGGAAATTGGACAAATATTGAAGTGAAAATTTCCCAGGGCTTGGAAGAAAGTACAGGGGGACTGGGTGTCATTATAAACTCGGTAGAGATCAGTAACTTTTTTATATTCTCTTGTTTCATATTTTCATCAAATTTAGACCCACCAACAAATAATCAACAGTCACAAATACAATGGCAATCCCCTGGCCAACAATCCCTTTATCCCACCCACCCCCAAACAACCCTCAATATTTTAAATACAAACACCAAAGAAAAAGAATCAGGAATCCACCATCACCCCAGAGATCGGTAACTTTTGAAAAGAAATTCTAATTCTCAGTTGCTCACCGAAAAGGCCATGCACCAAGATTCCACATTTTAAACAGAAACTCTAACTGTAACAAAGGTCAAAACAAAATGAGTACCACTAACTCAACACCGTATCTCATAAGCATTTATACTTTAAACCAAGGTTCCAAACAGAACACTTTACATTATGGTTTTGTGAGTGGCCAGTCAGAATTCTACTGCTTATCGCTTCCACTAGTTTCACTAGACCTATACTGCAGGACTTGTCATTCCAAGCATGGGCCCCACTCGCAATTCTTGTACAGTGATTCCAAATCCGAAACACCCCTGGTTCCTGAGAGTCTCTCTCCCTCTGCTCATTGTCCCCAGCTTTGGACACATATAGACATTCTTCTCGCAGATGGCTCCCAGGCTTACTGTCTCGCATACTGTGAAGACAACAGAGATATATTAAACAAAGGAACCTTACCCTCTCATTGCCTTTAGCTTTAAATTCATTCTTTGTTCTGAAACATATATGGATGCTTCAAGACCTTCCTTTGTTTGCCAGTGGCCTTCAAACTTCTTTGATCTGAGCAAGTTGCAGGAATAATTTGAATCCTCTTCTGAGCCTGCACAGACAGATGGTCTCCTCAAGAGATGTTTAAAGAGACTCTTGTTGATTAGCTTTAATCACCTCACATCATGGCTTCACTAAAGTAATCTTGCAGTGTACACATTTGTCACAGTGACACTATGAGCTGAATTTCTGCCACCAATATCCTATGATTCTACTAAGTTAATTTAGCACCGCAGAGGCACAAAGACTTTGGAGCTGGAATAGCTGGTTTAATTTAGTCATGTATTCTCAGAAATAAGTTCATGTCTTGACCTGCCACCAACCTGGACTTGCCAAGATATTCATAATTTTCACCTACCTATCAGTTTTTAAACCCTCTCTTGCCCAGGAATGTGGAAGCCAGTTGCAATTGCCTGTGCTATTGTCTGGGAGTGATCAGCATCGGCTGGGCATTGAACCAGCAACATACTGGTCTGTACAGCTCATTACTACACCAAGCAAATTAATATCAGCATTGCACAGTCAAATTGCAATTTAATAAGAAATTATAAAAATAACCAAAGGACAACTTAGTTGTTTCCTGTAGTGAGTATTGCGAGGGCGATTAGAATTAATTGTGGTTCAAGTTCTTCATCACACGGACATCATCTGCCTGATTGGGTGAGCTCTGTGTAAAGGTAACCACACATCAGACATCTTAATATAGATGACTATTGCTGTCAGGGAGCCTGAGGTGTAAGGCGATAAACAGTTAAACAATCTACTGCATAATCAAACTGATCTACTCTCTGCTGTGACTGTTGGGAATTTTCAATCCATAATGAATCCTTTGTTCCCTGGCCCGCCCTACTGGATGCTCCACTGGTTCGCCCCCCCCCCCCCCATCCTTCAATATATGTAAACAACTTCAGCTCATCCACAGCTCTGCTACCTTATTCCAGTCTTTCACTGGGCCCTATTCGCCCATCTCCACCACAACCATGCCCCGGCAGAAAGCCACTCTCCCGCGCCACCCCCCCTCCCCCCGCCCCATCCCCCACCACGCTGTCCTCACTGACCTCCAAACATAAGAAATAGGAGTAGAAGTAGGCCATCCGGCCCCTCAAGTCTGATCCACCGTGCAATAAGATCGTGGCTGATCTGTTTGTATTTCAGGTTCCATATTTCCATCTATCCCCGATAACCTTTGATTCCCTTGCCTAACAAGAATCCATCTTCCTCTGCCTTAAAAATATTCAAAGACCCCCACCTCCCCTGCCGTCTGAGGCAGAGATTCCAAAGTCATGCAAACCTTCAAAAAAATAATTCTCCTCATCTCTGTCCTAAAAGGGTGACCCCTAATTTTAAAGCAGTGCCCCCTAGTTCTGGACTCACCCGCAAGAGGAAACACCTTTTCCAAGTCCCACTTGTCAAGACTATTCTGAATCTTATATGATTCAATCAAGTTACCTTCCAGTCCCTCATACTAACCATCATCGTATCATCACCCTAGCGCTCAAACCCGTAAGCCTCCCTCACAGCAATGCCGCTCATTAACTCTGTGAACTATTTCAGCTCTACCGCCTCCACCTCCTCAGGATTTTCATCTCACTACGCCTACCTCCGGTTCCCACAGCCCCACTTCCTTCGCCCCACCGTGATGGTCCCTTCAACAATTTGGGCCTCATGCTGTGGAACTTCCTCTCCAACCTCCTCCGCCTATGTTAAACAAAGTCTCTCCTTAAAATCTTGCTGCTTTCTACCTCCTTATATCTCCTCCTTTGGCTCAGTGTCGGTTTTTCCTGTGAAGCTTCTGAGATATTTTCTTTATGTTTGAGACACTTTATGTGCATTGGTGCTGCCAATGAAGATGGCTATTGTCAGCAGGCAAGCTTCGACCATGGATATTACAACATCAAAGCTGGAAGCAACGTCACAGGATCAGGAGTAGGTCCCTTAATGCCTCCAGCCCGCTCCATCACATGGTTAGATCATGACTGAATAGCACCTCAACTCCATCTTCTTGTCCTGGTTCCTTACGTCTGAAAAATTCTCACGGCCTACCAAGAAGCTAGCAATCTCAAAGTCTTGACATTTTCAATAAACTTCACTTTTGGAGGGAGAGAGTTTCAGATTTCCAGTTGTGTGAAGGAAATGTTTCCTCACGCACCCCGCCCTCCACCACCCTTTGAACAGCCTTCCTCTCCTTTAAGGTTCTGCCCCCTTATTCTGAACAGCTCCACCAGAGGAACGCGCTTTCTCTATCAATTCCTTTGTTTATCTCGGAGATGGGCAAGTTGGATTCCTTAAACAGTGCACAGTACAAACCCAACTCGGGAACCACTAATAGAGTTAATATTTTAATGAAGACAGCTATTTCAATTAAACATTGTATATCAGTCTTGTATTTACTCTTCTGCTTGAGGTTTACTGGACAATATTTCGCTGTTCTATCTGACCTTTCAAATATTTCCAGAAGTATAAAATCTGCATCCATCTGGAAAAATCTGGTTTGTAAGTGGCACTTCAGCAGTTTCTGGTAACCTTGGTTTTGTGGTTTGTGCACATTGGTCCATAAATCACAAGTACTTTCTGGCTGCTTAGAGTTACACACACAGCTTTTGTCCCAATGTGACGAATGCAATGGGATTGTATAAGAGATTTTGCTTTGTCGGTGTGGTTTTTTTTTAAACAATACATACACAGGAACCAATCAGTTGTAGCAAACTCACCTCTGAGTCAGAAGGTTGCTGGTTACAAGTCCCACTCTAAAGACTTGAACACTGGGGTTGTCAACTGCTTTTCCTGATGGTTTCATCACATGACTTGCCCCAACGTTCCAGCCATTCATCGGCCAACACATCCATCCAAGGGATACACTGCCTTCCTATGCCAATTGGAGAGCTAAAAGAGGCATTACTTCATTGGACGATGCTTGATTGTCGACCAAACAGCCTTTCCCCCTCTCGTTTTCACTATTTTAATATCTGGTAAAGAGAAATGTTTAAATACATTGCTTCAAAGGAAAGTTAACTTTTTGAATGTCCTGATGATTTTTCTCCAGGGCTGCGCACAGCAGTGTCCTGGAGACTCCAGGCCAGCCCTGGAGGGTTGGCAACGCTACTGCCAACTCCGGTGCAGTACTGAGGGAACACTGCCACCTTTTGAGTAAATTGTTAAATCAGCGCCTCAGCTGACCACAAAGATCTCATGGCACCAATCAAAGGAGAATTGTGGAGTTCTCCCTGGTGTGCTGGCTGATATTCGCAGCTGAACCTATCTCTAAAACAGATTATCTGCTCATTATGGGCGGGATCACTTTTTAGCAAATCTGCATATTAGAGCGAGATAGTCAGTCTCACTCTAATGTGCAGATTCCCGAGGTACCTGAGGCTTTGGGATTCCTCCCCTTTACCTCGGAGACCTTGGCCAAGCACCGTTTAGCATTGGTCCCCACGATTGTTTGGCTAAGAGGATTTCGATGTCGATCGTGGATTGGAGAACACGGAGGGATTAAAGTCGTCGAAGAGGAAACGTTTAGAGCTCTGCTGCTATTGGTGGATCTACATGCTGGTCTAAGCCTCTGGTTTAGGCCTAACACCGATACAGTTTAGACTCAACATGTGAGCTATGGCTGCAGCTGCATCCCGACCACCAGGCTGGGGAGTGCGAAACACTATCCGAGTCACAGCGAAGAAGTCGGAAGGGGAGTCACTTGTGGACCGCAATTTCTTTGTGAAGTGGGTGCTGCTCGAGTGCTGCAGGTTTCAAGCAACAGATATCTTCTGCTTGCAAAACTTCCCCAGCAATGGATATTTTGACGTCACCTTCAAGAGTGTCGCAGCTTGCATCAAATTCTTGAACGTGTTCAGGGAAAAAGGTAACCAGAGCCCCTGTCTATCCTGATTGTGGAGCCTCTGTTTACGCTACCGTCGCAGCAAAACCGGGTTGTTACACTGCACAGGTACAACCCCCACGTCCCCGTGTCTGATGTGCTCACGTTCCTCGCCAGGTACGTCGAGCTGAAAAGTAACCGCGTGCAACTGAAGGACACCTTTGGCATCTGGACAAGTGAGCACCAGATCAAGGTGACTCTGAGAACAGACGGCGACGGAACCATCCTGCATCCCCTCTCCAGTTTCGCCATTGGAGGAAATCGAGGCTATCTCGTGGGACAGTCACGAGTATGCCGCACCTGTGGCAAGATGGGGCATGTTGCCGCCAACTGCAATGTCACCTTCTGCAAAAACTACAGGCAGGAGGGACACATGACAAAGGACTGCAAGGAAGCCAAGTGCTGCACCCTGTGTGGGGAGGCCGGCCATCTTTACAGGGCCTGCCCAAAACACGGAGCAACGTACGCACAAATCATCAGCGGCGGAGTCAAAAAGATGACCACAGAGGAGGTTCATGCACCCTCCATCGACAAAGACACCACAGCACAGAATGCTGACAATCAACAGAAGGGCCCTCAACAAAAAGTGGAGGCCCCAGCTCAAGCTGACAACTCAACCCCAACCTCATCTGACGAGGAAGACTCAATGGAAGAGGACGGAACGAAGAATCAAGGGCCCTGGGAAACGGTGACAAGGGACAAACGAAAGAGGAAACAAAAAAATGAACTGAAGAAACCCCCGATGGGGAATGGCAAAAAGCGGCACCTTTCAGCCAGCGGGCTTAGCGCCGACACCTCCTCCGATGAGGGAAAACAAGACAAGAATCGACCTCAAATAAAGAGGCAAAGTACCAACGTGGAACGGGAGGCACAGACCCCCCAGACCACAGACAGGGAAGGAAATAAAGCACGCCGAGATCATCAACCTCTGGTGGATGGGAACAGCAATATGACCAACGGACACCAAACACCGGACATTAAAAATAAGGTCACAGACCAACTCCAGAAATTAACAAGCAGCAACAACCCAGGCGAAAACCGGCCTACAACCCCAACACCCACTGAATGCCACGACGGACGCCAGGGCTACACTACCCCCCAATGCATCCCCGTCGAGTTCACAGGCCCAGTGCGGACCAGGACAGCTTTCGTAGCCCTGCAACTGTGCAACAGTTTGCGAGCACCACTGGCCTGCTGGGGAACATTCAACAGCTGGAACACCCAACTGCATAGACTCTGGACTCTGAGACTGGAAAATCTACCTTTTCAAAATGGGGTTTAAAATTGCATCTATTAATGTGCAAAGCATTAAAGATACTACGGTGTGTAGCTACACTCGGCTACTTAGCAAACGTGAAAGCCGACATGCTGTTCCTGCAGGAGTGTGGAATTCCTCACCTCAGCAACTACAGGCGCTGGTCGAGCTGGTGGTCCCACGGGCCATCCATCTGGTCAGGAGGAAACGACTGTCGTTCCTCCGGCCTGGGTATTCTGCTGTGGGGAGGCAACTTCACCATCTCCAACGTTGAGGAGGTAGTGGGTGGACGCCTCCTTGTAGCAGACGTTAAATACAAAAACATCCCTCTCAGACTCATTAACGTGTATGCCCCGGCCGTAAAGTGTGAGAGGCTGCCAGTCCTTCAGCAACTCCCGCTGCTGTTGGCCACCTCCAAGCCGGTCATCCTGGGCGGTGACTTCAACTGCATCATCGATGCGGCTGGACGATCCAGCAGAGCCAACAGCAAACTAGACGCTACGTCCAGGCTCCTGATGGGAACGGTAAAAGACGTCAAGCTGCTCGACGTCTTCAGCAACCCTGCAGACGGAGCGCAGCGTAGATACACATGGTCACGGCCAGACAGGTCCGTCCGCTCCAGGATAGACTTCTTCTTTGTGTCCCATGCTTTCACGGTCAGGTCCACCGTCGTTAAGCCGGTGTTCTTCTCTGACCACTGCCTCCTACTGGCCGACTGCCACCTGAAGGAAGACCAGGGGGCGGGCTGGGGGACATGGAAGCTGAATGTTAAACTGTTGACTCCAGAGAACCTCGAGGAACTTAAAAGGGATTACAAAGGTTGGAGAACCGTAAAACCCCTCTTTGAGTCTCCACATCTCTGGTGGGAAGCAATCAAGGGGAACATCAAAAGGTTTTTCATCCTCAAAGGCATTCAAAAGGTGAGAGAGAGATGAGGGGCCATGTCCAGGCTCCAGAAATGTATGCAGAATTTGCTCCAGCTGCAGTCGATGGGGGTTGATGTCAAGGAGGATCTCCAAGAGGTGAAGAGCCAGCAAGCCTCGCTCTCGGAGGCCTCCAAGGTTATCTTCTGTTCCAGAGTCCGCTCCGTGGAGCAGGATGAAAAGTGCTCACGCTATTTCTTCCAAAAGGTGCACAGAGAGACCTCTGTGATCAGCAGCCAGAAGGAAGAAGATGGCTCTGTAAAGTCATCGCAGTCTGACATCCTGAGGATCAGCAAATCCTTTTATGCCGGACTGTATGATCTGAAGCCAACAGATAACACTGTTTTTCAGACCTTCCTGTCGTCTATCACAGAGGTCTTGGGCGACAGCGAGCAGGAAAACCTGGACAAACCGCTAACTCTGGAAGAGCTGACAAAGGCCGTCAGGTCCTTTGAGACGAGTAAAACTCCCGGAAGCGACGGCTTACCGGTTGAGTTGTATTCGGCTCTGTGGGACTGGATGGGCCCAGACCTGCTGGAAGTGTACAAGAGTATGCTTCTGGACAGCAGCAAGCCAGAATCCATGGGGAAAGGCATCATCACCTTCATCTATAAGCAGAAGGGGGAAAGGGAAGAAATTCGAAATTGGTGACCCATTTCACTGTTGAATGTGGATTATAAAATTCTCGCCAAGCTTATCGCTAATCGGGTCAGGTCTGCTCTGGAGTCGGTGATCCACCCTGACCAGACCTGTGCTGTACCCGGCAGGAAGATCTCTGATAGCCTCGCGCTACTCAGGGATACGATTGCCTACGTGCAGGACAGGAAGGTGGACACCTGCCTCATCAGCCTTGACCAGGAGAAGGCTTTTGACAGAATATTGCACACCTACATGATGGATGTGCTCTCCAAAATGGGGTTTGGGGAGGGAATTTGCAATTGGATCAAACTGCTCTACACAAACATCTATAGCGCAGTCTCAATCAATGGGTGGGAATCAGAAAAGTTCCAGATCAAATCTGGAGTCAGGCAGGGTTGCCCTCTCTTCTCGGCCCTGTTTGTGTGCTGCATAGAACCTTTTGCCGAGTCCATCAGGAAGGATCCGGGTATAAGAGGAGTGACGATCCCAGGCAGCAGAGGCGTGCAAGTTAAGGCCTCCCTCTATATGGACGATGTCGCCGCCTTCTGCTCGGATCCCGCGTCTGTACGCAGGCTCTTGAATGCCTGTGACCAGTTTGAACTGGCCTCGGGAGCCAAGGTAAACCGCGGCAAGAGTGAGGCCATGTTCTTTGGGAACTGGGCCGACCGGTCCTTTGTCCCCTTCACTGTCAGGTCAGATTACCTGAAGATGCTGGGGATATGGTTCGGAGCGGCCGAGGCGTGCACCAAAAAGTGGGAGGAGCGCATCGCCAAGGTAAGACAGATACTGGGCGGGTGGGAGCTACGCTTCCTCTCCATTGCGGGCAAAACCCTGGTCATCAGGTGTGAGGCACTCTTGGTGTTACTGCACGTAGCGCAGGTCTGGCCCATTACCCGACCCTACGCCGCAGCAGTCACCCAGGCCATTTTCAAATTCATCTGGAGATCCAAGATGGACCGTGTCCGAAGGGACACCATGTGCAAAGCTCTGAATAAGTGACGGAAAAACATACCCAACGTCTCCCTCATCCTGATGGCACCCTTTGTGTGCAGCTGCATCAAGCTGTGTGTGGACCCCCGGTATGCAAACACCAAGTGTCACTACATACTGAGGTTCTACCTGTCCCCGGTGTTACGAAGGATGGGCCTGGCCTCATTGCTGCGGAACGCTCCAAATAGTTGGACCGTGCCGTACCACCTGTCTCTCGTGGAAAAGTTTTTGAAAAAAAAACACCTTTGACCACAAGGCAACGAAGCAGTGGTCAGCACGTAATGTCCTCGAGGCACTCAGGGAAAAGCAGACTGTGGAGGATGTTGGACGGTTCCCTGAGCAGACTGTCAAGAGTCTTCATGTACACCCGAAGGCTCAGCGCCGTTGCACGCTGCCCTCGGAGTGGCTGTGGGGGAAATGAGACGGTGACCCACCTCCTTGTGGTATGTGCCTTTGCAAAGAAGGTCTGGAGAGAGATGCAGGGGTATTTGTCAAGGTTTATCCCGAACAGATCTGTGACACAGGACTCTGTGCTCTACGGACTGTTTCCAGGGACACACGCCGAAACAAACATCAACTGCTGCTGGAAGGTCATCAACTCGGTGAAAGACACTCTTTGGTGTGTCCGAAACTTGCTGATCTTCCAGTGCAAAGAGCTGTCCTCGACCGAGTGTTGCAGACTGGCACATTCCAAGGTCCAGGACTACGTGTTGATGGACGCACTCAAGCTTGGGGCAGCTGCCGCCAAGGCGCAATGGGGAAAGACCACTGTGTAAGGTCTTACCAGCAAATGTACACCGAGGGGCGGGTAACAGTGTAAACCCCCCTCGGTCTGGGTCATTAACACACCAATGTATAAAAGAAACATGATGTGGAGATGCCGGCGTTGGACTGGGGTGAGCACAGTAAGAAGTCTTACAACACCAGGTTAAAGTCCAACAGGTAAAGAGCGATTATGTGTGTAATGTTATCAAAATTGAATGGAAGAAAGTCAAGGGAATGTGTAACTCTGATGGAAATGTACAGTCAAGCCAATTCGAAATGTTCTGTAATGTTTATGATAGATTTTATGAATAAAGTATATTTTGGGGGGAAAAAAACTTGGTCCCCACAAACGTGGATTGGAGGCCACCAGCTGCATGCCCCTTGGACAGGGTGGTGCCCTGGCACTGTTGGTGCCATTTGAGCACACTGGCAGTGCCACCTGGGTGCCAGTTGGGCACTGCCCAGGTGGCATTGCCTGCTGGCATGGGCAGTGCCAGGTTGGCACTGCCAAGGTGCCAAACTGGCATTTTTCTCGTGCGATTGGGCTGGGTTGCCCTGTGCGGTGTTCTGGAGGTGGGGACCCTCCGTTTGGGCTGGGGAGGGGGGGGGGGAGGAGGATAGAGGATCGATTCGGGGGCCTCTCACGACACTGGGGAGTTCCAGCGAGCGGAGGACCCCAGTGTACAAAACGGGGCTCTGCGGCCTTGGCTGCGTGTTACCCGTTGAGGCCCCTTATACAATGTGAGTCGCGTTGAATATCCATTGTGTTTCATGGCACTGCGAGCGCCAGGAAACATGCATCTGAATGCGCTCGTTATGGGACATTGTCCCCATTTGAGTACATTGCACCCTACACTTCAAAAGAGCATCATTGGTTACAAAGCGATTTTGGATACTATAGAAATACAAGGGGCGGATTCTCCGTCTCGCCAGCTGGCCAATGAGGTTTCCCATTGTGGTCAGCCCCACGCCGTCGGGAAATCCCCAGGCTGCCGGCGCAACGGAGAATCCCGACAGCGGTGGATCCAGCCCAGGTCTTTCTCCTAATCTATTTCATATGCTGTCACAAACAAAATTGATTATGTAAAGAGCTTGAGGTTCAAAGGCTGCTGCAATGAATTGCCACAATTTGTTAGCAAGACTGCTTTCTGCTAAAGTGAGTTACAATGGCTTAAGCATCTTGAACTACGAGTTGACCAACACGTTAGATTTGATATAATACAGAACGAGGAATCCAGGCTGAGCACAGAAATTTAAAGAGTGTGCATCTGCACTTCAGCATTCATGAGCTGTACTTGTGCTTCTAAACAGTGCTTCTATGCTGGGTTGTCCTTCATTGCACTTGCAAAACCATTGTTAAAGTATAACCTGATCCCCTGGCACATTTAAATGTCAATTACTTGGAGAGTATTGCAGTCAGGCCCTTTCAGGCTTTTCAGTGGCAATTTTATTTGAAAGCAAACTGTTGGCGAGGAAAATAACCGAGTGATTTTAGAGGAACCTTGTGTTGACTGGGAAGAAAATGGTCCTTTACTGAGAGCTTTGGTCATTAAACAGGTTTTATGATGAAAGAGGGAGGGGCGAGTAGGTGAGGTATTTTGTCAAAGGCCATCACACAGGGAATGTCTTGGAATGCAAACATATTTGGTAGTTATGTGGTGAGTGAGCAGACTGTCTCACAGGACAGCTCTGGAAAGGGGGGTGGGGGGGGGAGCGGGGGAGTTTACAGATAATCTTGATTAATACATAAACACTGACTCACTTAACATTTACCATGCCTCTGTAGCTGGTCCAGCTGCAGGCAATGCTTTCAATTGTACCACACAAAATGTTCTGATGTGGTAACCAATCGTATCATTTTTGGTAGAACTTGAAACTTGTATGCAAAGATTGAGGTGATGTTGTGTGCACTATGTATCCAAAGAAACTTTTTTGAAGTGCAGTCAGTCACTGCTATAATGTCCGGAACCTGGGGCCAATCTGTGCGGAGCAAGATCCCACATACGGCAATCAGATTAATGAACAGATAATCAGTTTTAGATGTTAGTTGACGGGTTAATATCAACCAGGACACCAATGAGAACTCCCTTGATGTGCTATCTTTTATGCCCACCTGAGATGGCAGATGAAGTAGACTCCTGGTACCATATCGCGTTATTCACCCTGAGGTAACACGGACTGCAATAGGATGCAGATGAACGGTAAAGCATACACCAAACTTAGGCGTTGGTTCAATACGATTTATTGAACTTCTGTAACAATGCACACAGCTGGCTGTGGGTTGACACTCTACTACTCTAAGTGTACTAACTCTAACTAACTAGACCAGACTAGCTCTGATCCACGTGTAGAAGGTACTGACTGACATATACACCCTGACTGTCACTACAGTTGTCACCAGTGGAAAGAGGCGGAGTGCTGATGCCTCATGTGTTTTATAGTAGGAAGCCCCCCTCTAGTGTTCTGTCTGGTGATTGGTTGTGTTCTGTCCTGTGTGTTGATTGGGTAACCTGGGGGTCTATCACTGCCTGTCTTTACCTCATGATGTGCATGGATGCATATTATGACAGGTTTGACATCTCCTCTGAAGGATGGCATTCCCGGCAATTCAGCACTCCCTTAGTGCTTGCGCCCGGATCATGAAGGGTTCAAATCGTCCGAGTGGGGCTTGAAAACTGGGAAGGAATCAGTTATACTAAGGTAGGAGCGTGTACAATAAGCTGCTTAGAGCTGAAATGATCAAAGTGTTACACAAACCATCCGGACCAAACCTGTGATGAACCTGCTTTTTTTCTGTCTTCCATCGAGGTGACTCAGCAGGATCTGACCTTCATAAAATGCAATCTCGTTCTCTCAGACACAGCAGGGCTGATGTCATTGTTCTGCCGAAGTGAACGACTGTGAGCAGTAACTTGGCAGAGTGAATGGGGAAAGGACTTGGCTGGAAGCCTATAAAATGCATTGTCTGAGCTCTTAGATGCCAGCTGTAACACTGAGTCACAAGTGGGCACTTGGGTCACTTTAGAGACATGAGTTGTAAAGTGCTCTGAGATGTCTGGAGGTTGCGCAAAATGTTATATAAAAACAAGCCTTTTATAAGTGTTATGCTTTGTCAAGAACCGTCACCTTGTCCTGTGGGTCATTAGATGTTATTGCTCTCGTGTGACTGTGGGAGTCTATTCCCATGTGGGCACAGCCATTTTGTATCGCACGGTGGCACAGGGGTTAGCACTGATGCCTCACATCGCCAGAGACCCGGGTTCGATTCCTACCTCGGGTGTCTGTCTGTGTGGGGTTTGCACATTCTCCCCGTGTCTGCGTGGGTTTCCTCCGCGTGCTCGGGTTTCCTCCCACAACCCAAAGATGTGCAGGTTAGGTGGATTGGCGATGGTAAATTGCCCCTTAGTGTCCAAGGATGTACACTGGGTTGTGGGGGATAGGACTGGGTGGGCGGGGGAGTGGGCATTGGCGGGGTGCTCTTTCGAGGGTTGGTGCAGACTCAATGGGCCGAATGGCCTCCTTCTGCACTGGAGGGATTCCATGATTCTACACTTTGATTTTGTGTTTGCTTCAAAGCCTGTTGTTTCCACCTGAACATGGTTGATACTGCGGTCCTGTTTATGTGCTAACCTGAAGGTAAGCATACCGTACTGGCAGTGGGCAAACATTGCAGCTGCTGTGGTAACAGGACTGCTGCCACAAGCCTGATAGCATGTAATCAGCTCTCAGCCTCATCTGTTACCCCAAGCTCAGCTTCGAGTGCAAACCAATGTCATTTGTTTGCAGAGTCATCAATTACCTGGTGATAAGGGGCAGCACGGGAGCATTGTGGATAGCACAATTGCTTCACAGCTCCAGGGTCCAAGGTTCGATTCCGGCTTGGGTCACTGTCTGTGCGGAGTCTGCACAACTTCCCTGTGTGTGCGTGGGTTTCCTCCGGGTGCTCCGGTTTCCTCCCACAGTCCAAAGATGTGCAGGTTAGGTGGATTGGCCATGATAAATTGCCCTTAGTGTCCAAAATTGCCCTTAGTGTTGGGTGGAGTTACTGGGTTATGGGGATAGGGTGTGGAGGTGTTGACCTTGGGTAGGATGCTCTTTCCAAGAGCCGGTGCAGACTCGATGGGCCGAATGGCCTCCTTCTGCACTGTAAATTCTATGATAATCTATGATAAATTGGGAGGACACAGCTAAAATTTCAACCAGAAACAGCTTGGTGGCAAACAAAAAGTCAGCTGCCCAATAGGAAAAAACAGTTCAGGCCAGTATTATTTCCCAGTTTGTACCGGCATTTCATTTTAAAGTATACAGGACCAGTTCAGGCCAGTATTCCTTCTCCATTTTTACAGGTTTTTTTCCTCCTGGGTGGGTGCACACTACATAAGCACCATGTGTACATTGGAATGATCCTTGTTCTATGATCCCTACTTAAGTACCTATGCCCCACTACGGTGCTAGTGATCCCATTTTTTGCAGTCGTTATCATTTTCTCCGGTGATTGGTTTGAACATAGCTAAGAAAATGGTCTTTACAACCTGAGGACATCCATTGCCCATGGTCCTGCCAACTTAGTCCCCTCACCCCACCCTGTGAGATCTCCCTGATGTCTCGCATTCCCAAGTGCTGAATTGCCTCCTCCCAATCATCTGGGAAATCCCCTCCTCTCGACATACTTCCAAATTCTTGCTCCAGTCACTCGTGCTTCGCTGCTGAATAGGATTGGCAACCTTCCAGGGTTCTCCTGGAAGCTTCAGGAATTAAAGATTATTCTTCTGAACACTACTGTGAGCAGCTCCGAGAGAAAAAACATTAATGTTAAAAATAAGTTTTTCCTTTTTTTCTCCATCTTCTTTGACCGCTGCTTATCAGTTCGAGAATATTGGAAACGGGGGATGTGGGGAGGGTGGTGGTGGTGGGGATTGCGGAGGGAAAAAAAGGATTGTTTGACTAGGTGAGGCAGTTGGAGATGGGAGATCATAGGGTGAAACCTTCGAGGGAAGGCATCCAACCAGGATGTCCCTGAGACTAAAGGCAACCCCAAAGTAACTCCGATTTTGTCCAGTGGTTTGGCCCTGTCAAGAAGAACATCTGGACCCTGCTGAAGATGGAACAACATGACCAGCTTGTGCAGCTGCATTCCTGGCCAGGAGCGAACTGTCTGCATTCACACAGCTGTGGATTTGGAAATAGGTTTTGTCGAAACCACAAACAGGATTCAGCTAGAGGCACGCCAGGGCCTTGTGTAACTTCACCGCAACTGTGCCGGGCCCCCTCAGTAAGCCTTTAGCACCGCCCTGACTTGTTTACATCTAGCTGGTGCTTTGCCAACAAGCTCTTAACTAAACCACGGGTTTCTTGGCCAACCTCGAAGTGAGTAATTCTGGAAATGTCAGGCATCGGATGCGAGAGCAATTACCACTGGGCCAGCCCTAACCTGTTCAATGCAAAAGATGCTAAATAAATGCAAGTATTTGAATATATCTTTCTCTGCATTTTCCATGAAGCTGTTAAGTCTCTTCGTTTTTGTGATTAAGTCTTGAAAGATGAACCCTTTTGAGGTTTGCATTAAGAACATCTTAATTTTCAGTATTCCGTAGTGATGCATTCTGATTGAAAAGGGGGAGGTGTTGCTGGCTGCAGTGATAGTCCCCCTCTGGGAAATCCAGATTTGAATTTTGTTGGTGCTGTGCTTTGTTTTTAAGGTGAAGGGTCACCGCACCTGGGAGACCTCGCCAGGGCGCCGTTTGGTACTGGGTTCCAAAAATGTGGACCAGATATAATAGCACCTGGGGAGGTCTCCCAAGCTATTAGAGACTGCTGAGTGGTCAGGGACAGGGTAGGGTGGCACCCTGGCACTCCCCCTTGGCACACAGGCACCTTGGCACTGACAGTCTGTCAGCCTGGGAATGCCACCTGGGCATCCTGGCAGGGGCACTGCAAGGCTGGCGAGATGACAGTGCCAGGGTGCTTGGGTGGAAGGTTGGCACTGTCATGGATCGGGCCCAGAGAGCCTTACAAGGAGGAGGGTGGTGGGGGTGATGAGGGGGTGTTCTCGTGGCCTCCCTTAGGTTGGGGGGACCAAAACGTGGAGGGGTGGGAGAAGATAGGGACAGCCACCCAAAATGGCGTACGATCTGCAAGGAGCCTTTGCTGCTAAGCTCTCCAGCAGAAAATGACTTGCGTGCGGCTTCAACAGAGAGAAGTCCCCGAGGCCGTAACAAACAGCAGAGTGCCGTTGAATAGCGACGTGTTACTCGGTGCTGCAGTCGCAACAAACACTCCGCTAAACATGGCCAAAACCCGGACATAAATTTTTTTCCCCCATTGAATCGCACCCCATCATCAGATTGCCAATCCACTCAGACTTTCTTTCCACCCTTGCGCTACTCCTCATTTCTTGCCAGGTGTTCCAAGCCCGGCCTTCTCAGAGATATGGAGCACAGCATCCTTGAAAGAGTTCCATCTCAGCGCTGCAGAGGAGACGTAAGACAGGACATGACAGCGTTTTATGTCACAAATTGCCTTATGGTAAGTTTAAATATTTGTTATGGGCCAGGGTTTAGAGAACCCACATTCTCATGACAATGTCCAGTGTGAATGTTAGTGAATGGGGGTGAATGGGTAGGGTGGCAGGTGGGTGAGGTGAGGAGGTGGGGCAGGAGAGGTGGTTGGGTTGGGGGGGAGCTAGTAAGGTCATGGAGGTAGTCGGATCGGGCCGGTAGCTGGGGAAAGAGTCAGGAGGGCTAGTCGGGATGTGGGGGATACTTGTCAGTGTGATTGGGAGCCATGTTCTGCAAGCCCCAGGAGTTAGAATCAGAACTGTCCGAAGTCCCCTCCTCTAACTAAGACGGATGCATTTACAGAAGGTCCTGGGGAGCAGGGAAATTGGCCAATGGAAGTTCTAACTTTCCGAGATCAGTAGATCTGGGCCAGTATACTCAACCAGTTTATCTTTTTACAACAGCTGTGCAGGATTTTCACAGTAATTTCATTGCAGTGTTCATGTAAGCCTACCCGTGATAGTAATAAAGATCATTATTATTCAATGGTGCCTCCTGATGTGTTGATGGTAGAACGACCCTTGAGTAGAAACAACATCTCGGCCTGTTGCAGTGCAGGGGAGATGTTGATGCCGACTCGGTCGGTGGGGGGAGCGGTGGGTGCATGCGGTGGGAATACAGCTGGTTATAATTTACAGCCGAAAATTTCAATCAACATTTTGGGATATTTCAGGAACTCTTGTTGTTTGTGTGCTGCCAGTACTATATTTGATTACATTTGTTTATGCGGACAGTAAGCACACAGCATCATGTAATACCGTGCCGTTGTAATCCTAGCAATCAGACTTGGCTCTTACACCAAGTGAGGCTGTAGAGCAGGCTCTGTGTGGTGATGTAAATCTCTTCATTTGAGGATGGAAAACCCAGGTCATAAGTGCGGTGGATAAATAGCACTAAGGGGTCTGTGGTGTTCTTTGTGTTGCTAATTTTAGGATGGTTGGAGTAGCGTTTACAAAGACCACAAATAGCTTTAAATTGAACAAAGCTATACATTTATTAACACTACTTATTTGGATTCGACACCTACTCAAATTTACTAATAATTCACAGTTGATAATAAAGCATATAATCTTCACTCATCTACTAATCTCTACACTATTACATTAACTATAATCTGCTCTCACTTACACTATCTTTCCTTCAGTCAGTTCTCTAGCTTTCTCCTCCACCTCTCTCCCCACAAGGCCCCACATTAATGTCTTGTATACTTGTAAACCTAGCTCCCTCTAGTGGTTGTTTAGACGTTTCATTAACCCTTGCAGATCTTACATTTATGATAAAGTCACAGGATCTACTGGGGGATTTTGCATTCATGTTGGGGTTTGATAGGGTAGGCCGAGAGAGGATGTTTTCTTTTTGAGACAATATTAGACAATAAATCCCGCAAGGTAATTCTTCACTGAGAATGATTACAACGTAGAACTGGCTACCACAAAAAATGTACGCGAGGGAGAAAGAAAATGGATGGCTGGACTGATGGAATCAGATGAAGAAGGTACAGGACGAGGCTGTATAGATCAGTGGGCTGAATGGCCTTTTTCTGTGCTGTGCATTTCACGTAATTCTCTTACCTCATATTGCTGCGATTAAGCACCATTGGAGTGAACTGAGTGCTCTTCAGGTGAGAGCTAGACTAACCGGGTTGGACTCTGACCACAGTGGGAGAGATTAGAGTTGTGCAGAATGTGATTTGCTTTTTACTACCAGGGTCAGACAGTGCGTAATGTGATTTGACTCCTTCTAGGTTCATTTTTAATTTGCCTGTCCTAAAAAGAGGGATGCCTTTTTTTTTTTTTAATAAACATTTTATTGAGGTATTTTTGGTATTGTAACAACAACAAAATAAACAAACAATGTACATGAAACTATAAACATAGTGCAAAGACTGTCTCCCTCTCTTATAGGTCCCACCTTTATTAACCCCCTACTCTAAGGTAAACTAACCTCCCCCCCCCCTCCCCCCCCCTTCTGCTGACGATTAATTTTCCGCGAAGAAGTCGACGAACGGTTGCCATCTCCGGGCGAACCCTAACAGTGACCCTCTCAAAGCGAACTTGATTTTCTCCAGACAGAGAAAGCTAGCCATGCCTGATAGCCAGGTCTCCGACTTCGGGGGCTTTGAGTCTCTCCAAGCTAATAGTATCCGTCTCCGGGCTACCAGGGAAGCAAAGGCCAGAACGTCTGCCTCTTTCTCCTCCTGGATTCCTGGGTCTTCCGACACCCTGAAAATCGCCACCTCTGGACTCAGCACCACCCTTGTTTTTAACACCGTGGACATGACATCAGCAAATCCCTGCCAAAATCCCCTAAGCTACGGACATGCCCAGAACATGTGGACGTGGCTCGCTGGTCCTCCTGCACATTTTGTGCACCTGTCTTCCACCCCAAAGAATCTGCTCATCCGGGCCACTGTCATGTGAGCCCGATGAACGAACTTGAATTGTATCAGGTTGAGCCTGGCACATGTTGCGGACGCATTAACACTACTCAACACGTCCGCCCATAGACCATCCTCGATCTCTCCTCCCAGCCCCTCCTCCCATTTGTGCTTCAGGTCCTCGGTCTGCGTCTCCTTTGACCCCATAAGTTCCTTGTAAATGTCCGAGACGCTCCCGTCTCCTACCCACCCTCTGGAAGTTACCCTGTCCTGAATCCCCCTTAGCGATAGGAGCGGAAAGGTTGACACCTGTTTATGTAGGAAATCCCGCACCTGCAGATACCTGAATTTGTTTCCCCTCGCCAACCCAAACTTTTCCTCCATGCCCTCATACTCGGAAAGCTCCCCTCTATAAACATATCCCCCATCCTCTCAATCCCTGCTCTCCGCCATATCTGGAACCCCCCATCCATACTTCCCGGGGCAAACCGGTGATTATTACAGATTGGGGACCAGACCGATGCTCCCTCTGCTCCCACATGTCTCTTCCATTGCCCCAAGACTCTCAGGGCCGCCACCACCACGGGGCTGGTAGAGTACCGTGCCGGTGGGAACGGCAGAGGCGCAGTTACCAACGCCCCCAGACTGGTGCCCTTGCATGAAGCCGCCTCCATACGCTCCCATGCCGACCCCTCCCCCACCACCCACTTCCTGATCATGGCTATATTCGCCCCCAGTAATAGTTACTAAAATTTGGCAGCGCCAGCCTGCCCTCTCCCGGCTCCGCTCAAGCATTACCTTCCTTACTCGCGGGGTCTTGCCCGCCCAAAAGAAGCCAGTGATCAATTTGTGACCCGTTTAAAAAAGGACCGCGGAATAAAGATGGGGAAATACAAACAGGAATCTCGGGAGGACCGTCATCTTCATCGTCTGCACCCTCCCAGCCAGTGACAACGGGAGCGCGTCCCATCTCCGAAAACCGTCCTTCATTTGGTCTACAAGTCGGGCCAGATTTAATTTATGCAGCCGGTCCGATTCCAGCGTCACTTGAATGCCTAGGTACCTAAAGCTTCCCCCTACTAATCTAAACGGCAGCTCCCCCAATCGCTTCTCCTGTCCCCTCGCCTGGATCGCAAACATCTCACTTTTCCCCATATTTAACTTCGACCCCGAAAACCGGCCAAATTTCCCTAGAATCCTCATGATTTCTTCCATCCCCTCTATTGGGTCTGTGCTCCCCCCCCCCCCCCCCCCCCCCCACCCACCCCCAGTCCAGCCCCTTGAGGCTCTCAGAGCAATTGCCAACGGCTCTATAGCTAGCGCGAACAACAGTGAGGAGAGGGGGCATCCCTGTCTCGTCCCCTGGTGCAGTCTAAAATAGTCCAATGTTGTCCTAGACGTCCGTACGCTTGCCACAGGAGCCTGATACAGCAACCTGACCCAGTCAATAAAGCCCCGCCCAAATCCGAACCATCCCAGTACCTCCCACAGATGATCGCATTCTACCCGATCAAAAGCCTTTGCTGCATCCATTGCGATCACTACCTCCACCTCCGTACCTTCCGGGGGCATCATGATCACGTTTAACAACCTTCTTACATTGGCCACAAACTGCCTACCCTTAACAAACAACATCTGGTCCTCCCCAATAACGTCCAGAACACAATCCTCAATCCTGGAGGACAAAACTTTGGCCAGCAATTTGGCATCCACATTCAACAGTGATATCAGCCTGTAGGACCCACACAGCTCCGGGTTCTTGTCCCGCTTCAGAACTTGTGAAATCATGGCCTGTGACATCATCGGGGCAGCTCTGCTCTTTCCCTTGCCTCATTGAACATCCTCATCAACACCGGCCCCAATATCCCAGAGAACTTTTTATAAAACTCCACTGGGTACCCGTCCGGCCCCGGGGCTTTACCCGCCTGCATGGCCTTCAGACCCTCCGCTGTCTCTTCCAACCCGATCGGGGTCTCCAGCCCTTCTATCAGCTCCCCGTCCACCTTTGGGAATTTCAGCCCCTCCAAGAAGTGCCTCATCCCCTCCGGCCCCGTAGGGGTTCAGACCTGTACAGCCTACTGTAGAAATCCCTAAACGCCTTATTCATCTCTGCTGAATCTCCAACCAGGTTCCCATCTCCGTCATTTACTTTCCCTATCTCCCTGGCTTCCTCCCTCTTTCTAAGCTGCTGTGCAAGCATTCTGCTGGCCTTCTCTCCATGCTCATAGATCGCCCCCCTCGCCTTTCTCAGCTGCTCCACCGCCCTCCCTGTGGTTAACAAGCCGAACTCTGCCTGTAGCCTCTGCCATTCCCTTAAAAGCCCTGCCTCTGGGGTCTTCGCATGCCTGCTATCGATCTGTAGTATCTCCTTTACCAGTCGGTCCGTCTCTGCCCTGTCCACCTTCTCTCTATGGGCCCGTATCGAGATTAGCTCCCCTCTGACCACCGCCTTCAGTGCTTCCCAGACCACGCTGCTGAAATTTCCCCCATGTCGTGACCTGCAGGTAGTTCTGAATACATTTCCTCAGCCACTCACACACCCCTTCGTCAGCCAAAAGTCCCACATCTAACCTCCAATGCGGGCGCTGGTTACTGTCTTTACTAACCTGTAGGTCAACCCAGTGCGGGGCATGGTCTGAGATTGTGATCGCCGAGTACCCTGTGTCCATCACCCCTGCCAGTAAGGCCCTGCTCAAAATAAAGAAATCAATCCGGGAGTACACGTTATGCACGTGTGAGTAAAAGGAGAACTCTTTCACCCTCGGCTCCCCAATCTCCATAGATCAACCCCCAACCCCCCCCCCATCTGCTCCATGAACCCTTTTAGTTCCTTTGCCATTGCTGGCACCCTGCCCGTTTTCGAGCTTGACCGATCCAAGCCAGGGTCAATAACTGTGTTGAAGTCCCCTCCCATGACCAACCTGTGCGAGTCCAGGTCTGGTATCTTCCCCAGCATCCTCTTTATAAACTCCACATCATCCCAATTTGGCACATACACATTTACTAATACCACCTGCACCTCCTCCAGTTTCCCACTGACCATAATGTACCGATCTCCCACATCCGAAACTATTCTACCCGCCTCAAACACCACCCACTTATTGATCAGGATCGCGACCCCTCTAGACTTTGAGACTAGTCCTGAGTGAAAGACCTCAATCTAATCTGGTCAGTTACTCTAAGGTGCATCACCTGCAACATTACCACGTCCGCCTTCAATCCCCTAAGATGCGCAAACACACGTGCCCTCTTGACCGGCCCATTTAACCTCGAACATTCCAGGTGATCAGCCTAGTTGGGGGGCTCATTGCCTCCCCCACTCCGCCGATCAGCCATCCCCTTTTTAGGGCCCGCCTCCAGCCCATGCTCCGCGCCTCCACCGGTCCGCCCCCAGGCAGCCTCTGCCCCCAACCTCCTCTCAGTCCGTTAGCCCAAGTCCCTCCCTCGTCAGCAGAACATTCCCCCCCCCCCCCCCCTCCCCCCCCCCCCCTAGTGACGGATGCCTTTGTAATGAAAAGAGATGATGCAGTGTTGGATTTAAATGGCAGCAGTGAAGTCCAAGTGATCAGATTCCATCTGCTGGCCTGTGGGTGGATCAGATAGGTGTTTATCAAGGCAGGACATTTTTTTGATGTTGATTGAATTGAAATGAGAGCACGGAGGAATGGAATATATATTTTTTTCTGTCAGCGAAACCAGATTGGCCAGAGAAAAATGTGGTGGAGCCTCAAGGTGTCGTTGAATCTCCAGTCTTCTCTTGCACATTACTCAAGACGAACACAGCTTCCATGTGAATTTGCATTAAAAAATCAGTAAAGTATTGTTTAGTTTGAAACCAGTTGGGCAACACAGCCCCACGCTATTAATGTAATAGAGTTCCCCAGATCAATATGTAACATGACCACAGTTCAGGCACTTCTCCCCTTTTGTAAGTTGGAGCAGTTCTCTGTAGTATTGTTTCTGACAATGCCACTTGTCGGGGACTTTGCCTTTAATTCACCTCAATGTGATAATGTGCTTTCTGGAAAGGAAGGAAAGGTGGTTTGGTGGCAATGCACCAACATGTGTGCCCAGCACTGATTGAGGGTTAGCCATTGATTAGGACACCTGCTCTCCTTAGAAATAGTATGTTGGAACCTTTTATTCGCACCCGCATGGCAAAGATGGCCTTTTTTTAAAAATTCATTCATGGGATGTGGGTGTCACCGACCGGGCCAGCATTTATTGCCCATCCCTCAGTCACTTGTCGGACAGACCAAATAAGGATGGCAGATTTCCTTCCATAAAGACATTAGTGAACCAGATGGGGGTATTTTTATGACCATCATTTCATGGTCATCATTAGGCTTTTAATTCCAGATTTTTACTGAATTCGAATTTCACCATCTGCCGTGGTGGGATTTGAAACCGGGTCTCCAGAGCATTACTCTGGGTCTCTGGTTTACTATTTCAGTGACAGTACCACTATCCCACTGCCTCCTCCTGTACCCTCCTCATCTAACTCCAAGAAACAGTACGCCCTCACTTTACTGCAGTGTAGAATCAGCCTGGACTATATGCCCCAGGGTGGGGACTTGAACCCACAACCTTCTGACTCAGAGACAAGAGAACTACCAACTGGAACAAAATGATACAAATGGCCAATGGAGGTTGACTTTATCTTTTGGAGGATGAGATAAGGTGGAGGGTGGGGGAGAACATGAACGGAGTAAAGGGCAAAAATTGCTTCTTTTTAAAAAAAAAAAAATCTTCAAGAGAATTGAAAATCACAAGAAACATTCATTTTTGAGAAATCCTAAAAATTCTGCATTCAACAGGATAAACTTGATAATCCAGTTTGAAATTTGTATCACAAGATTAATTCTTGTTCTCATCTTGGTGTTTTTGAGGTTCCTTGTGTAGCTCCTATATCACAACATGTAATTGTGGCATCAATAATGCAGTGGTTAGTTCAAAGCCAGCCAGGGAACAGACCCGTGCTATTAATGTAAGCAATTCCAAAATCGATTTGCACTGTGACCACTACTTCAGCCAGCTCCGTCATAGCTTTGAGCAGCACACTTTGGCGTTGTTTTCAGCTGCCTGGGCCCTGTTCTCGGCAAGCTAGTCACGTGCAGCTGTTATAAACAAACCAGGCACAAGCTGGTTGAGAGGGAAGCGTCCGCGAGTGGGGAGTCCGCTCTCGACTGTGGAAGGAATGGGGTACAGGGCTGAATGGCCTTTTCTCACATTTTTATTTTCTGATCTCATTTCATTTTGGTAGTCTTTTCAATGAGAAGATAAACCCGACTCCTCCGCTCTTGACTTCCCCTTTCAAGCTACGGTTGGCTATATTTAAGCCGAATGCATTTTCCTTTCACCAGGCGGCTTCCTCTTTTATTAATTTTTTTGCAAAGCTTACAGGAAATGAGCTGAAAGGGAGAAGAGAGAGTGTTTGACATTTGCTACTTTTCTTAATCGTCCCACTCCATTCTACTTAAGGCAAAGCAGAAATGGGGAGCTTTCAAAGTGAATTTTCTTGGCCCAGTTCCTCTTTTCAATACCAGTGTGCGTTGCAAATGCCAGTGAAGCATGTCAGTGGATTAGGATGACTTTGTGTAAGATGCCCCTGCACTCTCACGGTGCCAAGGCTTTAACCTGAGTGAGCAATGCCTTGACAGCACTTCAGTCCCACTTATGTTGGGTGTATACCTGGAAGTTTTATCGCATGATCTCCCACTGCCCCACCCACACAGGATTGCCATTGGTCGCTTGAGGTATCCATTCTCATGATGCTCCACCAATTGAGATTATCCAGTGATATCACCAGCCGCCTTCCAAATGCAAGGAAATGCAAGCTACATTTGTATAACATGTCCTTGCAATTTATCCTTCTGCACTACCTCCAAGGCCAATTCGTGTTTAATTGTCCCATACAGGGGGACGTCTCCCAGTCAGTGCCTTGGCAACATGTCTCCTAATGTCTGACCTGGGCCATTACTCTCAATGAAACAGTTGGGAGATGCTTGAAGCTAAGAAATCTTGTATACCCCAGACAGCAGTCAGTATGTGCAGTAACCTGAAAGTGAAGACCCAGAAGGCCTTCATAGATGAATAAGTGCGAGTTTATTGTAGTCATAGAAAATGGCCACTATGGCGACGTACACACAATAAGCCCCCGCCGGGACTACCAAAATACCGGTCCCTGACCAGGCCGGCTTTTACATAGCCCGGTAACAAGTCCCAGCTGGGCTGCCCTCCGCCCACTTGCTTGTATTCCACCAGTCCCACGTGAAGATCGATTAGGGTATCCCCATGGGCCCTGTGAGTGTTATTACATGAGAACGGTCCAAGGTTTCACCCCGCAGCCCCCACCCTCACGCCATTCATTGCTGTTAGTCGATCACATTGGGCTCTGTAGTGCAAGTATTACAATCCATGCCAGTGCCATGAAATTATGGAAGTAAAGGAATAATATCAGCCTGTGTAACTGGTCCCAAAATCCTATTCCGTGGTGTCATCTGAATCATTGATTTAGTGACGGATTATGGAAAATTTCCTGAACTGACCACAAACACAAATTTTAAATACCTATACACACATATAAATGTATATATGAAATACATGCACATACATGTATAGGTAATATAGACATATACACTTAGGTAATAAATATACACACACTTATCTGATTATATTCAGCACATACAGACACGTGGGTTGGGGTTTTCTGCTCCCTCCCTCACAGCATTTTTGGCGGCCGGGGGGAGCCCCTTACTGACCGGCAGCGAGACCTTCCAGTCCTGCCACTATCAACGGGGTTTCCCATTGTTTGCACTCTCCACTGCTGGGGAACCCAGGGTGGGGGCTTGTTGTCAGTGGGGCTGGAAGGTCCTGCCGGTGGACCGGCGGGAAATTCCTACCCATATGGACACATACACACACAATACAGTGCGACTAGGGGCTTTTCACAGTAACTTCATTGCAGTGTTAACGTCAGCCTACTTGTGACAATAAAGATTATTATTATAAATGGTGAATTTTTGTTAGTTAATGGCTATGAATCAGAGATCCGATCAACCATGATCTAACTGACTGATGGAGTACACGATCAAGGGGCAGAATGGCCTCCTTATTGCTGGAATATGTCTTGTCATGTTGCAAAGATACACTGTAATCGATAGACCTTCTCTGAGACTGAGTCGTCCTGCGATTGGGTTGTAGGTACCAGTGATGGTGGTGTACGAGGGATATACGATTGTTGTACAGACTGCGTCCTTGAACCTCCCTTTTAATTCGAAAGGCTTTTCAAAGTCACTTAGATTAAAGTGAGAGCTTTTAAAGATAAAAGACCTGGAAGAGCTAGAAGGACACACAAACACCACAGGACATTTCATCAATGAGCTGGCGGTGGTTTGAAGAGTCGATGTAATGGGAAGAAATGTATGTAACCACGCTTAGTGGTCGCTGGTCATACTGATATCCTCAGCAGCAGAATTTACGACTGGATCTCCTGATTCATCTTAGTTTGGATCCATGACTAAGATGGGCCGATTTGTGTGCAGAGAGATGTAGAGTAAGGAGTTGGGCAGTTACTATAACCTAAACATCTGCCTGTGATGCACATGAAATAAGTGAACAGTGCAAAGATTGTTTCATTCTGTTGATCTGCCCTGCCGGGGATTGGGATGATCTCACCACCTCACTAAACCGCTTCTGATCCAATCCGGCAGCTCAGCTGGTGAAGCAGGTCAAACCCGGTCAACACCTACTCCCACTCCAGCTGGTGGGGCCTGGCCGCACCATTCTACATGAGCTACTTGGCAGAGATCCAAGGCCAAAGCACGATGTCTCGAGTTGAGCAAAGAAACCTGGCCTTAATAATAAAAGCCTGAAATTGGGCCTCCCAAACAGTGATCATTCATTCCCAATAGAAAATCACCAAAACAAAATCCTTCCGTAAAGTTTACTCCTGTAACGGATTATGAGATTCAGCTGACCATATTCTCACTCGCTCAAAGCATCATTCTCTCATTGTCCGTAATCTTCAACAGCTCCTGGCCCAGCAACGCCTCAAATTTAAAATGTCCACCCTCACTATCAAATCACTCCATAGCTTCACCCCCTCCCATGACCTAATCGCCTACAATCCTCAAGGAACTCTCCACTTCCTCCCATCCTGGCTTCTTGTGCATCCCCCACATCCTTCACACCACCAATCATGGCCAAGCCTTTAGTCATTTCGGCCTTTAACTCTAGTGGCGCGATTTAACCACCGCGTTGCGCCTGGTGTGGATCGGGGCGCTCCAGGTAAATAGCGGGAAAGGCCAAAATTGCGATTTGTGCCGGACACGAATCAGTTTGGGCTTTACCCGGCCCACTCTCGATGACAAGTTCCGGAAGTAGCTCAAAAATGACGAGCATATCATTAACCTTCATTTGCATTCATGTCAATCTCATTCGCGACTTTGAAGCCAAATGCAGCAGTCTCCTGAGAATTAGCCGACTCCCCAGCGGGAAGTCACACGAGCCATTTAGTACTCCTTTTCAAAGACCTGAAGCTGGCGCAATGGCTGCTGAGGGGAACGGAGGAGGCGAGTAGCCATTTCCATTTAACGACATGCAACTCAAGGGCCCTGGAGCTGCTGCCGTAGTGTTCGGTGGGGGGGGGGGGGTTGGTTTGGTCGGGGGAGGGCTGAAGCGCTCCAGGGCGGGTGTCCTGGTGAGCCAGGGAGGTGAGGGGCTTTGCGTCTGTTGGGCCTTCAAGCCACCTTTAAATATTGTGGAGATCGATAACAGGGAAACTCCAGCTGCTGCCTGTCTGTCCAACCAAACACTTCCATCACAGAGCCTTGCTGTGACTTCAATGCTGAAAGTCAATTTCACTCCCTTTGACTGTGAGTGGCCTCTAGCTTCACAGCTGAAGGCTATTGCAAATGACAAATTAGTCTTGTCACAGCTACAGGTTGTGTTTGGTGGCTGCTGATGCCTGGAGGCTGCAGTTGCTGTTTCCTTCCTTTTCAGTAGCCAGAAAGAAGGGCAATTTTTCCTAAGATACCTGGCTCTTTGTTACTGTTGACCATTTAATAAATAAAGTATTCTCAACTCTCAAGTGCACCTCGAAGGTAAACGTGACATGTCTCAGAGGATAATTAGTACATAGCATTTCAAGCAAACTTTGAAGCCTGAAAACTGCACGGATCCAAGGAACTCCCCCACTGCCCCCACCACAGTCAGCCCTTTCCCCCTTATTATGGGCTATCTTCTCCTGTGGGGACCAAGAGAGGGCATTGTGAGCAGCATGCTTGATGGGTCAAGGGTGATCTATAGTGGGTGGCATGTGTAGGCACCGCAGCTGGACATGAAGGGGTTGTACTGGTGGATGCCAGGGGGTTCTGAGGAACAAGCACGAAGATCGAAGGTGGGGAGAGTGCCAGGTGTCAGCTTGTGATTTGTGGGGGGAGAGGTTGGGAATTGAGGGGTGACTGGCAGGAGAGAGGTGGTAACTTAACCCTTGCAGCTCAATGGAGGTAGTTGGTCTTCTTCCGACATTGGACGGTAGTCCTCCATATCATCCTGCCTGCACTGACAACCGTGACACTGCCTCCCAGATGCTATTAGTGACCCTGCTGCTGACCATCTGACCCCTTCAGGGGAACAGGATGCCCCGCCTCTCATTCACAGCATCGAGAAGCCTGTCCAGGTCAGCATCGCCAAATCGAGGAGCAGGCCTGCGCGCTGCCATGCTTGTGAGTTGACCGGGAGTGAACATTGCTGTAGAGCTCTTGGATAGGTAACAGACGCACAATAGCATTGTGACTTGTATGGGTCAACAGAAGAGTGACATAGGCGGGCATGCTCACAGAGAGTTTAAAAGCAGCCCTGTCTTATTAGCAGTGAGCAGCTGGGTGCAAGTACTGCGAATCAGATGGCGAGACAGCCAGTAATGGCGACAAGCTCGTGCAGGCTCATTGTCGGCACTAAGTGCTGTTAAATATGGGCCGTGATCTCACCAACGTGGCTGTCGAGGAACACCCCGCCAATCGGGCCCAAAATGACGCTAAGAAATGTTTCTGTTAAATGGCGCCCAATAATTCCCTCACTTGCCCTAATTTTTTCGCATTGTTCCATCAATGGATGTGGGTGTTATTGACAGCATTTGTTGCCCTAAACATAATTGCCCTTGAATTTAGCGACTTTCTGGACCATTGCAGAGGGCAGCTCAGAATCAACCACACTGAAGTCACATGTCAGTCAGATCAGGGTAAAATATAATTTTAAACAACAATGGATGATAGTTTCGCAATCACCAATGCTGAGACTTCATTCCAGATTTATGAGCTGATTGTAAATTGCACCAGTTACCATGGTGGGATTTGAGCCCATGTGCCCAGAGCATTAACCTGGGTCTCTTTATTACTAGTCTAGTGACATTGCCAGTACACCACCCTCTCCTCATTATATAATTGTACAATTGACACACATCTCTTCCCCCCCCCCCCCTGCCTCTCTCCCCCCCCACCCTGCCTCTCTTTCTTCTTTTCAAGCGCTCTTTAATACATTCCTCTTTATCTTTGGTCACAGGTCGGATATCCCCTTAGATGGCTCAATGTCAAATTTTGTCTGATGGTGCTAACTGTGCAGGTCTTTAGGATATTGTGCTATTTAATAGGTACTATGCAAATACAAATTGTGGTTGGAACAGCTCATTCTCAATGGAAAAATAACAGTAAAAATCCTTCTTTAAACCTTCCCCTTTGTTGTGTTGTGTTCCTTATGTATCGTGATTCTGAGTCCAACATTTCGGTTTTCTTGTGGCTGACTCGTCAGTCACGTCCTATTGCAGATACCTGGCAGGTTTAATGCTGAGTATCAGTGACTCCCTGAATACATTGGTCTCGTTTGGGTTGCTTGCACCGTGGCTTTGAAAGACGAGCTGCTGAATATGACCTGAGCTCCCACCGCACAAAACTGAGAGAGGCAGCCCCCTCTACTGGCGCCATTTTATCGAGTCGTTCAGCAAGTGTTTTCAGTAAACGCTCCCCAGCCTGTTCATTGCTGTAGTGGCTGCTTCCTGAGAGCTCTTGGATAGGTAACAGACGCACAATAGCATTGTGACTTGTATGGGTCAACAGTAGAGTAACAGTAGAGGGTCTGCTCACAGAGAGTTAACTCTTGCTATACCAGCAAATACACGGAGCAAAATGTTATCCCTACACTGATCTCTCCTCATGTGTGTCTGCAGGTATAAATCCAGAAGTAAAAACCGAAAGATTTATATATATATCATGTTTATCATTGATATCTCAAAGGACGTCACAGCCAAAGGAGTATCCTTTTTTTTTAAATGTAGGGTGGAATTCTCCCATTTAGAGATTAAGTGCGGGTAGCTCTGACGGTGCCATTGCCATTGGCCAGAATGGTGGGACCCCGTGCCAGATGCTGCTCTAGGAACCTCGCAAATTATGTACAGGCGCATTCGCCTCCGCGATACCTGGCGGTTCGGCAGCGGATTTGTCTGCCTGCGGAGAGAATCGCGGGATCGAAGGTTCCGGCACCGCGTTGAAATACCAATCCAGCATACCAAAAATACCAAAAAGCTAGCAGCCTAAAGACAAAGTATATTCCGTGATTCAATCATTCAATCATCCACCCCCCCCCCCCCCCCCGCCCCCCGCCCCGAGCCCATCATCTGTGGGGCGTCCATGCCCTACTTGGACCTCGTCCCACCACATCTGTAACCCCTTCCAATGAACAATGTGGTATCTCTTTGACCACTTTGTCTGTGAGCTTTTCATGTAACCTTGTCGGGATCCAGCTTCCCTCCTTTTGGGCTTCATCCACCTCCTTGCCCCTCTCCCTGCCAGTGTGAGCCCTCAACCCAACCCGAGTCCTCACCTTGCACTCCATCCATGCCCACCCCCTCCCCAGTACTCACCTTGCACTTCATCCACTGTCGAACTTCGGACCTTTGTCTGCACCGGTAAAAAAAAACACTTCACTATTCTAATCCCATTTTCCAGCACTTGACCCATAACCTTGTATATCTTGACATCATAGGTGCATATGGATGTGGCAGGACTGCAGAGCTTAGATCTGATCTGTTGGTTGTGGGATCGCTTAGCTCTGCCTATCACTTGCTGCTTATGTTGTTTGGCATGCAAGTAGTCTTGTGTTGCTTCGCCAGGTTGACACATCTTCATTGAATCAGGGTTGATCCCCTGGCTTGGTGGTAATGATAGAGTGGGCGATATGCCGAGCCATGAGGTTGCAGATTGTGGTTGAATACAATTCTGCTGCTGCTGAGGGCCCACAGCCCCTCATGGATGCCCAGTCTTCAGTTGCTAGATCTGTTCTTAATCTAATCCATTTAGCACAGTGGTAGTGTCACACAACACAATGGATAGTATCCTCAATGAGAAGATGGGACTTTGTCTCACAAGGACTGTGCTGTGGTCACTCCTACCATTACTCTCATGGACAGATGCATTTGCAGCAGGCAGGTTGGTGAGGATGTGGTCTGGTACATTTTTTTCTCTTGTTGGTTTCCTCATCACCTGTCAAAGACACAGTCTAGAAGCTATATCCTTTAGGACCTGGCCAGCTGGGTAATGGACATTGAAGCCCCCCACCCAGAGTACATTCTGTACCCTTACCACATCTCAGTGCTTCCTCCAAGTGGTGTTCAGCATGGAGGAGTACTGATTCATCAGCTGAGGGTGAATGGTGCGTGGTAATCAGCAGGAGGTTTCCTTGTCCATGTTGGACCTGAAGCCATGAGACTTCATGGGGTCCAGGAGTTGGTGTTGAGGATTCCCAAGGCAACTCCCTCCTGACTGTGTACCTCTGCTGCCATTTCTGTTGGGTCTGTCCTGCCGTTGGGAAGGTGATATTGGTGTCTGGGACATTATCTATAAAGTATGTTTCTCTCAGTATGACTATGTCAGAGTGTTGTTTGGCTAGTCTGTGAGACAGCTCTCCCAATTTTGCCATGAGTCCCCAGATGTTAGTAAGGAGGACTTTGCAGGATCGACAGGGCTGGGCTTGCCCCTGTCCTTTCCAGTGCTGGCTGGTCCGACCGGTTACTGTCCTTTTTATTGACTTCATAGCGGTTTTGATTCAACTGAGTGGCTCGCTAGGCCATTTCAGAGGGTTTAGGAGTCAACCATATTGCTGTGGATTTGGAGTCACATGTAGGCCAGACCAGGTAAGAATGACAGATTTCCTTCCCTAAAGGACATTAGTGAACCTGTTTTTTTTAAGGCAATCGATGGTCATTATTAGACTTTTAATTCCAGATATTTATTGGATTCAATTTCCACCATCTGTGGTTGCGGGATTCTAACCTCGTCCCCAGTGTATTATCCTGGGTCACTGGATCACCAGTCCAGTGACAATACCACTACGCCACCATCCACCCCCTTGCAAAACCGTACTGACTGTTCTTGATTAATCCCACCCTCTGTCTCTCAGAATTGCTTCCAACAGCTTCCCCAGCACTGGGGTTAGAGTGAATGGCCTGTAGTTTCCTGGTTTATCCCTTCCTCCCTTCTTGAATAATGGTACCTCCAGTCATCTGGCACCTCTCCTGTGGTCAGAGAGGAATTGAAAATTATTGCCAGTGCCCCTACTATTTCCTCCCCTGCCTCACTCAACAGCCCTGGGATACATTTCAACTGGCCCTGGAGATCTATCAACTTTTAAACCTGTCAGACCACTTGGAATCTCCTCTCTGTCTATGTTAATTGCTTTCATTTTATCACAGTCATTCTCCCTGATTTCTATACCCACATCATCTCTCTCACTAATGAACCAACACAACTCCAGTTGCAGTACTGATCCCAGACGGTATGCAGGAGGGTCCTTGGGTCCAGCAGCATGGTGCTGTCCATGAAGACCAGCTGGGCAGGAAGATGGAGGGCACAAACCCAAGAACCTCATAGTCACCCTCAGTGCTGACCCTATGTAATCACCTCCTCCCAACCAGAACCCAGCTCCCACTTTGGAAGGGCACTCTCCCAGCGGTGATATTGACACGAGCCCAGCAAGTATACAGGAAGTGCTGCATGCATGCCAGCCGCTAGATCCCTTTAAACCAAGGGCCACTCTGACATGCAAGGAAGAGAATGAATTCTGCAGACCCAAGTATGCCTTTTGGAATTATTGGGGCAGCGCAGAACGATAGCAGAACGTTGTTGCACTCACCCCAAATTCTGGAGAACTGAGGATCACTTGTGCACACCACTCTTTAGCAATCGAGTTTTAGACTGAAGTAATTTCTTGCTGGTCTGATGCATGATCGGGAGGCCTGACAGGATGTCTGTCAGTGGGCAGCTATTTTAATGAACATTCCTGAGATGCAAATGACTGCCACCAGTCCGGGAAAACTGACCCGCCACTGGGAGAAATGCAACCTGATTTTACGCTGGCAGCTTTCCAACATTTTGGCTCCTTTCTGATTCTCCATTTCCCCCCCTCCCCCACTACCAAAAGAGCCGTGGATGGGATGGGAGAATCCTGCCCTGTTGTAATGTAGGAAATGCAATAACCAGTTTGTGCATAACAAACTCCCACAAGCCGCAATGCGGTAATGTTCAAATAATCTGTCTTTATGATGTTGGTTGAGGAATAAATATTGATCAGGGCACCAGGGAAGGTCCCCTGCTCTTCCTGGAAATAGTGCAATTGCGTCTTTTCCAACCACCTGATCAGGCAACTGGGTCCTCGGTTTAGTGTCTCATCCAAACGGTCTCCAACCATGCATCACTCGCTCAAAACTACACTGTGTCAGCCTTGATTTTTATGCTCAAGTTCTGGAGTGGGACTTGCACATCTGCACATACACACACAAATATATGCATTCTGATAGTGCACCTAAGGCAGAAAGATGGTACCCGTGAATGCAGGGGTCTTTCAACAAGCTAATTCAATGCAATCTTGTAATACGAAGGAGTATTAGATTGTATTAATGAGATTGATGGCATTGGTTCCTGCAGAACCTGTTCCTTATCTACTTAAGGGGCAGTTAATCCTGATTGTGCAATTCTGTATTAACAGGGCCTTCTCCTTACACACATGCGCTTGGGGCTCTGCTGCTAGAAACCTGGATCAGTATTAACCCATTAATGACCAATGGCTTAATTCCTTGCAGTAATGCCATTTATGTTTTGTTTTTGCTGCAGAGGATGTGCTGAGTAAAGATACTGGAGAATGTGCAATATGCCTTGAAGAACTGCAGCAGGGAGATACCATCGCACGCTTGCCTTGTCTATGCATCTATCACAAAGGGTAAGTGGGCTGAGGAGCTGAAATTAGGGCTGCAGCGTGTGCCTTGGGGTGTCAAGTGTTCTTGTATCCCAGGAGGGGACTTCTGATAAAGATCCTGCCAATGCTTTCTCAATACTATAATTCCACAATCAACCACGGTGCAGTAATGATAACCTCTGAATATAACCAGTGCATTTTGAGATGGAACATTTTGAGCATGTCATTTCAAGACACCACTGTGTAAATGGTTAAATTTGCAATTACCAAATCCGCAAATACCAATTGCTCCCAAAACACTGTGCCCAAGGTTGTTCAAACTGGCAGTTCTCTTAAAGAGTTGTTTCCCATTGTCTTTGTTCTCCCATTCCCAGAACGGTCGATGACAAATTTCACAGGCATATCACATTGGGCTGGGGCAGCCAACATGACCTCCTGCCTCCAAGCTCTCAGTCAAACAGCCCCTTTACCCATTTCCAATAGTCTTTTTAAAGTAATAAATGAAAGTGTTCGGATGAAAGAAATAATTACTTTTAAAAGCAATTTTGTTTTAAATTCACTGGGATTTTCTTTTTTATCCATTTTTTACGGGATGTGGGTTCCGCTGGCTAGGCCAACGTATGCTGCCCAACCCTAATTACCTTGAGAAGATAGTGGTGAGCTGCTCACAAGTATGTCTAGGAGATTGATATTCAAATCCTGGAGGCTCCACTGAAATCTGGGAGGGTTGGAAACCTTATCTTAGGCCACCTTTTACTCAGTTGCTAGTGGTTTAGGAACAAGTCCCTTTTGCCCACTTTTGGCCCACGATTAATCCATGGCATCAGCAGAGACTTTACAATAAAAGTCCGGGTAGGCCAGGAATTTAGTACTTTTGGCTCGTTCCATTAGGTTCTTTCATTGATTTCCAAAATTGAGTATCTCAACCAGGAGTTGAAACATTGTGGAAAATTGGAAAAAGAATTGTATGGTTTTGTCTTCTATTAAAGCATTAAGGAAAGTATCCTCCTCCTCGAGACCCCTGAGATCTATCCCCCCACCAAATTGTGTCCTTCCCCCACCCACCCCCATACCGCTCAACCAGTGTTAGCCAGAATATCCTTTAGGTCTCAATGTCTCGTGTCCCTTGTAGGTTGCATTGGCACAGATGCAACAGGCACGTCAAATGCCGTTGAAAACCTTACAGAGGGAAAAACAATATGGATCTGGGATGGTGTTTTTGCGTGCAGTGAATGGAACGATGGAATAACGTGGAGCAGCAACTTGAGTTCACACAGCACCTTAACACAGAAAAACATCTCAAAACGCTTCACAGCCACCAAACTAAGAAGTGGGAGGTGTAGGATCTTTAGGCTGGACCTCTGGACGGTGGCAATTAATTGGAGTTTAGTGCTCCTAGTGATGCTTGCCTCCTTTCACACGATGGACAAGATTGTGATCCTTTCTCCATTTGGTCCTTTAGGTTTCATTGTACAATCTAAGGAATGAGGGACTACTCTCAAAAATATTCTAGACTCCTCTCTCCATCAGAGGGAACAATATGAGTTAATGCACCACAGTGTAACATAGTGTCATAGATGTTTACAGCATGGAAACAGGTCCATCGGCCCAGCTGGTCCATGCCGCCCAGTTTCTATCACTAAGCTAGTCCCACTTGCCTGCATTTGGCCCATATCCCTCTGTACCCACCCTGCCCATGTAACTGTCTAACTGCTTTTTAAAGGACAAAATTGTACCCGCCTCTACCACTGCGTCTGGCAGCCCGTTCCAGATGCTCACCACCCTCTGTGTGAAGAAATTTCCCCTCTGGTCTCTTTTGTATCTCTCCCCTCTCACCTTAAACCTATGCCCTCTAGTTCTAGACTCCTCTACCTTTGGGAAAAGATGTTGAATATCTACCTTATCGATGCTCCTCATTATTTTATAGACCTCTATATGATCACCCCTAAGCTTCTTATGCTCCAGGGAAAAAAGTCCTAGCCTATCCAGCCTCTACTTATAACTCAGACCATCAAATCCTGGTAGTATCCTCTTAAATCTCTTCTGCACTCTTTCTAGTTTGACAATATCCTTCCTATAATAGGGTGACCAGAACCGAACACAGTATTCCATGTGTGGTCTTATCAATGTCTTGTACAACTTCAACAAGACCTCCCAACTTCTGTATTCAATATTCTGACCAATAAAACCTAGAATGCTGAATGCCTTCTTCACCACCCTGTCCACCTGCGACTCCACCTTCAAGGAGCTATGAACCTGTATTCCTAGATCTCTTTGTTCTGTAGCTGTCCCCAACTCCCTACCATTAATTGAATAGGTCCTGCCCTGATTTGATCTACCAAAGTGCATCACCTCACATTTATCTAAATTAAACTCCATCTGGTCCAATTGGTGAAGATCCTGTTGCAATCTTATATAACCTTCTTCACTATCCACTGTGCCACCAATCTTGGTGTCATCTGCAAACTTACTAACCATGCCTCCTACATTCTCAAATCGTTTATATATACATATATCACAAATAACAGTGGACCCAGCTCCGATTCCTGAGGCACACCACTGGTCACAGGTCTCCAGTTTGAAAAACAACCCTTCACAACCACCCTTTGTATTCGGTCGCCAAGCCAATTTTGTATCCAAATGGCTATCTCACCCTGTATTCCGTGAGATTTAACCTTTTGCAACAACCTACCATATGGTACCTTGTCAAAGGCCTTGCTAACGTCCATGTAGACAACGTCGACCGCACTGCCCTCATCTACCTTCTTGGTTACCCCTTCAAAAAACTCAATCAAATTTGTGAGACGTGACTTTCCCCTTACAAAACCATGCTGACTTTCCCTAATAAGCCCTTGCCTGCCTAATGCGTTAGCTTTAGAGTGTAAAAATATAAGAAATGTGAGAAGGAATGGATTGCATGCTTCTTTGAGTCTCCTCCAGAATTCAATATAGGTGTATTTTTTTAACCTAGTGTTATGACCACAGCAGGTGTTAATTTCTGAGCAAACCAAATCCAGAGAGAATCATGGTTTATGAGTCATACCCTTTTTCAAATTCTGAAAACAAGGAAACTTACTAATCTCAGCAATAATAAGTCCAGTAACACTTACAGGATGTTAAAAATGAATATTAACTGGTTTATTAACAAGAAGAAAAGAAACCTTAAACACATAAGATTACAATTACACAGTTAAAGATAGTCTTGCAAAGCATTTCCCCCAAAGTACTCCTGACTTGGTCAGACCCACAAGTAAACACTATATAGACAATACTCCCTTATAGATGTTTAACTATAAAAATCCATTAATATTACCCCAAGACATAGTTACTGTCGCTTTAATAAGGTATATGACATGACCCCTCAAATTCACTTCCACTCTGCTGTGGAAATCTAAGAAACCTCCAGACATATTGCTTTGTCCAACTTTAATGACCATGGAAGCCAGTGGTGGAAAGGAAATTATTTATTTTACTTCTTACAATAAACTGGCATTAACTATCTGCAGTCATATGTGACAGCCAACATACCGGTCACTGCTTGGGCTGGCTTTTATGCTAGGATTAACGAGCCTCAACTGGGTGGGTCTCTGTCCCCTACCTGGGAAGCCCGTACTCCATGAGCCCCATGGGGAGATTAATAATAATTTCCCCGTGGGGGTTATGACAGCAGCCAAAGACTTTTCTGGTTCGGCTGGATGGCTGATTCAAAATTACATCGTCTCCCAACCCAGAGTTGTTCCCAGGTAGCCTTCCTCACAAAGCCAACGCCAATCCTCCCAAAGCCTTTCCTGACATATCCTCTTTCCCTTTCAGTTGCAATTCCATTGTCCTCCGCACTCCTTTGAACTCAACTTTTCCAAGACTTTAAACTCTTTTATGTTTCCCTATGGCCCTCACTTTTGGCTCAACTAAAATGTAATAATCTTCCATTGTTTACTCATGAAAACTTTGCAAGCTCTAAAAGCCTTTAACTCCCTTTTGAAATTTAACAGCTGAAAACAACAGGTCCTTATGTATCTCCTTATACACATTTCCAAGTTGCGCCTATTTACTTATAAACCACTTGATCAGGAAAATCTCATTACAAATGCATACAGCTAGAAACTTTACTACTTTTCCCTCAATTCCTCCAGACAAAGAGTCTCCATTAATCTTTTCCCAACTTAACCAAAGCAACTGTTCCATCCCCCGACCGCACTTTGGGGAAATCAGACCATAAGACGGTGCTCCTTCTCCCGGCATACAAGCAGAAACTCGAGCAGGAGAATTCAGCTAAGAAGGTTGTGAAGTGCTGGTCCAAGAAAACCGAAGAGCTCTTACGTGACTGCTTAGAGACAGTGGACTGGTCCATATTTAAGAACTCAGCAACCAACTTAAATGAGTATGCCACCACCGTCACAGACTTCATCAGCAAATGTGTGGACGACTGCATGCTAAAGAAAGCAGTACGTACGTTCCCCAAACGGAAACCATGGCTCAATCGCGAGATTGACTCCCTACTGAAGGACAGATCTGAGGTGTTCAAGTAAGACGACCCTGACCTATACAAGAAATCCAGGTACGACCTCCGCAAAGCCATCCGAGATGCCAAGAGAGAATATCAAACCAAGCTAGAGTCACTGACAGACTCTCGCCGATTGTGGCAAGGACTAAACAACATAACGGGCTACAAAGCGAAGCCGAGCAGCATCTCCGGCAGCACCCCACCCCTCCCCGATGAACTCATATGCATTCTATGCTCAGTTTGAGCAGGTAACCAACAATCCGCTGTCGAGTGACCCAGCAGCCCATAACTCACCCATACCCACCATCACATCTTCCAAAGTCAGATCGGCCTACCTGAAAGTGAAGCCTCGGAAGACGACAGGCCCGGACGGGATCCCTGGTCGTGCACTCAGAGCCTGCACGGACCAGCTGGCAGAGGGATCTTGATCAATTAGGCCAGTGGGCCGACGAATGGCAGATGGAGTTTAATTTAGATAAATGTGAGGTGATGCATTTTGGCAGATCGAATCAGGCCAGGACCTACTCAGTTAATGGTATGGCGTTGGGGAGAGTTATAGAACAAAGAGATCTAGGAGTACAGGTTCATAGCTCCTTGAAGGTGGAGTCGCAGGTGGACAGGGTGGTGAAGAAGGCATTCGGCATGCTTGGTTTCATTGGTCAGAACATTGAATACAGGAGTTGGGACGTCTTGTTGAAGTTGTACATGACATTGATATACTGTGTGCCGTTCTGGTCACCCTATTATAGAAAGGATATTATTAAACTGGAAAGAGTGCAGAAAAGATTTACTAGGATGTTGCCGGGACTTGATGGTTTGAGTTATAAGGAGAGGCTGGATAGACTGGGGCTTTTTTCCCTGGAGCGTAGGAGGCTTAGGGGTGATCTTATAGAGGTCTATAAAATAATGAGGGGCATAGATAAGGTAGATAGTCAACATCTTTTCCCAAAGGTAGGGGAGTCTAAAACTAGAGGGCATAGGTTTAAGGTGAGAGGGGAGAGATTCAGAAGGGCCCAGAGGGACAATTTCTTCACTCAGAGGGTAGTGAGTGTCTGGAATGGGCTGCCAGAGGTAGTAGTAGAGGCAGGTACAATTGTGTCTTTTAAAAAACGTTTAGATAGTTACATGGGTAAGATGGGTATAGAGGGTTATGGGCCAAGTGCGGGCAACTGGGACTAGCTTAATGGTAAAAACTGGGCGGCATGGACTGGTTGGGCCGAAGGGCCTGTTTCCATGCTGTAAACTTCTATGATTCTATGAATTGAACACACACACTAATCCCCACTCCAATTCTCACACCTAGGAAAGCTCACATGGTGAGTTAATGTTCTCAGCTTGCATTTTGGTAGTCCTGGAGAATATTTTCAACACTGGCAGGAGCCTTAAGAGCAGGTTATCACACCTTGCTATCAACAAATATCAGGTTATCATGGGAGACTCGGAGGGAAATCTGGGCCTGCAAACAATAGTGAATGAGGAAAGTAAATGAGGAAGATAGCAGGCATGCTAGGGGGGGAAAAGCACGAATACAGACGGTGATAAGAAAACGACTGGCTCTCTGGAAATTTGAACGGCACCACGCTTCTGTCTCCTGCCTCACAAATATGACTGAATGATGATTCGATTGTGCAATGCTCCAATTGTATATAGAATCTGGATGGCTGCATTTCATGCAGTTGGCTTTACTGACCTTTAAGAAGGTGCTTTTTTGCAAGTATTCAATCTTGTATGGATAGACGTGGCATAACAGTAATTTGTGTCTGCTTTTCCCTCCAGATGTATAGACTCTTGGTTTGAAGTGAATAGGTCATGCCCTGAGCACCCATCAGATTAACAGATGAATGGAACCAACTGTTTGCTGTTGCTATAAGGTAATTCCTTTGTAAGCCTCATCTCGACAAAACCCTCAAGCTCCTCACTATTGGATTGTTATCAACATTGGCTTTTGTCTGCTTGGCCGACGCTACACTGGGACACAAGTCACTTCCACTTACTGAAGTTTCTGGAAGGCTTTTTAATGACAGTCCCAGAATGATGTTTTGATCTGTAACATATACAGGATCACAGACCTACTATATCCAACATGCGAATAGGCTCCTTGTGATGTCTCCAACATTTAGTTCTCATTTGCATTCATTGGACTCAGCGAATTTACTCTACCTATCAAAATGCTTCAGAATGGAAATGAGCTTGCATATATTGAAACTGGCAGATGAGTCATGTAACTCCATTCAGAGAGGGTACGCAGACAAGGACTGTTTTGATTATAAAATGATTTTCTGAGTCTTAATTGTTTTAACTGTTACCAATTATCAGGGAAGAGATGATTTGCCTGCATTATTTGTTAGAGTAATCTGCTCCCGTTTAAAGCTCCTGCCCTTCCATTAACATTTACTGACGGCATTTGACTTCATTTCAGCCAATGAATCTTGCTTATTTATGCACAACAGTTGGTGGACAAATAACCTATTCCCTGCACTTTGTTCACTTATTAGGGATGCTCGTTGAAATGATTCACTTTCCATTCTATATCTTGAATATTTTCAAATGTAATTGTAAATATCCTGAAATATTTCCATTGCTGTGAAACCTGCTTGTGTTCGAGTTGTGGCTGTGAAGGAATCCACACCCGTTCACAAGTCTATCCTCTGCATTTTTTCAGACAGAATGAAGTGTTCCCCTTAAATGCACTGTACAGTTGCAGGCTATGGCACTGAAGTGTGACTGCCACAATAGGTGTTAGTGTGACATGAAATATGATGTGATTAACTTTATAAAAGCTTAGAACACCAAAGGAGGCAATTCATCCCATCATAGTTGTGCCAACTCTTTGAAAGAGCTGTTCAAATTAGTTCCACTCCTCAGCACCATTCCCAAAGCCTTGCACTGTGCCACCGTGCCACCACAACCCCCAATCCAAGATTGTATTTAGTTGCCCATCCTTACTCTCTGTACTTAAAAAAAAAAAATTAGGGTACCCAATTCATTTTTTCCAATTAAAGGACAATTTAGCTTGGCAAATCCATGTGAGGCAGCAATGCTAACCACTGTGCCATCGTGCTCCCTCTTTTCTACTACTTTTGAGCAGAAATATTTCACCTGTTCTTCCTTTTCTACTCCAAGCTTCTTCATTGTTTTACTTGGTGCTCTTGGGACTTGAACCATCATCGTGGGCCAGGCCCCTAGAATTCTCACGGTCAATTGCTGTGGTGAACTCAACCCAGGTTTTGTGGCAATAAAATGTATTTTGTGCAGAAATTCTGGCAAGGGTCAATCTCAGTGTAACATTTTGCCCTCTTCTCTCGGCCGACACCAGCCCCACCCTGGCCAGGTACAAGTATTCTATCTGTGATCCCTGGTGGTTGAGGAAAGAGCAGAGTTGTTAGTGGAACGAGAGGAGGTGAGACAATTCATACAGCAAAGTTGTCCGGTCCATTCTTTTGTGCTGACTGCTACGAGGCAGCTTGTCCACTCCTGTGTATTCGATCCTCCAGGGAATAGTATTGGGTGTTGAGGGGAGCCAGTGGATGATATGTGGTCTAATTAGCAGTGGGGCGAAGGGGTGCGGTGATGCCAGAGATTGAAAAGGATCATTTGTTTTGATTATAAATAGTCAACTATGAATGTGGGAGTAAGAAAGGCCTTTGATCTAGTCTTATGGAGGCGCATTTATCATGTCACCTTCTAACAGGTCAAGCTGATGTTAAATCTGATGAGCTGACAGCTGCACATCAGGAATTTAAACTGGCAGCAGCAATAAAGGACTGTACTTTTACACCCATAGAATGCGTGGGTTGAAATTGCTTCGGAGTTTAAATTTAAAAAAATTTCAAACCTGCCTCCAACCGGCCCACTTTTAGGTTAAACACAGGCAAAGGGCGATCAACCAATCCACGACCAGGGGGCAGGTTGACAATTTAAATATCATAATGAGGCTGGCAGCCTGTGGCGTAACCTGTTTAACTGTGGACTCCTGGCTTCCCAGGATTTTGGGCAAAGGACAACTTCAGTTAGAAGCTAAGTGCCTTTACAGTAATCCCAATGTTTCCCCTCAATCTCCCCAAGTTTCTTCAATACAAAGACCCCTGGGCATCTTGCCTCATTTTGCTCTAGAGTCCTGCTCACTTGACTGGGGGCCAGGACCTGACAAGGCCTAAAAGTGCACACTATTGTTGTGTTATGCTTCTTCATGTAGCATAAGCTGCTTCCTTGATGTATACTCTGACAAAGGAAGGTTCAAATTTGGAGATACGTTTAACACATTTATTGAACAGTTAAAAATTCTCCTACTTGAGTTCGACTCTCCTGCTGATCTTGCTATAGTAACTCAATCTAACTAACCAGTCTGCTCTAATCCACGTGTGGGTGTGATGCTTCCGATCTGCCCCTGTCTCTCTGAGTGTCGCCTGTGGAAAAGAGAAAGAGCATGTGTGCCCTGTCCTTTTATATGGGTTGCCCCCTTGTGGTAGTGTCACCTCTGGGTATCTTGATGACCGTTGGTCGTGTCCTATCTTACTGACCTATTGGTTGAATGTCTGTCATGATGTCTCTGGTGCTCCCTCTAGTGTTTATTTAGTCTTAGTGTATTTGCATTAACCCCTTGTGTATTTACAGTGATACATATCACCACAACTATGAGTTAAAACTCCACAGCATGGTCTGAAACAACACTTCCTGGGTAAACCTGCTCCTGTTAATATCCAGGCTACCCTTGAATTGAAGTCCTATCAATCCTCAGATGGCTCTGGGCAAGTTTTGTTGCTGGGGCTGGACTTGACGCATCTAAATGAGGAAATCTCTTGCGGCAGTAAATCCCCCATTGAATTGCCAATTACATGTTTTTCAAGCATTTTGGAAACAAACGCAACATTTACTTTTGAACACTGGCAACTCCTGAATAAGAATGGTACTTTATCAAACAATAGTGCACATTCAAATAAGTTGTGCTGCCTCTTATCTCACTCCAAAGGTGACTGGATACGTGAAAGAATATTTTAGTTCCACAGTGGCATTTCCCCTCCTGCTGCAATCTGGTTCACTGGGCAGTGCTGGAACTGCTTTCCACTTTTAGTTTAGCAACTTCATGAGCATACAAGCCAATTGGCCTTGCTATTCCACTAAAATAAGAGCTGAGTGAACCGCGTACAGAGTGGACCAACATATTTTTTGCTTTTGTCTTGAGAATAAATTTGACTCCCGTTGTCAGAAGCGGGAACTGGAAATCCCATGGGAATCCCAAAACAAGATTTACGCTGGTGGAATTTCTCATTCCCATTGTTCCCATCAATGGCATCACCGTCCTCTATTAGATTGTCCTGTCCTCTGTCAGATTGTCCTGTCGTCTGTTAGATTGTCCAGTCCCTCTGTTAGATTGTCCAGTCCCTCTGTTAGATTGTCCTGTCCTCTGTCAGATTGTCCAGTCCCTCTGTTAGATTGTCCAGTCCCTCTGTTAGATTGTCCAGTCCCTCTGTTAGATTGTCCTGTCCTCTGTCAGATTGTCCTGTCCTCTGTTAGATTGTCCTGTCCTCTGTTAGATTGTCCAGTCCCTCTGTTAGATTGTCCTGTCCTCTGTTAGATTGTCCTGTCCTCTGTTAGATTGTCCAGTCCCTCTGTTAGATTGTCCAGTCCCTCTGTTAGATTGTCCTGTCCTCTGTCAGATTGTCCTGTCCTCTGTTAGATTGTCCTGTCCTCTGTTAGATTGTCCAGTCCCTCTGTTAGATTGTCCTGTCCTCTGTTAGATTGTCCTGTCGTCTGTTAGATTGTCCAGTCCCTCTGTTAGATTGTCCAGTCCCTCTGTTAGATTGTCCTGTCCTCTGTCAGATTGTCCTGTCCTCTGTTAGATTGTCCTGTCCTCTGTTAGATTGTCCAGTCCCTCTGTTAGATTGTCCAGTCCCTCTGTTAGATTGTCCAGTCCCTCTGTTAGATTGTCCAGTCCCTCTGTTAGATTGTCCTGTCCTCTGTCAGATTGTCCTGTCCTCTGTTAGATTGTCCTGTCCTCTGTCAGATTGTCCAGTCCCTCTGTTAGATTGTCCTGTCCTCTGTTAGATTGTCCTGTCGTCTGTTAGATTGTCCAGTCCCTCTGTTAGATTGTCCTGTCCTCTGTCAGATTGTCCTGTCGTCTGTTAGATTGTCCAGTCCCTCTGTTAGATTGTCCAGTCCCTCTGTTAGATTGTCCTGTCCTCTGTCAGATTGTCCAGTCCCTCTGTTAGATTGTCCAGTCCCTCTGTTAGATTGTCCAGTCCCTCTGTTAGATTGTCCTGTCCTCTGTCAGATTGTCCTGTCCTCTGTTAGATTGTCCTGTCCTCTGTTAGATTGTCCAGTCCCTCTGTTAGATTGTCCTGTCCTCTGTTAGATTGTCCTGTCCTCTGTTAGATTGTCCAGTCCCTCTGTTAGATTGTCCAGTCCCTCTGTTAGATTGTCCAGTCCCTCTGTTAGATTGTCCAGTCCCTCTGTTAGATTGTCCAGTCCCTCTGTTAGATTGTCCAGTCCCTCTGTTAGATTGTCCAGTCCCTCTGTTAGATTGTCCAGTCCCTCTGTTAGATTGTCCTGTCCTCTGTTAGATTGTCCAGTCCCTCTGTTAGATTGTCCAGTCCCTCTGTTAGATTGTCCTGTCCTCTGTTAGATTGTCCAGTCCCTCTGTTAGATTGTCCAGTCCCTCTGTCAGATTGTCCTGTCCTCTGTTAGATTGTCCAGTCCCTCTGTTAGATTGTCCAGTCCCTCTGTTAGATTGTCCTGTCCTCTGTTAGATTGTCCAGTCCCTCTGTTAGATTGTCCAGTCCCTCTGTTAGATTGTCCAGTCCCTCTGTCAGATTGTCCAGTCCCTCTGTCAGATTGTCCAGTCCCTCTGTTAGATTGTCCAGTCCCTCTGTTAGATTGTCCAGTCCCTCTGTCAGATTGTCCTGTCCTCTGTTAGATTGTCCAGTCCCTCTGTTAGATTGTCCAGTCCCTCTGTCAGATTGTCCTGTCCTCTGTTAGATTGTCCAGTCCCTCTGTTAGATTGTCCAGTCCCTCTGTTAGATTGTCCAGTCCCTCTGTTAGATTGTCCAGTCCCTCTGTTAGATTGTCCAGTCCCTCTGTTAGATTGTCCTGTCCTCTGTTAGATTGTCCAGTCCCTCTGTTAGATTGTCCAGTCCCTCTGTTAGATTGTCCTGTCCTCTGTTAGATTGTCCAGTCCCTCTGTTAGATTGTCCAGTCCCTCTGTCAGATTGTCCTGTCCTCTGTTAGATTGTCCAGTCCCTCTGTTAGATTGTCCAGTCCCTCTGTTAGATTGTCCAGTCCCTCTATTAGATTGTCCTGTCCTCTATTAGATTGTCCAGTCCCTCTGTCAGATTGTCCAGTCCCTCTGTCAGATTGTCCAGTCCCTCTGTTAGATTGTCCAGTCCCTCTGTCAGATTGTCCAGTCCCTCTGTCAGATTGTCCAGTCCCTCTGTTAGATTGTCCAGTCCCTCTGTTAGATTGTCCAGTCCCTCTGTTAGATTGTCCAGTCCCTCTATTAGATTGTCCTGTCCTCTATTAGATTGTCCAGTCCCTCTGTTAGATTGTCCAGTCCCTCTGTTAGATTGTCCAGTCCCTCTGTTAGATTGTCCAGTCCCTCTGTTAGATTGTCCTCTCCTCTGTTAGATTGTCCAGTCCCTCTGTTAGATTGTCCAGTCCCTCTGTTAGATTGTCCAGTCCCTCTGTTAGATTGTCCTGTCCTCTGTTAGATTGTCCAGTCCCTCTGTTAGATTGTCCAGTCCCTCTGTCAGATTGTCCTGTCCTCTGTTAGATTGTCCAGTCCCTCTGTTAGATTGTCCAGTCCCTCTGTTAGATTGTCCAGTCCCTCTGTCAGATTGTCCTGTCCTCTGTTAGATTGTCCAGTCCCTCTGTTAGATTGTCCAGTCCCTCTGTTAGATTGTCCAGTCCCTCTGTTAGATTGTCCAGTCCCTCTGTTAGATTGTCCAGTCCCTCTGTTAGATTGTCCTGTCCTCTGTTAGATTGTCCAGTCCCTCTGTCAGATTGTCCAGTCCCTCTGTCAGATTGTCCAGTCCCTCTATTAGATTGTCCTGTCCTCTGTTAGATTGTCCAGTCCCTCTGTCAGATTGTCCTGTCCTCTGTTAGATTGTCCAGTCCCTCTGTCAGATTGTCCAGTCCCTCTGTTAGATTGTCCTGTCCTCTGTTAGATTGTCCAGTCCCTCTGTCAGATTGTCCTGTCCTCTGTTAGATTGTCCAGTCCCTCTGTTAGATTGTCCTGTCCTCTGTTAGATTGTCCAGTCCCTCTGTTAGATTGTCCTGTCCTCTGTTAGATTGTCCAGTCCCTCTGTCAGATTGTCCTGTCCTCTGTTAGATTGTCCAGTCCCTCTGTTAGATTGTCCTGTCCTCTGTTAGATTGTCCAGTCCCTCTGTTAGATTGTCCTGTCCTCTGTTAGATTGTCCAGTCCCTCTGTCAGATTGTCCTGTCCTCTGTTAGATTGTCCAGTCCCTCTGTTAGATTGTCCTGTCCTCTGTTAGATTGTCCAGTCCCTCTGTTAGATTGTCCTGTCCTCTGTCAGATTGTCCAGTCCCTCTGTTAGATTGTCCAGTCCCTCTGTTAGATTGTCCAGTCCCTCTGTTAGATTGTCCAGTCCCTCTGTTAGATTGTCCAGTCCCTCTGTTAGATTGTCCTGTCCTCTGTTAGATTGTCCTGTCCTCTGTTAGATTGTCCAGTCCCTCTGTCAGATTGTCCAGTCCCTCTGTTAGATTGTCCAGTCCCTCTGTTAGATTGTCCAGTCCCTCTGTTAGATTGTCCAGTCCCTCTGTTAGATTGTCCAGTCCCTCTGTTAGATTGTCCAGTCCCTCTGTTAGATTGTCCTGTCCTCTGTTAGATTGTCCAGTCCCTCTGTTAGATTGTCCAGTCCCTCTGTCAGATTGTCCTGTCCTCTGTTAGATTGTCCAGTCCCTCTGTTAGATTGTCCTGTCCTCTGTTAGATTGTCCAGTCCCTCTGTTAGATTGTCCAGTCCCTCTGTCAGATTGTCCTGTCCTCTGTTAGATTGTCCAGTCCCTCTGTTAGATTGTCCAGTCCCTCTGTTAGATTGTCCTGTCCTCTGTTAGATTGTCCAGTCCCTCTGTCAGATTGTCCTGTCCTCTGTTAGATTGTCCAGTCCCTCTGTTAGATTGTCCTGTCCTCTGTTAGATTGTCCAGTCCCTCTGTTAGATTGTCCTGTCCTCTGTCAGATTGTCCAGTCCCTCTGTTAGATTGTCCAGTCCCTCTGTTAGATTGTCCAGTCCCTCTGTTAGATTGTCCAGTCCCTCTGTTAGATTGTCCAGTCCCTCTGTTAGATTGTCCAGTCCCTCTGTTAGATTGTCCAGTCCCTCTGTTAGATTGTCCAGTCCCTCTGTTAGATTGTCCTGTCCTCTGTTAGATTGTCCTGTCCTCTGTTAGATTGTCCAGTCCCTCTGTCAGATTGTCCAGTCCCTCTGTTAGATTGTCCAGTCCCTCTGTTAGATTGTCCAGTCCCTCTGTTAGATTGTCCAGTCCCTCTGTTAGATTGTCCAGTCCCTCTGTTAGATTGTCCTGTCCTCTGTTAGATTGTCCAGTCCCTCTGTTAGATTGTCCCGTCCTCTGTTAGATTGTCCAGTCCCTCTGTTAGATTGTCCTGTCCTCTGTTAGATTGTCCAGTCCCTCTGTTAGATTGTCCAGTCCCTCTGTTAGATTGTCCTGTCCTCTGTTAGATTGTCCAGTCCCTCTGTTAGATTGTCCTGTCCTCTGTTAGATTGTCCAGTCCCTCTGTTAGATTGTCCAGTCCCTCTGTTAGATTGTCCTGTCCTCTGTCAGATTGTCCAGTCCCTCTGTTAGATTGTCCAGTCCCTCTGTTAGATTGTCCAGTCCCTCTGTCAGATTGTCCTGTCCTCTGTCAGATTGTCCTGTCCTCTGTTAGATTGTCCAGTCCCTCTGTCAGATTGTCCAGTCCCTCTGTTAGATTGTCCTGTCCTCTGTTAGATTGTCCAGTCCCTCTGTTAGATTGTCCAGTCCCTCTGTTAGATTGTCCAGTCCCTCTGTTAGATTGTCCAGTCCCTCTGTTAGATTGTCCAGTCCCTCTGTTAGATTGTCCAGTCCCTCTGTTAGATTGTCCTGTCCTCTGTTAGATTGTCCTGTCCTCTGTTAGATTGTCCAGTCCCTCTGTCAGATTGTCCAGTCCCTCTGTTAGATTGTCCAGTCCCTCTGTTAGATTGTCCTGTCCTCTGTTAGACTGTCCAGTCCCTCTGTTAGATTGTCCTGTCCTCTGTTAGATTGTCCAGTCCCTCTGTCAGATTGTCCTGTCCTCTGTTAGATTGTCCAGTCCCTCTGTTAGATTGTCCAGTCCCTCTGTTAGATTGTCCTGTCCTCTGTTAGATTGTCCAGTCCCTCTGTTAGATTGTCCAGTCCCTCTGTTAGATTGTCCTGTCCTCTGTTAGATTGTCCAGTCCCTCTGTTAGATTGTCCTGTCCTCTGTCAGATTGTCCAGTCCCTCTGTTAGATTGTCCAGTCCCTCTGTCAGATTGTCCAGTCCTCTGTCAGATTGTCCAGTCCCTCTGTCAGATTGTCCAGTCCCTCTGTCAGATTGTCCAGTCCCTCTGTCAGATTGTCCAGTCCCTCTGTTAGATTGTCCAGTCCCTCTGTCAGATTGTCCAGTCCTCTGTCAGATTGTCCAGTCCCTCTGTCAGATTGTCCAGTCCCTCTGTCAGATTGTCCAGTCCCTCTGTTAGATTGTCCTGTCCCTCTGTCAGATTGTCCAGTCCCTCTGTTAGATTGTCCTGTCCTCTGTCAGATTGTCCAGTCCCTCTGTTAGATTGTCCAGTCCCTCTGTCAGATTGTCCAGTCCTCTGTCAGATTGTCCAGTCCCTCTGTCAGATTGTCCAGTCCCTCTGTCAGATTGTCCAGTCCCTCTGTTAGATTGTCCTGTCCTCTGTTAGATTGTCCAGTCCCTCTGTTAGATTGTCCAGTCCCTCTGTCAGATTGTCCAGTCCTCTGTCAGATTGTCCAGTCCCTCTGTCAGATTGTCCAGTCCTCTGTTAGATTGTCCAGTCCCTCTGTTAGATTGTCCTGTCCTCTGTTAGATTGTCCAGTCCCTCTGTCAGATTGTCCAGTCCCTCTGTTAGATTGTCCAGTCCCTCTGTTAGATTGTCCTGTCCTCTGTCAGATTGTCCAGTCCCTCTGTCAGATTGTCCAGTCCCTCTGTCAGATTGTCCTGTCCTCTGTTAGATTGTCCAGTCCCTCTGTTAGATTGTCCAGTCCCTCTGTTAGATTGTCCTGTCCTCTGTTAGATTGTCCAGTCCCTCTGTTAGATTGTCCTGTCCTCTGTTAGATTGTCCAGTCCCTCTGTTAGATTGTCCTGTCCTCTGTTAGATTGTCCAGTCCCTCTGTCAGATTGTCCAGTCCCTCTGTCAGATTGTCCAGTCCCTCTGTCAGATTGTCCAGTCCCTCTGTCAGATTGTCCAGTCCCTCTGTCAGATTGTCCAGTCCCTCTGTCAGATTGTCCAGTCCCTCTGTCAGATTGTCCAGTCCCTCTGTTAGATTGTCCAGTCCCTCTGTCAGATTGTCCAGTCCCTCTGTTAGATTGTCCAGTCCCTCTGTTAGATTGTCCTGTCCTCTGTTAGATTGTCCAGTCCCTCTGTTAGATTGTCCAGTCCCTCTGTTAGATTGTCCAGTCCCTCTGTTAGATTGTCCAGTCCCTCTGTTAGATTGTCCTGTCCTCTGTTAGATTGTCCAGTCCCTCTGTTAGATTGTCCAGTCCCTCTGTCAGATTGTCCTGTCCTCTGTTAGATTGTCCAGTCCCTCTGTTAGATTGTCCAGTCCCTCTGTTAGATTGTCCAGTCCCTCTGTTAGATTGTCCTGTCCTCTGTTAGATTGTCCAGTCCCTCTGTCAGATTGTCCAGTCCCTCTGTTAGATTGTCCTGTCCTCTGTTAGATTGTCCAGTCCCTCTGTTAGATTGTCCAGTCCCTCTGTCAGATTGTCCAGTCCCTCTGTCAGATTGTCCTGTCCTCTGTTAGATTGTCCTGTCCTCTGTTAGATTGTCCAGTCCCTCTGTTAGATTGTCCAGTCCCTCTGTCAGATTGTCCTGTCCTCTGTTAGATTGTCCTGTCCTCTGTTAGATTGTCCTGTCCTCTGTTAGATTGTCCTGTCCTCTGTTAGATTGTCCTGTCCTCTGTTAGATTGTCCTGTCCTCTGTTAGATTGTCCTGTCCTCTGTTAGATTGTCCTGTCCTCTGTTAGATTGTCCAGTCCCTCTGTCAGATTGTCCTGTCCTCTGTTAGATTGTCCAGTCCCTCTGTTAGATTGTCCAGTCCCTCTGTCAGATTGTCCAGTCCCTCTGTCAGATTGTCCTGTCCTCTGTTAGATTGTCCTGTCCTCTGTTAGATTGTCCAGTCCCTCTGTTAGATTGTCCTGTCCTCTGTTAGATTGTCCAGTCCCTCTGTTAGATTGTCCTGTCCTCTGTTAGATTGTCCAGTCCCTCTGTTAGATTGTCCAGTCCCTCTGTTAGATTGTCCAGTCCCTCTGTCAGATTGTCCAGTCCCTCTGTCAGATTGTCCTGTCCTCTGTTAGATTGTCCAGTCCCTCTGTTAGATTGTCCAGTCCCTCTGTTAGATTGTCCAGTCCCTCTGTCAGATTGTCCAGTCCCTCTGTCAGATTGTCCTGTCCTCTGTTAGATTGTCCAGTCCCTCTGTTAGATTGTCCTGTCCTCTGTTAGATTGTCCAGTCCCTCTGTTAGATTGTCCAGTCCCTCTGTTAGATTGTCCAGTCCCTCTGTCAGATTGTCCAGTCCCTCTGTTAGATTGTCCAGTCCCTCTGTTAGATTGTCCAGTCCCTCTGTCAGATTGTCCAGTCCCTCTGTCAGATTGTCCTGTCCTCTGTTAGATTGTCCAGTCCCTCTGTTAGATTGTCCAGTCCCTCTGTTAGATTGTCCAGTCCCTCTGTTAGATTGTCCAGTCCCTCTGTCAGATTGTCCAGTCCCTCTGTCAGATTGTCCAGTCCCTCTGTCAGATTGTCCAGTCCCTCTGTTAGATTGTCCTGTCCTCTGTTAGATTGTCCAGTCCCTCTGTCAGATTGTCCAGTCCCTCTGTTAGATTGTCCAGTCCCTCTGTCAGATTGTCCAGTCCCTCTGTCAGATTGTCCAGTCCCTCTGTCAGATTGTCCAGTCCCTCTGTTAGATTGTCCTGTCGTCTGTTAGATTGTCCTGTCCTCTGTCAGATTGTCCAGTCCCTCTGTCAGATTGTCCTGTCCTCTGTTAGATTGTCCAGTCCCTCTGTCAGATTGTCCAGTCCCTCTGTTAGATTGTCCAGTCCCTCTGTCAGATTGTCCAGTCCCTCTGTCAGATTGACCAGTCCCTCAGTTAGATTGTCCAGTCCCTCTGTTAGATTGTCCTGTCCTCTGTTAGATTGTCCTGTCCTCTGTTAGATTGTCCAGTCCCTCTGTTAGATTGTCCAGTCCCTCTGTCAGATTGTCCAGTCCCTCTGTTAGATTGTCCAGTCCCTCTGTTAGATTGTCCAGTCCCTCTGTCAGATTGTCCAGTCCCTCTGTTAGATTGTCCAGTCCCTCTGTCAGATTGTCCTGTCCTCTGTTAGATTGTCCAGTCCCTCTGTCAGATTGTCCTGTCCTCTGTTAGATTGTCCAGTCCCTCTGTTAGATTGTCCAGTCCCTCTGTCAGATTGTCCAGTCCCTCTGTCAGATTGACCAGTCCCTCAGTTAGATTGTCCAGTCCCTCTGTCAGATTGTCCAGTCCCTCTGTTAGATTGTCCAGTCCCTCTGTCAGATTGTCCAGTCCCTCTGTTAGATTGTCCAGTCCCTCTGTTAGATTGTCCAGTCCCTCTGTTAGATTGTCCTGTCCTCTGTCAGATTGTCCAGTCCCTCTGTTAGATTGTCCAGTCCCTCTGTTAGATTGTCCTGTCCTCTGTTAGATTGTCCTGTCCTCTGTTAGATTGTCCAGTCCCTCTGTTAGATTGTCCAGTCCCTCTGTCAGATTGTCCAGTCCCTCTGTCAGATTGTCCAGTCCCTCTGTCAGATTGTCCTGTCCTCTGTTAGATTGTCCAGTCCCTCTGTTAGATTGTCCAGTCCCTCTGTTAGATTGTCCAGTCCCTCTGTTAGATTGTCCAGTCCCTCTGTTAGATTGTCCAGTCCCTCTGTTAGATTGTCCAGTCCCTCTGTTAGATTGTCCAGTCCCTCTGTTAGATTGTCCAGTCCCTCTGTCAGATTGTCCAGTCCCTCTGTTAGATTGTCCAGTCCCTCTGTCAGATTGTCCAGTCCCTCTGTCAGATTGTCCAGTCCCTCTGTCAGATTGTCCAGTCCCTCTGTCAGATTGTCCAGTCCCTCTGTCAGATTGTCCAGTCCCTCTGTTAGATTGTCCAGTCCCTCTGTCAGATTGTCCTGTCCTCTGTTAGATTGTCCAGTCCCTCTGTTAGATTGTCCTGTCCTCTGTTAGATTGTCCAGTCCCTCTGTTAGATTGTCCAGTCCCTCTGTTAGATTGTCCAGTCCCTCTGTTAGATTGTCCAGTCCCTCTGTTAGATTGTCCAGTCCCTCAGTTAGATTGTCCAGTCCCTCTGTTAGATTGTCCTGTCCCTCTGTCAGATTGTCCAGTCCCTCTGTTAGATTGTCCTGTCCCTCTGTTAGATTGTCCAGTCCCTCTGTTAGATTGTCCTGTCCTCTGTTAGATTGTCCAGTCCCTCTGTTAGATTGTCCTGTCCTCTGTTAGATTGTCCAGTCCCTCTGTTAGATTGTCCTGTCCTCTGTTAGATTGTCCAGTCCCTCTGTTAGATTGTCCTGTCCTCTGTTAGATTGTCCAGTCCCTCTGTTAGATTGTCCTGTCCTCTGTTAGATTGTCCAGTCCCTCTGTTAGATTGTCCAGTCCCTCAGTTAGATTGTCCAGTCCCTCTGTTAGATTGTCCTGTCCTCTGTTAGATTGTCCAGTCCCTCTGTTAGATTGTCCTGTCCTCTGTTAGATTGTCCAGTCCCTCTGTCAGATTGTCCAGTCCCTCTGTCAGATTGTCCAGTCCCTCTGTCAGATTGTCCAGTCCCTCTGTCAGATTGTCCAGTCCCTCTGTCAGATTGTCCAGTCCCTCTGTCAGATTGTCCAGTCCCTCTGTTAGATTGTCCAGTCCCTCTGTCAGATTGTCCTGTCCTCTGTTAGATTGTCCTGTCCCTCTGTTAGATTGTCCAGTCCCTCTGTCAGATTGTCCAGTCCCTCTGTTAGATTGTCCTGTCCTCTGTTAGATTGTCCAGTCCCTCTGTCAGATTGTCCAGTCCCTCTGTCAGATTGTCCAGTCCCTCTGTCAGATTGTCCAGTCCCTCTGTCAGATTGTCCAGTCCCTCTGTCAGATTGTCCAGTCCCTCTGTTAGATTGTCCAGTCCCTCTGTCAGATTGTCCAGTCCCTCTGTTAGATTGTCCTGTCCCTCTGTTAGATTGTCCAGTCCCTCTGTCAGATTGTCCTGTCCTCTGTTAGATTGTCCAGTCCCTCTGTCAGATTGTCCTGTCCTCTGTTAGATTGTCCAGTCCCTCTGTCAGATTGTCCAGTCCCTCTGTCAGATTGTCCAGTCCCTCTGTCAGATTGTCCAGTCCCTCTGTCAGATTGTCCAGTCCCTCTGTCAGATTGTCCAGTCCCTCTGTTAGATTGTCCAGTCCCTCTGTCAGATTGTCCTGTCCTCTGTTAGATTGTCCAGTCCCTCTGTCAGATTGTCCAGTCCCTCTGTTAGATTGTCCTGTCCCTCTGTTAGATTGTCCAGTCCCTCTGTCAGATTGTCCTGTCCTCTGTTAGATTGTCCAGTCCCTCTGTCAGATTGTCCTGTCCTCTGTTAGATTGTCCAGTCCCTCTGTCAGATTGTCCTGTCCCTCTGTTAGATTGTCCAGTCCCTCTGTTAGATTGTCCAGTCCCTCTGTTAGATTGTCCAGTCCCTCTGTTAGATTGTCCTGTCCTCTGTTAGATTGTCCTGTCCTCTGTTAGATTGTCCAGTCCCTCTGTTAGATTGTCCAGTCCCTCTGTTAGATTGTCCAGTCCCTCTGTTAGATTGTCCTGTCCTCTGTTAGATTGTCCAGTCCCTCTGTTAGATTGTCCTGTCCTCTGTCAGATTGTCCAGTCCCTCTGTTAGATTGTCCAGTCCCTCTGTCAGATTGTCCTGTCCTCTGTTAGATTGTCCAGTCCCTCTGTTAGATTGTCCAGTCCCTCTGTTAGATTGTCCTGTCCTCTGTTAGATTGTCCAGTCCCTCTGTCAGATTGTCCAGTCCCTCTGTTAGATTGTCCTGTCCTCTGTCAGATTGTCCTGTCCCTCTGTCAGATTGTCCTGTCCTCTGTCAGATTGTCCAGTCCCTCTGTTAGATTGTCCAGTCCCTCAGTTAGATTGTCCAGTCCCTCTGTCAGATTGTCCTGTCCTCTGTTAGATTGTCCAGTCCCTCTGTTAGATTGTCCAGTCCCTCTGTCAGATTGTCCTGTCCTCTGTTAGATTGTCCAGTCCCTCTGTTAGATTGTCCAGTCCCTCTGTCAGATTGTCCAGTCCCTCTGTTAGATTGTCCAGTCCCTCTGTTAGATTGTCCTGTCCTCTGTTAGATTGTCCAGTCCCTCTGTTAGATTGTCCAGTCCCTCTGTTAGATTGTCCTGTCCTCTGTTAGATTGTCCTGTCCTCTGTCAGATTGTCCAGTCCCTCTGTTAGATTGTCCTGTCCTCTGTTAGATTGTCCTGTCCTCTGTTAGATTGTCCAGTCCCTCTGTTAGATTGTCCTGTCCTCTGTCAGATTGTCCAGTCCCTCTGTTAGATTGTCCAGTCCCTCTGTCAGATTGTCCTGTCCTCTGTTAGATTGTCCAGTCCCTCTGTCAGATTGTCCAGTCCCTCTGTTAGATTGTCCTGTCCTCTGTCAGATTGTCCAGTCCCTCTGTTAGATTGTCCAGTCCCTCTGTTAGATTGTCCTGTCCTCTGTTAGATTGTCCAGTCCCTCTGTTAGATTGTCCAGTCCCTCTGTTAGATTGTCCAGTCCCTCTGTTAGATTGTCCAGTCCCTCTGTTAGATTGTCCTGTCCTCTGTCAGATTGTCCAGTCCCTCTGTTAGATTGTCCAGTCCCTCTGTTAGATTGTCCTGTCCTCTGTTAGATTGTCCAGTCCCTCTGTTAGATTGTCCAGTCCCTCTGTTAGATTGTCCAGTCCCTCTGTTAGATTGTCCAGTCCCTCTGTTAGATTGTCCAGTCCCTCTGTTAGATTGTCCAGTCCCTCTGTTAGATTGTCCAGTCCCTCTGTCAGATTGTCCAGTCCCTCTGTCAGATTGTCCTGTCCTCTGTTAGATTGTCCAGTCCCTCTGTTAGATTGTCCAGTCCCTCTGTCAGATTGTCCAGTCCCTCTGTCAGATTGTCCAGTCCCTCTGTCAGATTGTCCAGTCCCTCTGTTAGATTGTCCTGTCCTCTGTTAGATTGTCCAGTCCCTCTGTTAGATTGTCCTGTCCTCTGTTAGATTGTCCAGTCCCTCTGTCAGATTGTCCAGTCCCTCTGTCAGATTGTCCAGTCCCTCTGTCAGATTGTCCAGTCCCTCTGTCAGATTGTCCTGTCCTCTGTTAGATTGTCCAGTCCCTCTGTTAGATTGTCCAGTCCCTCTGTTAGATTGTCCAGTCCCTCTGTCAGATTGTCCTGTCCTCTGTTAGATTGTCCAGTCCCTCTGTCAGATTGTCCTGTCCTCTGTTAGATTGTCCAGTCCCTCTGTTAGATTGTCCTGTCCTCTGTTAGATTGTCCAGTCCCTCTGTTAGATTGTCCAGTCCCTCTGTTAGATTGTCCAGTCCCTCTGTTAGATTGTCCAGTCCCTCTGTCAGATTGTCCTGTCCTCTGTTAGATTGTCCAGTCCCTCTGTCAGATTGTCCAGTCCCTCTGTCAGATTGTCCAGTCCCTCTGTTAGATTGTCCAGTCCCTCTGTTAGATTGTCCAGTCCCTCTGTTAGATTGTCCAGTCCCTCTGTTAGATTGTCCTGTCCCTCTGTCAGATTGTCCAGTCCCTCTGTTAGATTGTCCAGTCCCTCTGTTAGATTGTCCAGTCCCTCTGTTAGATTGTCCTGTCCTCTGTTAGATTGTCCAGTCCCTCTGTTAGATTGTCCTGTCCTCTGTTAGATTGTCCAGTCCCTCTGTTAGATTGTCCAGTCCCTCTGTCAGATTGTCCAGTCCCTCTGTCAGATTGTCCAGTCCCTCTGTCAGATTGTCCAGTCCCTCTGTTAGATTGTCCAGTCCCTCTGTCAGATTGTCCAGTCCCTCTGTTAGATTGTCCAGTCCCTCTGTTAGATTGTCCAGTCCCTCTGTTAGATTGTCCTGTCCTCTGTTAGATTGTCCAGTCCCTCTGTCAGATTGTCCTGTCCTCTGTTAGATTGTCCAGTCCCTCTGTCAGATTGTCCAGTCCCTCTGTCAGATTGTCCAGTCCCTCTGTTAGATTGTCCAGTCCCTCTGTTAGATTGTCCAGTCCCTCTGTTAGATTGTCCTGTCCTCTGTTAGATTGTCCAGTCCCTCTGTTAGATTGTCCTGTCCTCTGTTAGATTGTCCAGTCCCTCTGTTAGATTGTCCAGTCCCTCTGTCAGATTGTCCAGTCCCTCTGTCAGATTGTCCAGTCCCTCTGTCAGATTGTCCAGTCCCTCTGTCAGATTGTCCAGTCCCTCTGTCAGATTGTCCAGTCCCTCTGTTAGATTGTCCAGTCCCTCTGTTAGATTGTCCAGTCCCTCTGTTAGATTGTCCTGTCCTCTGTTAGATTGTCCAGTCCCTCTGTCAGATTGTCCAGTCCCTCTGTCAGATTGTCCAGTCCCTCTGTTAGATTGTCCAGTCCCTCTGTTAGATTGTCCAGTCCCTCTGTTAGATTGTCCAGTCCCTCTGTTAGATTGTCCAGTCCCTCTGTTAGATTGTCCAGTCCCTCTGTTAGATTGTCCAGTCCCTCTGTCAGATTGTCCAGTCCCTCTGTTAGATTGTCCAGTCCCTCTGTTAGATTGTCCAGTCCCTCTGTCAGATTGTCCTGTCCTCTGTCAGATTGTCCATTCAGGTTGGTGTGAGGGCACGCTGAGGTGAATCATGGCCCTGGAACATGCACCCGGTAAGCAGAAGCTGCCAGAGGCGCGCATGTGAGTTCATCCCCCAGGGGGAGAGCATCATGCCAATGTAGCACCCTGGCATTGCCTCTGGGCACTGTCCCCTGCTCTCAATCAAAGTCCATCTGCCAGGGTGACATCATGGGGCCCGTCCATTCACTTGTCCCTGACAATACGACGGAGGAAGCTGTCCTTGTGGCCAGTAGCTTCCACGTCGTTTCTCCCACCGTTGTGACACACAAAAATGAGAAAATTCCACTCATTAAGTCTCTTAGTTTTGTAACAATTTAAAAGAAAATACATCTTTAAGCTGAAAGAAATAATTTGCCCTTCAAGACTTCAGAATGTCTGAAATGTTTTACAGATGCTAAAAATACTTGTGAAATATTGTCACTGTTGTAATGTACAAAACCTCCCGTTAGATATGGTATGATGAGCACTTTAGGATGGTGAGGGGATTGGAGTGCGTGTGAAGTGTTTGTAAAGGCTTCAATGTGTGAATTGAAGGATTCTTAAGCATTAAAGCTCTGAAGGAAGCCATTTGGCCTTTTATCCCTGAGTTGATGTTAGTTCTTTAAATCAGGGATTTGCAAAGTGTGGGTCATGACCCGCGAGTGGGTCGCAGGCAAGTGTCAGAACGGTCACGGAATTAAGGGTCACGGTGTTTGTGTGTCTGCTCTCAGTGCCATGTTTCTGGGTCCTTCTTGTTTCCTGTCATAGGATCACGCTGCTCGTCTGCTCCGGTCACGAGATAATTTATCTTAAAGTTTCAGTTGAAGGAGTTTGTTTTGTAAATACCTCCCCAGCCTTCCTCGTGGTTAAGCAGGAATTTTAACTGCTGTGTTTTCATACAGCCGACAGCTTTATTTGAAAAGTCATTGTGGCAGGATTTTGGGTTTGAATCCAGTCACAAGTCTACCCCTCTCATTCTGCTGTAAGTGATCCCATGGCTCTGTGCTGAAGGCACACGAGCAGTGGGGTTATCACTCTGAGCACTGATATTTATCTGGGAATTGCAGCTTGGATAGTATATTTTAATTATTCTCAACATTTACTGGGAGCTGAGTGGTGTGTTGCCTTCTAGTTCAGGACCAGGGATTTTCAATCATGAGAGAACAATGGTCTCAACAAAGGGACGACACCTCATTTCTGTTCCCTCCAGCTTTGGTTTTTATTTTTCAAGAAGGGGTGGAAGAATTAACTTCAACAGGCAAAATGTGAGAATTTGAAAATCTGTTCAGTCCAGGACTAGGAAGATTGAAATGTAGGAACAGAACTAAACTATTCTTCCTCATGTCTGCTCTGCCATTTCATGAGATCCTGACTGGTCAGTATTTTAACTCCATCTACTCACCTTTGTTTTATAATCTGTAAAACACTTACTAAACAAAAGCTATCAGTTTCAGTTTGGAAATTCCCTGTTAACCCCCATCTTGAACAGTTGGTTGTGGGAGAGACAGTTCAATATTTCCACCATCCTACTCTAATGACTGGCGGATTGGAACCTAAGCAGAGTGACCAGGGAAATAGAAACAAGGACAGGAATAAAAGAAAGAACAGTAAAATGCAGAAACAGTACACAGGGTGATCAAGGGCGAGAGTCAAAGAGGGCCACAGGTCAAAAATAGGTTCGGATGATTAAAAATGGAAAAAAGGCAGCCTAAAGTCTTTGTATCTTACGGAAATAAGGTGAGTCCTGAATATTGGTGGCGTGTGTCCCATAGGGTCTGCCAGTTATCAAAAAGTGGGTCCCAGGAAAAGAAAGTTTGAAAACGATTTTGCCCCACCTCCGCACCTCAGCCCCCACACCCTGCCCCTCGCCTCACCTCCTAAAAAATTTTTTTTTTGAGAAACACTGCTTTAAATGGAGCTGTCCACATCTTCTAAAGCTCCAAGACGTATAATGGTTAATTGTTGATAAATAATCTTGTCGTTAAGGATTCTCTTGGAAGGAGTTGATCACAGCATGCTAGAATTTCAAATTCAGATTGAGCAAGAAAAGACAGAGTGCCATACTAGAGTATTAGCGTTGAGCAGAGTTAATTATACATGCATGAGGAAAGAGTTGGCCCAAGTAGACTGGACACAAATAATTTAGGATAGGACAGTTGAGGAACAATGGCGGATATTCAGGGAGATATTAAATATCACTCACTTGAAGTACGTTCCTGAGAGGATGAGGAATTGTAAAACGGTGAAAAAGGTTCCATAGCTAAAAAAGGAAGTCAAAGAGGACATAAAGGCAAAAGCTAGGGCACATCATACTGCATAGGTTAGTGATAAGCTGGAGGTTGGGAAAACGTTAAGGTTCACCAAAAGGGTACTAAAAATAAAATAAAAAGAGCTAAGATGAACTATGAAAGGAAACTATAGAAAACATAAAACTGATACCAAAAGCTTATATAAAGAGGAAGAAAATAGCTAAAATAAATGTTGGCCCTTTAGAGGACGATACTGGTGAGGTAATAATGGGAACACAGAGATGGCAGAGGCACTGAACCAATATTTTGCCTCTGTCTTCACGGTCGAGGATAATAAAAGAATTCCAGAAGCTGTGGCTAATGCAGAGGAATCTGGTGCAATAACAATCGCTAAGGAGAAGATCTTGAATAAACTAATGGGATTAAAGGCAGGTAAGTCTCCAGGACCTGATGGCCTGCACCCTAGGGTATTAAAGGAGGTTACAGCAGGAATAGTGATGGATTGGTTATATTTCAAAACTCTCTGGATTCTGGAAAGGTCCTGGTGGATTGGAAATGCCTTATGTGACACCCATATTCAAAAAGGCAAAAAGTAGGAAACTATAGATCTGTTAGCTTGAACCCTGTGGTGGGAAAGTTGCTGGAATCAATCATTAAGGAGGAGATGACTGAACATTTGGAAAGACAAAGCTCAATCCATCATTGTCAGCATGGTTTTATGAAGGGTAAGTCATGCTTGACAAACTTGCTTGATTGGATTACATTTGTTTATTGTCACGTGTACCGAGGTACAGTGAAAAGTATTTTTCTGCGAGCAGCTCAACAGATCATTAAGTACATGAAAAGAAAAGGAAATAAAATACATTATCGGGCAACACAAGGTACACAATGTAACCACATAACACCGGCATCAGGTGAAGCATACAGGGGCGCAGTGTTAATGAGGTCAGTCCAGAACAGGGTCGTTTAGGAGCCTGGTAGCAGCGGGGAGGAAGCTGTTTTTGAGTCTGTCCGTGCGTGTTCTCAGACTTTTGTATCTCCTGCCCGATGGAAGAAGTCAGAAGAGTGAGTAAGCCAGGTGGGAGGGGTCTTTGATTATGCTGCCCTCTTTCCCCAGGCAGTGGGAGGTGTAGACAGAGTTAATGGATGGGAGGCAGGTTTGTGTGATGGACTGGGCTGTGTTCACGACTGTCTGAAGTTTCTTGCGGTCTTGGGCTGAGCAGTTGCCATACCAGGCTGTGGTGCAGCCAGATAGGATGCTTTCAATGGCTTGAGTTCTTTGAGGATGTAACCAGCAATGTGGATAATGGGGAACCTGTGGATGTGGTATATCTAGAATTCCAGAAGACGCTTGACAAGGTGCCGCATAAAAGACTGATCCAGAAGGTGAGATCACAGAGGATTGTGGGTCGTGTACTAGATTGGATTGAGGATTGGCTGACAGAAAGCAGAGGGTCTGGATAAATGGGTTCTTCTCTGGTTGGTGAACTGTAACTAGTGGTGTGCCGCAGCGGTCAGTCCTTGGACTTCAACTGTTTACAATCTATATAAAATGATCTGCAAGCAGGGACAGAGCGTAACATAGCAAAATATGCGGGTGATACTAAAATAGGTGGGAAAGCAGGCGGTGAAGAGGAGATAAAGATTTTACAGACAGATATAGATAGGCTAGCAGAACGAACCAAAATTTGGCAGGTGGCATTTAACGTGGATAAGTTTGAGATTAGCCATTTTGGCCAAAAAAGAAGTCAGGCAAATTATCTAAATGCAAAGCAGATTCAAAATGCATCTGGGCAGAGGGATCTGGGTGTCTTTGTTCATGAATCGCAGAAAGTCGGTATGCAGGTACAGCATGTAATAAAAAAAGCAAATGGAATTTTAGCATTTATTGCAAAAGGACTGGAATGTAAAAATAGAGAAGTGTTGTTGCAATTGTATAGGGTGAGACCACATCTGGAGCATTGTATCCAGTTTTGGACTAATTATTTGAGGGAGGATGGGGTGGAACTGGAGGTAGCTCAGACGAGTTCCAGCCAGATTGATTCCGGGGATGAAAGGGTTGACATATGAGGAGAAATTGAACAGCATGGGCTCATTCTCGCTGGAGTTTAGAAGAATGAGACGAGAGCTGATCAAAGTACATAAAATGCTAAGAGGGATTGATAAAGTAAATGTAGACCAATTGTGCCCCCTTAAGGGGCAACATAGAACGAGAGGTCACATATATAGATTGAGAGGCGGTAGATTTAAAACTGAGTTGAGGAGGAACTACTTCTCGCAGAGGATGGTGAATTTGTGGAACTTGCTGCTCCATAGTGCGGTGGAGTCTAAATCATTAAATGGTTTTAAGAAGGAGATAGATATATTTCTGATTAAAAATGGGTAAAGGGATATGGGGAACAGGGAGGGAGGTGGCGTTGAGACCAGGAAGAGATCAGCCATGATCTGATTAAATAGCGGAGCAGGCTCGAGAGACTGAATTACCTACTTCTACTGCTAATTCCTATGTTCTCTGGTGTGCTTTTATATTCTACCTGTTTCGCATAATTATACAAATTCCTTCCATGTGTCACAGTCTTTGCTTTAATCCCCATTTTTGATGAAGCTTCCATGTTCTAATTATTTAAAAAAAAAAAGTTATGTCTGCCTCCTTCAATCGTCTAGTAGTTCTCTTGAATCACTGTCTTCTTGTTACTGAATCATCAATCAGTGAAAACAATCTTTCACCTTTCACCCACTCGCGTCCTTGCATAACCTTAAAACTTCTATTAGATGCCCAGTAGATTTTTCTGTGCAGGTGATAAAGTCCCAATTTGCTGAGCCATTTTAAAAATAAATTCCTTCTATCATTCCTGTCACATTCCGAACTGATGTCTAATTTTGTTTCCATTCGCCAATCCACACCTGCCTCCCCAATTTGAACCATGTGTAACATTTTCCATTCTCTAGCCTTTTGGCAGAAATGCTGGGCGGGATTTACCAACCACCCCGACACCTGTTTTTTGGTGGCAGAGGTGGCCCGCCAGCGGGATCTACTCACTCCAGCGTTGTCAACAGCATTTCCTGATGACAGCACCCCACTTCACCGGGAAACCCGTGCGCCGGTGTAGGACCAGAATTTCCCGCTGGCGGGAACAGTCGGTAAATCCCACCCACTGTTTTTACTGTCCCTCCACTGAGTGTTTGATGGGCTAATGAGGTAATGTAGAGGGAGCTTTCCTCTGCATCTGAACTGTGCGGTACTTAATGCAGGCGTGTTCCATTGGGGCAGTGTAATAAAAACTTTAGTCTGTATCTAAAGACTAGTTAACAGTAACAAATGTTGAAATTAGATGCTAAAATGTGAGATTGTTAGATATTTACGGTATTTGCCCAAAGAAGCAATGGAGACATGAAAATTGTTTTTCACACAATGAGTGGTTAAGGTCTGGAATCCATTGCCTGAGAGGGTGGTGGCTGCAAGTTTAAAAGGGAATAGGGTCATTATCTGAAAAGGAAGAATGTACAGGGTTACGGGGAGAAGGCGGGGGACTGGTATTAGGTGAATTGCTCATTTGCAGAGCCATTGGCCACCTTCTGTGCTGTAGCAATTCTGTAATGATGTGGCCCAATATTGATATCACTTTAACAGGCCAACACCGGCTACATAATCTGCTGGGCTGAGGTAATTTCATCCCGACGTGCCTAAGACAATGAGATAAAGTGCAGGTGTTCTTTATTTTAATGTCACCCTACTTGTCTAATTTGAAACCAGGTGATCCAAAATGGCCTTGATTTTTCTGTACATTCTTCCTAACGTTTGAGATATAAGAACATAAGAACTAGGAGCAGGAGTAGGCCATCTGGCCCCTCGAGCCTGCTCCACCATTCAATGAGATCATGGCTGATCTTTTGTGGACTCAGCTCCACTTTCCGGCCCGAACACCATAACCCTTAATCCCTTTATTCTTCAAAAAACTATCTATCTTTATCTTAAAAACATTTAATGAAGGAGCCTCTACTGCTTCACTGGGCAAGGAATTCCATAGATTCACAACCCTTTGGGTGAAAAAGTTCCTCCTAAACTCAGTCCTAAATCTACTTCCCCTTATTTTGAGGCTATGCCCCCTAGTTCTGCATATAAATGGTGAAGGAGCACATTTGAATATTCTGCATTAGATGTCAGAGCTCTCTGAATTGTGTTTAATTAATTTTTTTCTACTTTGTTCCTTCATCAGGTTTTCCTGTCACTTCTGTAAATGGAACAACTTGTTCAACTAAGCAGGGCTGTGACTGAAATCCCAAAAGGCGAGGAGATGCTTAAAGAGTACGACGATCATTGCTGCTTTCTTAAGACTGTTGAATAGGAAAACTTATCTTCCGTTCTTTATAAATGATGGCTACAGATTCAGTGACGCCACATCCCTCATCTCCTTCTGGGTTTTGTTTTGAAATCCCCGCAGATTGACTCTGTTGCCATTTGGACACACTGTGCCAAATATATATATATATTAATATATAATATATAAAATATATATAATATATATATATATATATAAAGGACACATGCAGGATAAAAAGGTTTTTCTTTATGTATACAGCCAATGTTTAATTGTATGGTAATTAGTTTGTGCCTTTCTACCTTTTTCGATTTGAAAGCACACGCTGATTATTTTGTTCATATTATTAATTGTTTTCTATACATTTCTTTTTGCACTATAACTGTGCAGCTGTAGCCATATTTGAAAGATGTGTGAATGGCTCAGTGTTTGATGTAAAAAAAATACTGGGATAGGGTTGTTGAAACCCGAGGATATAACTGGAACTTTCTGCCCAAAACACCATACGCACGCACAAAGACATCGTACATACACACACACATGCACCAACCTCAATGCAGGTAGCAGCGAGTGATGGCGGTCCAGTCCAGTTTTCAGATGACACATGGAAAAGCCGAATTCAACCTGGGTGGTGTGGACTGAACTTTGGAACTGTGCTTTATCAACACTTTGCACGCACGTATACAGAGGAAGAGTTGTCACAGTGGACCAGGATCATGGCTGTGATTTAGGGCAACTAAGCAGGCAAGCAAGCCTGTGTTTCCCTGAAGATCTGAATCTGTTTAATAGGTGAGCTTGCAAGGACTGAATGATGTGATGGGTTAACATTCATCCCTTGGGACCAGGCTTCTGATTCAGCCTATAATGATTTTTAAAAAAATGAAATCTCCTCTTACTACTGGCATGATGAATCTGGCACATAGACCAAACAGCCAGGGGGAGTATCAACACGGCTCCTAATGAATGTGGGTTTGCAAGGTAATATTGACTGCATTCCAGCGCTCCTGCTCAGAGAAGGATCCTATAAGAAATGCTAATGTCACATTAGTGCAGCAAGGGATTACTCTTCAGAGGCTGGAGCTCAGGCACATTATTGGAGAATCTACTTCTTGACATGGGAATGCTTGATGCTAACCGTGAGTGCCAAAAGTAGAAAGATGTTCCATCGTTCTCCATCCATTCGCCAAAAAGGAAAAAGGTGCACTTGTGTATATAGTAGCACCTTTCCTTAACCTGTGGGCAGCACAGTGAAAGAAAAAGTGAACTGAGTAATAATTGCTAGCAGCTAATAAGGTTGCAAGAAATCCTGTACCCCTTGCTCCTTTAGGGGTGACCATGTCTCCACCTCTGGGAGGAAGAAGAGATATTATCATAAACAAATCAACAGAAGAAAATCAATAAATTGACTATATTTAAAAAAAAAGATTTCCCTGTGCCTCCTTTGAGAAAGTGGAAAATATGAAGCTGACGATGAGATGGTAATACAGGATATGGGTGATGTTTCGGTGGACATTTAGCCTCGACTGTGCTTACAGAAAAATTACCATGCTCAAAACTAAAAGCCAACTGGTCAGCAAAATGCACTTTAATTCCAAGTTCAGGGCATCTGGTCGTATTGGACAGATAAATAAAGAATTTGCTTTCATCTAACTTTTTTCATAACTTCAGTAAATCCTAAAGTACTTTATAACCACTAATGCACTTTGAAGTACAGTCGCTGTAGGAAACACAACAGTCAATTCGGACACAGCAAAGTTCCACAAACTGCAGAAAAATAATGACCAAGTAATTTTTTTTAAAAAGAGATTTTGGTTCAGGAATACGTATTAACCAAGACACTGGGGGAAACACCCCTTCTCTTCCAAATAGTACACTGACACATTTTATATCGACCGGAATGAGAAGCCAGGACCTCAGTTTTAATGTCTAATCCAAAAGACAGCACTTCTGACATTGCAACATTCACGCAGTACCGCATTGGATTTTGTGCTCAGGTCCTTGGAGTGGGACCTGCACCCACAACCTTTTGACTCAAAAAGTGCAATAAATGAGAAGGTAACAATTGCCGGGTTGTAAGGCAAGGGCAGATGAGCCGGAAAGTTTGGATGGCTCATTCCAAGAGCTCTCGCATGCATGATAGACTAAATACCGGCTTCCTTTGTTAATTCCTAACCAGGAGCTGGATTCTCCACAGCCCTGCCCCAAAATTGCGTTTGGCACGGGGTGGAGAATCAAAGTTTATGACGGAGTCGGGCCCAGCGCTGCTCCGGCAATTCTCCGGGCCCCGAATATCTGCACGTCTGCGAATTACGCCCTTGCTAGAGGCCCGCCCAGTGATACTGCGCTCCCAGCAGGCTGAGTTCTTTATGGCATGGTTCTAACGTATGGCCGATCGGGAACCTCGCGTGGAGGCTGCAGACTCAGTCCGCAGCTGCCCTGATTGGGGGGCGGGGGGGGGGCGGAGGGCCTTATGGGCGGCCGGGGCAGCGATTGGGCTGGAAGGATCCTCTGGCGTGCGGCTGATCGGGGGGGGGGGGGGGGGGGGGGGGGTAGTTTGTTGGTGTTGGTCTGCGTCTGCCATGGCGCTCGGCACGGCCGCTGGAGGCCACCGCCGTGAGCATGTGCGGACTCGGAACCGGCCTTGCGGGAGCCCGAATCCACAGCAAAAACTGCATGAAACACTCCAGGTCCCTGCTAGCCCCCTGAAGGTAAGTAAATCATGGTTTTTTTCCAGGAAACTCGGGTTGTTTGTTTTCTAGGAAACCCGGGAATGCAACGCCTGCGTTTTTACGCCGGTGTGGGGACATAGCCCCATTTTTGGAGAATCCAGACCTAGGTGTCGAAGCGTCTCATTTAAAAAAAAAAAAATGTATTCTCCTTTTTCACATTTTCTCCCAAATTTACACCCACCAACAATAAACAATAATCAGTAACAAATATGTCAATCCCCATATCAATAACAACAATCCCATCCTCCCACCAAACCCCTAACATTAGTCCGCATGTTCACACAAACAAATGGCAAAAAGGAATTAGGTATCACCCATAGTCGCCATTAACACAAACCGCCCCCCCTCCCCCCAACCTGCCCCAACTAATGTTCGCTGTTATTCAGTTCTTGAAAGTGCATAATGAATAATGCCCATGAATTGTAGAACCCCTCCATCCTTCCCCTCAGTTCAAACTTAACCTTCTCAAGAGTCAAGAATTCCAACAAGTCCCCCCCCGCCACGCCAGGGCACAGGGTGGAGAGGTTGCTCTGCAACCTATCAGAATCCGCCTTCGGGCGATCAACGAGGCGAAGGCTACAACATCTGCCTCCGCACCCATTTCAACCCTGGCTGGTCCGACACCTTGAATATGGCCTCCTGGGGGGCCTGGGTCCAGTTTCATATGCACCACTTTAGAAATTACACTAAAAACCTCCTTCCAGTAATCCTGTAGCTTTGGACAGGACCAAAACATGAACATGATTAGCGGGGCCTCCCCCACAACATTCACACACATCTTCTACTCCTCAATCGGCTCATCCTCACCCTCGTGAGGTGTGCTCTGTATACCACCTTCAGCTGTATCAGCTCCAATCTCGCGCACGAGGTGGAGGCATTCACTCTCCGGAGCACCTCACACCAGAACCCCTCCATAGCCTCTCCCAACTCCTCCTCCCACTTTACTTTGATCCCTTCCAGTGGTGCCTTCTCTTCCAAAATAGCTCCGTAAACCGCCGACACTATCCCCTTCAGCAATGTAGAGGCCGGCTCCACCGGGAAGCTCTGTATCTCCTTTCTGGCAAAATCTCAAACCTGCATGTATCTAAACATTTCCCCCTGCTCCAGCCCATACTTCGCTTCCAGCTCCTTCAATCCTGCAAAGCGACCCCTAAGAAACAAATCTTTTAGTGTCTTAATCCCCTTCTCCTCCCATGTCCGAAAATTTCCATCCCACTTCCTTGGCTCACATCTGTGGTCCCCCCGAATCACCATTTCCCTTGATCCTGCCCTCAACCCAAAGTGTTGGCAAAACTGCCTCCAAATTCTCAATGAAGCTATTATTACCGGACTCCCTGAGTATTTCCCCGGGGCCATCGGGAGCAGCGCTGTTGTTAGTGCTTTCAATCCCAAACCCCTGCACAAACTCTCCTCCATTCTGACCCACTGGGAATCAACCCCTCTAACCCAGCTCTGCACCTTCTCCACATCTAAGCGTCTCATGACATCCATGACTAACTCCCAGGTTGGTCATAGTTGATTATTTCTAACTATCTTTGATCTAACAAATAATGTGCATTCGTGATGTTTGTATAGACCTAAAGTACAAGATGTCCTTGCAATCAGACCAACAGGAAGTTTCATATCAACCCACAGAAGTTCTCACCAGTAACCTTTTGAAGAAAAATTCAAAGCAACCAGAGTCAGCATGGTTTTGTTTAAGGGAAAACTTGTTAACCAATGTGTTGGTATTCTTTGAAGGAGGCACATGTGCTGTGGATAAAGGGTAACCGGTGGATGTACTGTCCTTAGATTTCCAGAAGGCATTTAATAAAGTGCCACATAAAAGGTTATTGCAGAAAATGAAAGCTCATGGTGTAGTGGGTAACATATTGGCAAGCATGGAAGATTAGTAAGATGACAGGAAACAAAGAATTTGCACAAATGAGTGTTTTCTGGTTGGCAGGAAGCGGAATAGTTTGCCAAAGGGATCAATGCTGGGTCCTCAACTTTTTACAATTTTTATAAATGACTTGGACGAAGGGACTGAAGGTATTTTTTTCTTTTTTCTTTGTAAATTTAAAAGTACCCAATTTTTTTTTTTCCAATTAAGGGGCAATTTAGAGTGGCCAATCTTTGGGTTGTGGGGTGAAACCCACGCAGACATGGGGAGAATGTGCAAATTCCACACGGACAGTGACCCAGCGTCGGGATTTGAACCCGGGTCCTCAGCGCTGCAGTCCCAGTGCTAACCACATGCCGCCCTGGGACTGCAGGTATGGTTACTAAATTTGCTGATGCCAAAAAGATAGGTAGGGACATTTTGAAGAGGATGTAAAAGGTTACAAAGGGACATAAGTGGGGAAAACTCTGGCAAATGGAGTATAATGTGGGCAAATGTGAAATTGGCCATTTTGGCAGGAATAATCAAATGAAGCATTTTATCCAAATGGTGACAGATTGCAGAGCTCTGAGGTACAGAGGGATCTAGGTGTCCTGGTGCATGAATCACAAAAAGCTAGTTTACAGGTACAGCAAGTAATTAGGAAAGCTAATAGAATGTTATCATTTATTGTGGGGGGGAATTGATTACAAAACTAGGGAGATTATGCTTCAGTTGTACAGGGCATGGGTGAGATCACATCTGCAGTATTCTGTACAGTATTGGTCATCTTATTTAAGAAAAGATATAAATGCAGTTCAGAGGTTTACGAGACTAATACCAGAAATAGGCAGGTTGTCTTATGAGGAAAGGTTGGAGAGGTTAGGTTTGTATCCATTAGAATTTAGAAGAGTAAGAGGTGACTTGATTGAAACTTTTAAGATCCTGAGGGGTGTTGACAGGGTAGATGTGGAGAAGATGTTTCCTCTTGCCTGAGAATCTGGGACTAGTTGTCACTTTAACATTAAGGGATCCCTCATTTAAGACTGAGATGAGGAAACTATTTTTCTCTCAGTGGGCCGTAGGTCTCTGGAACGCTCTTCCTCCAAAGGCAGTGGAAGCACATTGAACATTTTTAAGGCCGAGCTAGAAAAGATTCTTGATTAATGAGGGGGTGAATGGTTATCGGGGGGGTAGGCAGGAATGTGGGGTTGAAGTTACAATCAGATCAGGTGAATGGCCAAGCAGGTTCGAGGGGCCAAGTGGCCTACTCCTGCTCCTGAATTGTGGGATGAAAAAATATATTGGTTTAATGTGAGCAGTCATCCCTTATTTTCTATTATGTTAAGTCTTTTTACACTCATCTATTAATTAAGAAACAACCATGGCCTGGTTCCATTAGTTCTGTTGGGCAAGAATGTTGAGATAATAATCCTGAATCCTTTTTATATAATCTTTATCGTCACAAGTAGGCTTTCATTAACACTGCACTGAAGTTACTGTGAAAATCCCCTAGCTGCCACCTTCCGGCGCCTGTTCGGGTACATAGAGGGAGAATTCAGAATGTCCAAATTACCTAATAGCATGTCCTTCGGGACATGTGAAAGGAAACCGGAGCACCCGGAGGAAACCCACGCAGACACGGAGAACGTGCAGACTCCGCACAGACAGTGACCCAAGCCGGGAATCGAACCTGGGACCCTGCCGCTGTTAAGTCATAGTGATAACCACTATGCTACCGTGCTGCCCGTTAATGACAGGTTTGTAAAAGCTAGAGACAATAATGTGTCTGCTAATTGACTACATGTATTGATCCAAAACATTCATCTTCAGACTACATATAAAGCAGCCTTATATCTATACTTGCATGTGCAAGAACTTTCTAGGATTAGTAAGAGACTACTGATGATACCTTTCCTTGGTATCTTAAGCCGCTGAGTGAAGCATTGCTTCAGTTTTTTAAATAGACAACTGTTGTCCAATTTTGCTGAGTTTAATTTGTTTCGAGCTTTTGACTCAGGACGGCATGGAGACACAGTGGTTAGCACTGCTGCCTCACTGCACCAGGGACTCGGATTTAATTCCAGGTGCTCTTTTGGAGGGTGGATGCAGACTCGATGGGTTGAATGGCCTCCTTGTGCACTGTAGAATATGGTTTGTAGGAGCAAAAAGGTGCTCAGGGATTTTACACTTTAATTTGGGAAAATGGCTTTTATCTCCACAAAGTTTGATTTTATACTTCACTTAACAGGTTCATTTTTTAAAAAAAAGGCTTGAGGCATAAACCTTGACTTTATAAAAGAAAACAATAATTTATTGTACACTCAGAAATGACAAGAATTTTTCTTTTGAAAAATATTTTATTCAAGTTTTCAATATTTTAACATTTTTACAACACCCAACCCCAATACCACTCCCCCTCCCCCCCCCCCCCCAAACTGCCCTACCCTACCCCTTGGTGACAACCAGATCCCCAAAATTTAAGACAGACAAACCCTATTTCTGGTGGAACCTCTCATCTGCCCCTCTCAGAGCAAATTTCACCTCTAAATACAGGAACTCCATTAGATCCCCGAGCCATGCTGAGGCACAGGGGGGAGAAGCTGGCCTCCACCAGCCTGCAAGCAATCAACAAGGTGAAGGTTAAAACGTCGGCCCCCGCCCCCCTCTGCGACTCCAGCCAGTCTGACACCTCCGGAGGCCCTGGCTCTAAATCCCCGTGCAGAACCTCAGACATGATGCTGAAAAATGACCCCCAAAATCTCTCCAACTTCGGGCAGGACCAGAACATATGGACATTAGTGGCTGGGCCCCTCCCACACTACTCACAGCTATCCCCCACCCCCTCAAACAGCTGGCTCGTCCTCACCTTCGCTAAGTGTGCCCTGTGCACCACTTTTAATTGAATCAACCCCAGCCTCACGCACAAGGTCGAGGAGTTAACCCTTCGCAGCACTTTGCACCATAGTCCTTCCTCCAACACCCCCCAATTCTTCCTCCCACTTGGCCTTAATCCATGTACTGTTTGTCCTCCTCCATAATCCAGAAATGACACGAGAATTAAAGATCATTTTGGGTTTAAACATGATTGAAAATTGTTTAAACAATGATAAAAACACCTTGCATGACCTTTTGGAAATCAAACCTTCGATTAACTGCATAACAAAAGTTCTTACATACTCATGGTTGGTGCAAGCTTATTGGGAAAATTCCAAATGTAATGAGGGATATTGTTGTAGTGTAACATGGCGTCCTTTGTCGCCAGATCATCTCCTCCACAGACAATCTGCAGCCTGAACTCTGAAGTTGAGGGGCAGAGGACAGTTCTGAAGATTCCAGGCGAGGGAGTTCCACCAGGAGGCTAAAGATGAGGTTGGATTACTCATGGCAGAGATATGTTTCTCCTCAACTCTTGAACCACTCCTCTGGGGATGTGGCCCATCAATAGTAGGCGTTTGTTTTCCTTTTCATAAAACCATATTGTCCGTCTGGATTGCTATGGCTTCCTTAATAGATTCCAACATTTTCTTGATGGCTAGCTGGTCTGTACTTCCCTGATTTTTCTCTTCCCCTTACTTGAATAGTGATGTTGCATTTGCTACCTTCGATCCATTCAGAATCAGAATTTTGGAAAATCCTAACCAGTTACCCCACTATCTCTACAGTTGCCTCTTTGAGGTTAAGCACTCTTTTACCTTTGGGACCTGGAATCCAAACCAACCCAGGCTGTTCTGTTCGGGTGAAAATGAAATATTTGGACAGTTTGAATGGCACTCAAGTTGGGATGGGCTTATCTAGGCGACCTGGAAGTAGTGCAACGGTAGTTTTACTCTGCATCTAGCCCATCGCCTGACCCTGAGAACTTGGGTACCGGAAATAAAAAATAATTCGGTTTGCCAGATGCTGGCATTTATCTTGATGAAAACAAAATTTGATCCTTCTGGTGACGTGCAAACGCACGTGACTGCTTAGTTAAAGAGCTCCACTGGGTTGATCAGAGCAATGCAGAGCAGGCAGCGTCGATGAGAGCAGCCTTGGTTTAATGCTGGTGGACTGTGGGTAAATACAGATGGATCTAAAGCAAATCATGGTCTCCAGCTAAGACCAGAAAATAATTTCCTTCAGTAAATGAGCGAAGAAGAAAGACTTGCATTAATACAGCTCATTCATGATCTCAGGACATCCCAAAGTGCTTTACAGCCATTAAGTAGCACATTGGGGTTGGTTTAGCACAGTGGATTAAACAGCTGGGCTGTAATGCAGAACAAGGCCAGCAGCGCCTGAGAGTGCCTGAGAGGTATGACCTGACCTTGAATTAACACCCCATTCAAAGACAGTAACATTGTAAATTATACTTCCTGTCATTACTGCACTGGGAACGTTAGACTAGATCATCTCTGGAGATGGGCTTGAACCAAGGTAAGCTCGAACCAATTACTTCCTGATTTATTAGAGGTGAGAATGTTGTCAAGTGAACCAAGATATTCCTTAACAATGTAAACAGTAACGGTTCTATGAATGGCCTAGATGATAATGCGTTTGTCTTTCACGAGATGACAGGCATCTTCTGGCGGAATGCAATTATCCTTCAGACTGAAATGGAAACAACAGATCATTACACGATTGCCATTTGCTATTTTTCACATAGACCAAAAAGTGATGGAATTTGATGTGCTTCCCTCACAAAGTATTTTCAGACTCAATAAATGGCCCAAACATTTGTACGCCAAGACAATTTAGTGACTGATCTTCTATTGGATGCTGGGATAGCTGGATCCTTGAGATTTCGGTTTCTTTTCCAGATCCTACGACAGCTGATTTTGCAAGTCACCAGAGAGGTCACAGGTCAAGCCAAATCCAATCCGCATCGGGTATGCTCACCATTGTAGGAAGGCTTGCAATTGCTTTCCCCCTTGTATTGAGGTGCAGCAGTTTGAATCACTTAGAACATAAAACTAAAGAACATACAGTGCAGAAGGAGGCCATACAGTCCATCGAGTCTGCACTGACCCACTTAAAGCCCTCACTTCCACCTGCAGAACAGAAATTCAGGACCTTAGAACACAAGTTCCTGAGTCCCATTCATTGGTGCCCCCAATACTCATCCCTCCACCTCAGGATTTTTTACATATGGCTTTCAAAGTGCATTGCACTGTCTCAATAGAATGCCGCACAGCAGGTTTCAAAGTAAAAACATTTGCTGTCTCGTTGGTTCAGTAAAAAAGAGAAATAGGTGACAGCACAGGTTCTCACAATACAGTATCCCAGAGCTCATCCAATGGATCAGTTAGTAAAGGCATTAGGTAATCCATAAAGACCAGAAGGTTCCAGGTACAATTCCCAGCCTGTACACATTTTTTCCTAGGAATATAGGAATTGAAAAAAGGCCAAGATTCAGCGAGTTCAATTTTTATACCATGCAGTCTCAATGTCCAGCGATATTGGAGTTATCGATTAATCACAACAATTGACATTTTATCAAGGAGTCTACAACAGACCCAGAAATGACATGAAAAAGAATCTTTAGTAGCAAAGGACAGTGGGAAAATATGTCCAAAGTCACCTGCTCCCTCCAAGCTTTTGCCATGTCTTCAACACAAGTATACAGCATTGAACGTATTATTTGCTGAACGAGCTATCTAATCTCATACCTCCTTGCTTTCCCCTTTGGATACGAGTGGTGAAGCAGTGAATTATTAATGCTGCACCATCTGACTCAGAGTTAGCAGTGCTTCGACAGAGCTCAGGACTTGGTCAGTCGGCTTTGAATTGGCTGATCACAGCCAAGTGGTAAGGCGAATGCTACAATGGTCTGAATGCCACTGAGCTAGAGAGAAGGTTCACATCCTAATTATGATTCAATAATCTTAATGTTCATCATATAGATATAGATGAGAATGTTACTTGGGGTGATAAGTAAGCTTGTAGATAACATGAAGATTGGCAGGGTGGTTCATAGTGAGGAAGAGGGTCTTAAGTTGCAGGAAGCTGTAGATGAATTGGTCAGATGAGCAGATCTGTGGCAGATGGAATTTCACTCTGAAAAGTGCACGGCGATGCACTTTGGAAGGAGGAACGAGAACAATGAATGGCAGGACACTAAGAAACTCAGAGAAACAGAGGGAACTTGATGGGCTTATCCACAGATCCCTGATGGCAGCAGGACGGGTCAATGGGATAGTTAAGGGGCAGCACGGTGGCGCATTGGTTCAGCACCGCTGAAGACCCAGGTTCGATCCTGGCCCCGGGTCACTGCCTGTGTGAAATTGTCACTGCCTGTGTGAAATTTGCATATTCTCCCTGTGTCTGCGTGGGTCTCACCCCCACAACCCAAAGATGTGCTAGGTACATGGATTGGCCACGCTAAATTGCCCCTTAATTGATACTCTAAATTTATTTTTTAAAATAGGGTAGTTAAGAAGGCGGGGCACTTGCCTTTTATCTGTCGTGGCATAGATTAGAAGAGCAGGGAGATTATGTTGGAGCTGTACCAAACTTTGTTTAGGTCACAGCTGGAATAGTGTGAGAAGTTTTGGTCGCCTCACTGTAGGATGGATGTTTTTGCACTGGAGAGGGTACAGAGGGGATTCACCAGGATTTTACCTGGAATGGAACATTTGAGCTATGAAGAGAGGCTGGATAGGCTCAGGTTGTTTTCCTAAGAGCAGAGAAGACTGAGGGGGGTGCCGATTGAGGTGTATTAAATTAGGAGGGCATGGGTAGGATGAGTAGGAAGCAGCTGTTCCCCATAGTTGAAGGATTAATAATGAGGGAGCAGCTTTAAGGTATGGGGCAGGAGGTTCAGAGGGTTTTGTGGAAAGATTTTTTCACCCATTGGGTGTTGGGAGTGCACTGCCTGGAAGGGTAGTAGAGGCGGGAAACCTCACAACCTTTGAAACGTACGTGGATGAGCATTTGAAATGTTATAACATTCAAGGCTGTGGGCTAAGTGCTGGAAAGTGGGATTTGTGTAGATTTAGGGGTGGATTCACCATGGCCCAACTCCGGAATCGGCAACATTCCAGGCAGTGGGTGTAAGGGACTGGTAAATGAAAAAGCAGTGATGTTTCATTGTTTCTACCTGGAGTGCTCTTTAGCTTCCAGGCAGGGGGTGACTGATATGAAGGTCTCTGATATGGGGGCTCTCATGAATTGGATCGGTGGGGATTGTCATGGGGACAATCAATGGGGAAGTAGGATCAGCTTTGTGGGGTGGAGGGGGGCCTGCCAATGGCCGCTAGGATCTATCTGCCCGCTCAAAATGGTGTCCCAATAGTGGTGCTCCATCGGAATGAAGCAGGCTCCCCATCATGCATATATTTGCAGGGCCAAGGAACTAGAATAGCGCGAGGCCGACGCTCCCAATATCAGCAGGGACCAGTAGTGATTCAATTGTGGCGGGATAGCTTAAGATGTGATTCAGCGACCCTGTTGCACCCGGCGTGGATCTGGGCGTAGCGGGTTAATCACGCACAAGCCGCAAATCGGAATCCGTGCCGGGTGCTGGGCCGATTGTGAGTCATCCGAATCGCTGCACTCTGTGTCTTACAGCTCGTTTAAATGCCTGGACACCAGATTCACCCAGCAGACAGACTCACCAGCCCTGCCAGGGAGACATTGTCAGACTGTCATTTAGTACTGGTTCACACTGGTCTCCCAGGCTATTAGAGCCTCCCCCCCCCCCCCTCCCCGGGTGGTTGGGGACAGAGCAGGGTGGCATCCCGGCACTCCTCCTGGGCACTATGGTACTGCCACCCTGGCACTTCCAGGGTGCCTGGATGGCACTGCCAGGGCTCTGACCCAGGAAGCCTTGCCAGGTTGAAGGTTGGGGGGGGGAGGGGGGGGGGGGGGGGGGTTCTGAAGGGGAGAGGGGGAAGATTGTGGCAGCCTTCCAAAATGGCACCCGATCTGCGAGGAACCTTGCAGGAAATTCCTCCAAGTACAACCTCAGTGGGGGAATCTTCCCAAGGCCAAAAATAATGGCAAAGTGGCATTGAATAGCAGGGTATTTCACCATGCTGCAGACTCTGAGAAATGCCCCGCTAATCGTATCGTCGCGCCCTTAATCTCCAAAATGAAGAATCCAGGGGTCTTGTGTAGTTTTGTCAGTGCAGGCTCGATGGGCCGAATCACCTCTTCCGCACTCGATGACTTGGGCTAAATAGTGTGTAAACATTTGAAAGTCAAGGTACAAGCCTGTGGCGTAATTATCTTGGAAGGGAATGGTGGCATTGTGGCAATGTCACTACACGAGTAACCCAGAGGCCCAGGCTAATGCCCAGGAAACACAGGTTCAAATCTGGAATTGAAGACTAACCCCTGTAATGATGACCACAAACCGATCATTAAGTGACCTAAAAAACGGCTTGAAGTTTCACTAATGTACTGTCGGGAAGGAAATCTACCAGGCTTAGCCTACACGTGACTCCAGGGCCACAGCAATGTGGTTGACACTGAATTGGCCTTGAATTTAGTGGCTTGCTGGTCCATTACAGAGGGCAATTGGGGATGGGCAACAAATGGTGGCCGTGTCAGCAACTCACATATCTCATGAAAGAACACGGAAAAAAAACATAGCCTGTCGACATTCCCAAAATAGGTTGATGTGTAAAGATAGCTGGTTGGGTAATGACCAGGGCTAGTGCCTGAAGAAGACAAAGGAGAACAAACTGGCTAAATAATGCAGAACAGTCAGAAGCCTGATCTTATGGGCTGGATTTTCCAGTCCCCCCCCAGTCCCGTGTTTCTCAGTGACGCGCCATTCACTGGTGACGAGATTCTATACTCCTGCCACTTGTCAATGGGATTTCCCATTGTCGCCACCCCACACAGCCAGGAAACCAGTGGGTGGGGGTTCGCTGCTGGCTGGGAAAGTGAGTCTCAACGGCCGGAGAATTCTGGCCTATGACTTAACACTCATTAAAATTCGGTATATTGTGGATGCTGACAGGTGCAACAGATTGTGATTTGTTTTTGCCTTACCAGATCTCATCCATGGTGGTGTTTTCTCGGAGAGCGTGAAGGAGGTACGTAGCTCCTCGGGTCGTTATCTTGTTTTCAATCAGCCTGCAGAATATTCATCACATATTCATCACATTCTTTGGTGATTTGCCTGGCACCATACTCAAAGCTAGATATAATGTCAACTCCTGCAATTCTGTGACCATTGCAAATGTAGTCCCCGTGCTACATTAATCGAAAAACAAAAAGATTAATTATGGGCTCTTTACAATGTTTTCTCTTCCTAGAAAGAAAGTAAAGTGACTGTGTGGGCTGGGACACATTGAAACTGAAGTAATGAGTGTTGATATATCTAATGATAATAATCTTTATTATTGTCACAAGTGGCTTACATTAACACTGCAATGAAGTTACCGTGAAAAGCTCTTAGGCGACACATTCTGGTGCCTGTTCGGGTACACCGAGGGGGAATTCAGAATGTCCAAATTATCTAACAAGCACGTCTTTCGGGACTTGTGGGAGGAAACCAGAGCACCCGGAGGAAACCCACGCAGACACGGGGAGAACATGCAGACTCTGCACAGACAGTGACCCAAGCCGGGAGTCGAACCTGTGACCCTGGTACTGTGCTAACCACTGTATGGTTGCCAACCCTCCAGGATTGGTTTGGAATCTCCAGGAATTGAAGATTAATTTCCAGGTCACTGCTGTGTGCAATCCTGGAGATAAATGAGCAAGACCTTGAAAAAGATTGTTTTAAAAAAAATTTCTTTGAATGTTTCTCTTTACCAGATGTAAAAGTATGGAAAATGGGAATAAAAAAAGCTGTTTGGCCAACAATCAAGCATCATCCGATTGGGAAACTAATCTTTTTGCCTTCCAGTTAGTGCAATTAGTGCAACAGGTCAGGAGGATGGATGTGTTCATAGAATCATAGAATCTCTACAGTGCAGAAACAAAGAAGATAGGAGCAGGAGGAGGCCATTCGGCCCTTCGAGCCTGCTCCGCCATTCATCACGATCATGGCTGATCGTCCAACGCAATATCCTAATCCTGCTTTCCCTCTATAGCCCTTGATCGCATTCGCCACAAGTGCCATATCTAGCCACCTCTTGCATGTATTCAATGGCTTAGCCTCAACTACTTCCTGTGGTAATAAATTCCACAGGCTCACCACTCTTTGGGTGAAGAAATGTCTCCTCATTTCTGTCCTAAATGGTCTCGCCGAATCCTCAGACTGTGACCCCTGGTGCTGGACACATCCACCATCAGGAACATTCTCCCTGCATCCACCCTATCTAGTCCTGTTAGAATTTTATAAGTCTCCATGAGATCCCCCCTCATTTGTTTGAACTCCAGCGAGAACAATCCCAACCTAGTCAATCTCTCCTCTAACGTCAGTCCCGCCATTCCTGGAATCAGTCTGGTAAACCTTCACTGCACACCTTTGAGAGCAAGAACATCCTTCATCAGAAAAGGAGACCAAAACGGCACACAATATTCTCGGTGTGGCCTCACCAAGGCCTGTATAATTGCAACAATACATCGCAATGAAAGCCAACAAACCATTTGCCTTCTTTACCACCTGCTGCACCTGCATGCTTGCCTTCAGCAACTGGTGCATAAGGACACCCAGGTCTCGCTGCATACTCCCCTCTCCTAATTTACAGCCATTCAGGTAGTAATCTGCCTTCTTGTTTTTGCATCTAAAATGAATAACCTCACATTTATCCAAATTATACTGCATCAGCCATTGATTTGCCCACTCAACCAACCTGTCCAGATCATGCTGAAGGATCTCTGCATCCTCATCACAGTTCACTCTCCCACCCAACTCGATATCATCTGCAAACTTTGAGATGTTATATTTTGTTCCCTCATCCAAATCATTAATATATATTGTGAATAGCTGGGATCCCTGCAGCGATCCCTTTGGCACCCCACTAGTTACTGCCTGTCAATTTGAAAATGACCCGTTAATTCCTACCTTTTGTTTCCTTTCTGCCAACCAGTTTTTTCTCCATCTCAATACACTTCCCCCAATCCCATGCGCTTTAATCTTGCATGATAATCTCGTATGCGGGACTTTGTCAAAACGCTTTCTGAAAGTTCACGTTCAAGTATACCACATCGATTGGCTCCCCCTTGTCATCTCTACTGGTTACATCTTCAAAGAATTCCAATAGATTTTGTCATGCATGGTTTCCCCTTCATAAATCCATGCTGACTCTGACTGATCCTGCCACTGCTTTCTAAATGTTCCGCTATAAAGTCCTTGATAATGGATTCGAGAATTTTCCCCACTACTGATGTTAGGCTTACTGGTCTATAATTCCCTGTTTCTCTCTACCTCCCTTTTTGAATATTGGAGTGACATTAGCTATCTTCCAATCTGCAGGGACTGTTCTAGCGTCTATAGAATCCTGGAACATGACCACCAATGCATCCACTATTTCTAGAGCCACTTCCTTAAGTACTCTGGGATGAAGAAGGCCCTTTGGCCCATCGGGTCTGCACCGACCCTTCGAAAGAGCACCCTACGTAGGCTCACGCCCCCACCCTATCTCCGTAACCCAGTAACCCCACCTAACCTTTTGGATACTAAGGGGCAATTTAGCTTGGCCATTCCACCTAACCTGCACATCTTTGGATTGTTGGAGGAAACCAATGCAGACACGGGGAGAAAGTGCAAACTTCACACGGTCATCCGAGGCCAGGATTGAACCTGGGTCTCTGGCACTGTGAGGCAGCAGTGCTAACCACTGTGCCATCATGCTGCCCGATGGCTGACTATTGGGGGCAAGTCATGTAGTCAAACCACCATGGTTGTTCGTCATGCACTGGTGGCAACCCTAAAACTATATGGACTATAGCAAGAAGGCGGGGGTACCATCATCTTCTCAAGGGCAATTGGGGTGGGCAGAAAATGCTGGCCTAGCCAGCGGTGCCCACATCCTGTAAATGAATAAAAAAAGGGCAAGGGAGTGAGCCTAGGATTGGGTGCTCTTCCAGAGGGTTGGTGCAGACTCATGGGCTGAATGGCCCTCTTCTGCACTGTAGGGATTCTATGAACTATCTGGTGTATGTCCACCCACAGTGCTGTTAGGGAGGGAGTTCCAGGATTTTGAACCAGTGACAGTGAAGGAACGGCGATATATTTTCAAGTCAGGATATTGTGTAACTTGGGAGGAAAACTTGAAAGTGATGGTGTTCCCATATATCTACTGCCCATGTCTTTCTGGATGGTAGCGGTCAAGGGTTTGGAAGGTGCAATAAAAGAGTGCTGCAGTGCATGTTGTCGAGAGTACACACTGCCTCTACTGTGCATCGGTGGTGAGGGAGTGAATGTTGAAGGTGGTGGATGGGATGTCATTCAAGTGGGCTACTTTATCCTGGGTAGTGTTGTTCTTGAGTGTTGTCGGAGCCATAATCATCCAGGCAATGAAGAGTATTCCATCAGACTCCTGACATGTGCTTTGTAGATGGTGGATAGGCCTTGGAAAGTCAAGAGGTTACATACAAGATAGTTGATAGGATACTGAACAGTACTGGTGCCTGAAGAAGGGTCTGTACACATTCAGGAGAAAGAGGAGCAAACCAGCTTACTCACTACAGAATTTCCAACCTCTGACCTACTCTTGTAGCCACAATATTTATATGGTGGGTCCAGTTAAGATTCTGGTCAATGATAATCCCCAGTTATTAGTGGGGGATTCAGCAATGTAATACCATTAATTATCAAGGAGAGATGGTTGGGTTCTCTCTTGTTGGATATGGTCATTACCTGGCACTTACTGTGGCATGAATTACTTACAAATTATTATCCCAAGTTTGAATGTTGCCCTGGCACAGACTGCTTCAGTATCTGAGGACTCACAAATGGTATTCAACACTGTAATCATCAGCAAATATCCCCATATCGTCTGATGGATGGAAGGTCATTGATGGAGCAATTAAAAATGGTTGGGCCTACGACACCACCCTGGGGAACTCCTGCAGTGATGTCCTGAGTCTGAGATGATGAGCCTCCAACTATTCCAACCATCTAACTTTATGCTCGGTATGACTCCTCCCAATGGAAAACACCCATGCCACCCTCGACTGATTGCCATCGACTTCAGATTTTGCTGTCATTCCGTGATGCCACACTCTGTCAAATGCTGTCTCCAGGTCAAGGACAGTCACTCTGACCTAACTCTCTTGTCCATGTTTGGATCAAGGCTGTAATGAGGCCAGGAGCTGAGCGACCCTGGTGGAAGCCAAACTAAGCATGAGTGAGTAGGTTATTGCTGATAAGTATCACTTGCTAGCCCTATCGACAGCACCTTTCATCACTTTGCTGGTGATCGAGAGTAGAATGATGTGGTGTTAGTTAGGGGTTGGATTTGGCTTTTCCTAGACGGAACATACCTGGGAAAATTTCCACATTGCCAGGTAAATATTTTAGATGTAGTGGGACAGCTTGACATGGGGAAGGTTTAGTTCTGGAGCACAAGTCTTCATACTACTGCTTGGATGCTGCCATATCCCATGGCCATTGCTTTGTGTAGTGCCGTCAGCTGTTTGTTGATATCCTATATACTGAATTGGTTTATCCAGCTGGCTGCCTCAGGGCAAACCAAGGTGACAGAGTGTGGGACGAGACCTGAAACAGGCAGATGTAAAGGATCAACTCTATGCATGCTTCAGGCATGGATATAGGTAATCGCATTTTTCATAGAATTTACAGTGCAGAAAGAGTTTGCACAATGTGGCGAGTTGCATACTTTTGGCCAGAAGTCTAAGCATCCTTCTGACCCTACATTTTGGGGGCCCCCACTACCCAACAAATAGCTGGTACATGGACCAATTTCTAAGTCATAGTTTGACATAAGCATCAAGCAAGTAAAGGGTTTGGATGAGGTAAATCATTTTCACCCGTTACTGAGAATGAGGGGGTCCAAGTTTATGGTAGCAAAAAGGGTTGAAAAAATATCTTCAGAGGTAATCAGAGACTTTTGTTGAAACCTGAAAGAGTCCATAAGTTCTTACGAAAGGGAGTTGGCTGTTTGAAAAATAATTAAGTATTAAAGGGTATCATTGCCATCTCTACCAGTGCTTACAGGCACATGAGGCAGATGGAGCACAGGCTCATGTCTGTTCCCATAGCTTGGAATTTCCTGGGACAGGTTGCTAGCTTGCTGCCACTCAACTTCTTTGGCTGCATTATGAACACATGCCCTGGGGTGGGACTCAAACCTGGAACCATGGGCTCAGAAGCAAGGACGTTACCTGCTGCGTCACTTGACCACCACTAAAGGGTACAGGGAATGATAAATGAGCACGAGAGTGAGATTAGAAACAGTAAAGGTCGGAAACACTCAGCAGGGTAGGCAGCAAGCGAGGAAATCCAGCAGCCAATGTTCTGAGCTGTGGGCCCTTCCCCCAGATTAGGAAATTATACAGATGCTTAGTGCTCAAAATGTAGCACAATGAGGAGAAGGGGAGAAAAGACCTGTGTGCCCACAGGACAATAAATCAAAAGGCTTGCGAAGAGTTTGAGCAGAGGTTACAGAGATAACTGAGTGGCAAACGTGCTGTTAATGGGGGAGGGCAAAGAAAACACATATACAAGACACAGCGAGTATGAGAATAGAGAGGGGGGTCGGAGAAACCAGCAGGGCAGGATAGACCCTGGTAGTCCTGAAGTCCAGTGAAAGTAGGATGTCAAGTTGAAAGGTTACTTATCACGAGGGTTCGCAATCCAAGTGCAATCTTAACAGTGGAATTAGTTTACAGGACTCGCACACACTAAGACACACTGGACTGGCCATCTTCTGTGTTGTAACATTCAATGATTTACAAAGCCAAAGTAGAAGCTGTTTGGAAAACTGCTATTTGAATATCACAGCTAGCCCTGCAGTTGGACCAAGAGACTGAACTCAGCAGTCAAGAGAGAGCGTTACCATGCATCGGGCACTAGGGGAGAGCACTGGAGCAGAGCTGAATGGAGGATTAATGGGTTGGGAATATGCTCTGCATCTCTAGTGCTGTGATATTTAAATAGCAGCTCTCCCTCCTGTTTCCCAGCTTCAGGCTCGGTTCATGACACTGATGAAGTTTTAAGCTTGGAGAGTAAATTACATCCCTGCCAGTCTACAAGAAGGCTGAAACCTACCTTGTCAATCACCTCCCCATACCCTTTCACTTATCTGGCTCCCCTCGATTCACTCTGAGAAATCCCTTGTGGTATTGCGTCATATTTAAAGGCAAAATATCTAAGAGCAGGTGGTTCAATAGTCACAAATACCAGCATAGGCAATCTTCCATAGGTGTGGCCATCGAAAATTGCATTTGCACCTTTGGTCTCACAGTGTGGACTTTCCCCAACATGAGAAGGGGTCTGCGGTAAGGGAACCACCAATTCTGTTCAGTATAGACAGATTGAGAGCGCCACTTACTCTGGAAGTCAGCTAAAACCAAATGAGAGGCTGATAGCTCATTGCACACAGTCTCGACAACCAAGCAACCAAAAACATAAATCGTGTGACGGTGCTTTACAGTGATTTAAACTTCGACAACAACCTCTGGCATCGGTGCTGTGAAAAGAATCTCAGATGCCATTGCACAAGGATGAATGTTAAATATTACCACAGCTTTTCCAGGGATGTGTTAACTCTTAGCATTTTGCCAAAGCTTTCGGCTGCTGCGTCGTCTAAATCATTTTGTGTCAACCTGCAAGAGGAGAAACCAGTCACAATTCTGTTCATCTAAAGCTGGCATTCCTAATGGGAATCTCTCTGAATGACAGCTCCTAGATTCATAAGTATCTCATGTCTAATTTAGAATTAAAAGATAAAATAAATCATTATAAATCCAGAGGATTCTTGATATTAAATAGAATAATATAATTATTAATAAATTCCCTTTAGTTTGATAGTGACATTTCAGCTTTTGTTTCAAGTCCATAAGTGCCGTTATATTGAACATGGTTAGGTTAATTTATGGATTTAAACCTGTCTTTAATAACTTTGGAGAGATGTAACAATAGGGTTAGTGGTAAAAGGAAAGCTTTCAAAAAATGTTACATTGTACACTTCTTATAAAACATCTCTTTAATTTAGCTCTAAATCCTGAATATTCTTAAATATCAAAGAAACATTTCCTGTAAGCTTAAATGAGCAGAAAACTACGTTTTTCTCTTATTGATTTTAGTGTTAGTTTTTATTCTACAATTACTTTCAGTCTTCAATCATCAGTCAACATTGAGCATTATGTAAATTGCTGTTTGTACCAGAATATTTTGAGAGAGCTGTTTTTGCAGAGTGCCGTGGCCAGATGTTTGCTGCCCTCTGATGAGATGCGGTTGGCTGCAAGGCTGCGAAAATGTGGAAACAAGTAATTAATTTTCTTTTTTAGTGAATTTAGTGAGTTCTTAGAATCCAATGGGAGTAACCAAAAACAACACTAGGCCATAAGACTTAGGAGCAGAAAGAAGGCCATTCGGCCCATCGCGTCTGCTCTGCCATTCAATTAATTACGACTGATCTGATATGATAATCCTCAACTCCACTTTCCTGCCTTATCCCCATAACCCTCGATTCCATTACTGATTAAAAATCTGCCTATCTCAGCCTTCAAAATGTTAAAATGTTCAATTAGTGTTCAAAACACAAATTTGCATTTATACTTTCCCCTCCCCTTTCAGCATTCCAAAGGGACCGATCCTTCTGCGACTTCCTGGTCCAGTCCTCGATCATCCCCACCATCCCCTCCCATTCCCTTGCAAACACAAGAATTTTAACACGTTCCCTTTTACTCTCTCTCTTCCCACCATCCAGGACCACAAACACTTCCACCTGGCATAACAGCAATCTGCAAATATTTCTTTCAATGTAATAGAAGTTGCTGACTGCTCACTATGCAGTCTCCTCTCCACAAAGGAGACCGAGAGCAAATTGGGTGGCCATTTTGTGGAACACCTCTGTTCACTCACTCCACAACCATGACCCTGTGCTTCCAGTCTCAAATCATTTTAAATCTCCACTTTGATCCCACTCTAACCACTCTGTTCCTAGCCTCCTAATCTCTTCCAATGAAGCACAACTAACCTCCTAATCTTTTCCAATGAAGCACAACTTAAACTTGAGGAACAGTACTTTACCTTTCAATTGGGCAGTTCACAACCTTCCGGACTCAATACTGAGTTCAACAATTTCAGATCGTGATCGCTGGCTCCGTTTTTTCAAGTAACAGCTGTTGACTGTTTCCCATTTGCCCTTCCTCGCAGCCCACCTTTTGTTCCTTCATTTGTCCCATTAACATCTCCTTTTGCCTTGTGCCATCATCCTTCTGCAATTCAATCTCACCTGCTTCCCACCCTATCACAGATCTTCCCTTTAGTTTGATTGCTCGCCCTCTTGTTTCCCCTGCTCTTGTACTTGCTTAATTCTGTTTTATCTCCAACTTTAGCCATTGCTGCCAAAAGGCCATTGCCCTGGTTCAATTCCAGCCTTGGTTGACTGTGGTTTCCTCCGGGTGCTCCGGTTTCCTCCCACAGTCCAAAGGTGTGCCGGTTAGGTGGACTGGCCATGTTAAATTGCCCTCCATGTCCAAAGGTGTGACGGTTAGGTAGGGTTATGGGGATAGGGCAGGGCAGTGGGCCTAGGTAGAGTGCTCTTTCAGAGGGTCAGTGCAAACTTGATGGGCCAAATGGCCTCCTTCTGCACTGTAGGGATTCTATGAATACCACATGATAATGAAATTAGTTACCTCAGATTCTTCAGACTTTGGTGATCGTTCAATGCCTCTGCAAAAGCTTCAGCTCCTCTGTCTCCTATCTGATTTCCCCAGAATCTGCCAATCATTAAGATTTAAATTATTAGGTGAATTATTGGAGTTTTGCAAAAAAGTTTTAAAAATCATTTACTGCAATAAAGATGTTCAATACAGTTCGGATGATCGCTGGTGTTCATAATGGAAAAAAAAGGAATCTGCCATGTCCTCAGGATGAACCAAAGTATTTTGCCGGTGATGAATTACTTTCTGAAGTGTAGTCACTGTTAAAATGGACACAAATATGGCAATGTGGTGCTTGAAGAACAAATGTTACTCAGGACAATTCCCTTGCTGGTCCAATTGGATTATGTGCTCCAATCTCCAGAGTAGAACTTGAACCCATGACCGTTGGACTCCGAGGCAAGAGGGCAACCGTGAAACCAAGCTGATACAGATGGTTACAGGGGCTGGATCCTCGTTTACAAGGCTTGATTTCTAACCCCCAAGTCTCGATTGATAAAATTGCCCACTACTCTCGAACAATCTGCTCCTCAGCTGGGCGGCAACGAATGCAGAGTGCTGCTTATTGTGGGCTGGGAAGGAAGGAAATGATTAATCAACTATCATTAAAACCTATTCTGAACTGTGAAATGAACTGACAGATAGGAAGTAAAAGCCGAGGTTAATTTTGGTCGATGTTTTTATTATCTGAGACACAGTGGGTGGTGTAGAGTGTGAAAGGTGTGTAGGGAGATAATGAGAGAAGAGGACTGGGAAAGTAAACATTTTTCCACTCCGACTTTAAAAGAGCTCAAATCTGAATGATGGGCTTGATTCTCCGCCTCATGATGCCGGAAACGCGAACGAGCAGAGAATCGGACGTCCTGCAAAAATCGAGGTTCGCGTGGATTCGGGCGCCATGCCTCCCACACAGCGAAAATGAGGTTTGCGCCCCATACCGGTGGGGGCATGTAAAACCGGCATTTGCATGAATTTAAATCGACTCAGCCGGTTGGACACGGTATGCTCCGCCTCTCCACAATGCTACGCCCCTTTCAGGTGGAAGTCACGCGTGTGCGATTTACCACAAGTATTTACAAATGGGGGCTGTGCGCCATGGCTGTGGAGGGGGGAGGGAGAAGGTAAGGAAACATTTTAAAACTCTCCAAAATTGTTGTGCTTTGTGGGAGGTGGCTGCCTGAGCCAGGGGTAGTAGTGGGGAGCAACTTGGTGACAGGTCCATGGATTCGGGGTGTCCCCCTCGGGGTGGCCTAGCTCAGGCAGCCATTTCTGCAGTCTATTTTTTAAATGCACCCATTTGGTGCAAGTTACAGGCCCCTGGCTGCTCGCTCTGCTGACTCCTCACTGTGTCCTGTAAATGTTTAGAGAGCCTCTGGTCATTTGAGAGCCCATCCAGGCCACCCCCCTCCCCAGGAAACCCTCATATCCCAGCTGACCCATCAACGGGATGGGCGTAGCCAAGTTCAATCAGGTGCAGCCACCCCTTAGTGCACTCATCAGAAGTGCAGCCCCCTGCAGGGAAAACAGAGGAATAGCAGATAAAAGCAAATTACTGCGGATGCTGGAATCTGAAACGAAAGAGAAAATGCTGGAAAATCTCAGCAGGTCTGGCAGTATCTGTAGGGAGAGAAAAGAGCTAACGTTCCGAGTCCAATGATTCTTTGTCAAAGGGGAATTGACGGACAGGAGTGATGCCAGAGGAACAGAAGTGGTGACTCACCTGAGCAGCCCTAAAGAGGTCGTTCATCTTCTTTTGAAACTGGGCACCGGTCTGCCTGGTCAGGTTGGCAGCACTGACCACCTCTGCCACCACCTCCCAGGCCAGCTTCAGGATGGCAGGCTGGAGCCTCCTGCCCACGCTAGGGAAAAGAGTGTCCCGCCTCTCCTCCACTGCATCCAGCATCCTATTCAGATCAGTGTCGAGAATGTGTGGTTCAGATCTCCTTTGTGCCATCCTCTTGGCTGGAATGAGAGTGTGTGGGGAGTCTGAACAGCTCCAGCTACTCAGGCTCTCCAGCCAGCACTAATTCCGGCCTCAGCGAATCAGACTCCAGCGTCAATGGGAATTGCTCTCAATTCACGTGGGCAGAGTGCTGGCCTATTAACATGTCTTGAATTACTCCCTGAATAGCGCCCCCAACGGGAATGCAAACCGCATGCTATTCAGTTCTGGCATCAGAGCGCGATTTTCCCCAAGTCCCCTAGCGAGTGCTTTTAGCCACATGTTTCCCGACATTCAGTGTGCCGAGAAACACATGGCTATTCGACGCAACTCACGTTAAATAAGTGGCCTTAACAGAGAACGCGTGGCCTAGGCCACACATAGCCCCGTTTTGTACAGTGGGAAGCTCCGCTCACCAGAACTCCCCATTGTAGCGAGATATTGTAATTGGCAATGGAATTTCCCCATTAAAGCCATTTAACTGGCATCCCAATCTCCGAGGCCCCAGAAACAATTCCCGACCTCCCCCTGCACGCCCAACACCCACGTTGGGCTACCCCAACCTGAAAGCCCATGCAGAAAAAGCCAACTGGCAGCCAGGCAGTGCCCATGTCAGCTGGCAGTGCCACCTGGGCACCTTGGTAGTGCCAGGTTGGCACCCAGGTGGCACTGCCCAGGTGCCAGGATGGTACTACCAGGGTACTCAGGTGGCACCAGCAGTGCCAGGGCACCACACTGACCAAAGGGCATGCAGCTGGGGGCCTGCAATCCCCTGGAAGACCCCCACGAGTGCCTTCCATCTGGTCCCAGTTTGCAGGGATCAGTGCTGAACAGCGCACACCTGAAGTCTCTGAGGCGAAAAGGGTTGAATCCCAAAGCCTCAGGTACCTCGGGAATCTGCACTAAACCTCGCTCTAATAGGCAATTTGCTAAAAAGTGATCCTGCCCATTGTGGGCGGGATTCACATTGCAACATCTCGCGGGATTACGTTGAATCTCACGAGGCATTGCGAGCCGGGAAGAACCGGGAGTGGGGGTCTTCCGGCTTTCAATGGCCACGGCGAGCTGTGTTTCCGGCGCAGCGTGGCCATTGGATCGCACCCTCAGTCTATCAAACGGAGAATCGTGCCCAATGCAACAAAAGCACTGATTTCTACTGATATCTGGTCGGGAACCATCTATACCTCACTCCCAATTGCATGAATTGAAATTCAAATAATTTTCAAACACCCAAGTTAAATTCAGGATTGCCAATATTAGATTTGAGATACAAAAATGAAGAATCAAATTGGGCATAATTCTGTGGCTTTTGGGACTCTCTGTTCCTGCTGACAGCGCACCCCCACCCATGGGGTTCCCGGCCCCGCGGGATGGCTTGAATGGGAACTTCTATTGACAAGCAGCGGGAGGAGAAAATCCTGCCGCTAGCGACCAGCATTCTGCCGAGAAACACGTGGCTAGGGACCGGAGAATCCGGCCCATTATGTTAGAGTGACATTTAGCATACATCTTCCTTTTATTGAGTCTCGACAGATAGAAAGAAAAATAATCCATCAAAGCCTATCAACAAGGGAATACATTCAATTCCTGTTTAAACTGTGTCCACTCAAAATCTCTATCTGCCAAGTTTGGTAAGCCTCCACAATGCCCAGCTAAAGCCATTAATTAATTTCAGTTTTAATCACCTGTCTCTTTTAGACCTCTTCTAAACGGAATTTCAAAGAGTAAAACATATCACAGGCGTCAACACATGAAGATTGCGTTTGTCATTCACTACTATAACAGGGATCTCCTCAGGGGCAATGTTTTTTCAATATGTCAGATCTAGTAACATGCAGGCATTTGGTGCTAATATTTTGGTAGCCTTCGGCCAGTATATATTTTAGCTCCTCCACACATACCTCCCAACGTGCCAGTCCAACTTACCCGACATCTTCAACAGTTTTACTTTTTTGGATTGCTTTGGCTAGACAAGTTCCTCCTTCGTGGGTGATCATGTTAGCTCCCAACCTATTTGGAGGTAACAGCATAATACAAATCATTTTACAGTTTACTGGAAGTGTATTTTCAGGGGGAGTAACCATTTGTGACCACAATAAAGTGACTCACCTCAAATGAACGAGACTGGGGCAACCTTCAATCAGCTCAGCAACATCCCTCGCCCCAAGATCACTTATGAAATTCCTGTAAAGTCTGAAATAGGGTAGGCAGCATTGGATTTTAGTCATTCAAAAACAAGTGTCAAACTAACCAAAGCATGAGGTAATTATGGGCTTTTTCTTTTTGAGTATCTTCACACAGAAACTTCTTTTCCTTTTGGGGAATAGAGGGGAAGTAGTGGAAGGATTCCGGAGCTGATTATCAGCCGTTGAACCATGTTATGAACACTCCTTCCCTGGTTGATGAGTTCTGGCGTTGGACTTGAACCTGGAGTTTCTGGTCCAGAGGTAGGGATGCTACCACTGTCACAAGACCTCCAATCCAAATCCATCATCGAGAGACTCTACCGTTCCAATTGCAGCCTCCCAATTGTTTCTTTAATGATTTAAGTGGTTTCACAAAACCATAAAATCTTTCTGCGCAGAAGGAAGCCACTTGCTCCATCAGGCCAGCTTCCTGCAAAGCTATTTTATTAATCCACTCCCCTGCTATTTCACCATGGCATGCCAAAGGTTTCCCTTTCAATATGTTTATCCAATTCTTTTTTAATTCTATTATTCAATCTGCTTCTGCTACCCTTTCAAGTAGAGAATTCCAAATCACAGCATTAAAACATTTCTCCTCATCTCCCCTCTGGGATTTTAGCCAAATTTTCATTTTGTGTCCAATTCTCCTGTCAGTGGAAAACATGTCTCCTCATTGACTTCATTAGGGACAGGCCCGCCTACCCCACCATTTCAAAAATGTTTATTAAATATACCCGTTACTCTTAAGAAGAACAATCCCAACTGTCTTTCCACATAGCGGAGGTCCCTCAGATCTGGCCTGCCCCACATGATCTGGCAGACTGTTCCATATGCTGATGTGCAAGAGGACGAGGTTTTGTGACAGATGTTCAGTTCCTTCAAATATTACCATCATCAATCAGTACAAATTAATCCGTTTCTCCCAAACATTCCGGGTTTATTGTACCTTGTGTCTTAGATTAGTCACAAACTGTGTCCCAAAGGCTGCACCTACTGACGCTGTAACACTAGGGGGAGTACTTGCCACAGGGGCAGTCAATGGCATCATAGTCCTGGAAAGGAAAGGACCCGGTTCGATCCTGGCCCCGGGTCACTGTCTGTGTGGAGTTTGCACATTCTTCCCTTGTCTGTGTGGGTTTCACCCCCCCCCCCCCCCAACCCCCAAAAGATGTGCAGGTGTGGTGGATTGGCCACATTAAATTGCCCCTTAATTGGATACTCAAATTTTTAAATTCTTTTTAAACTTCATTTTTTTCCCCTTAACTTGGTAGATGAGGCATAAGCTGGCAAGTGGGCCATTTCCATTTTAACAGTCTACCATCCTGGACCCTAAATGAAAGGGAAAACTTACATCCATATAAACGGCTTTCGTACCCTTCAGGACATCCCAAAGAGATTTGCGGCACTTTCTTTGAAGTGGGGGCTACCGTTGTACTGTAGAAAATGTGTCAGCCAGATTGCACACAACTAGCTCCACACACACAGTTTAATGATTGGCTAAGCAGCTGGCTGAGGAATAACTATTCGTTGGGACATTGGGAAGAGCTCCCCTGCTCTTCTTCATGGGATCTCCTTCCATCTAACTGAGAAGCTAGAGGGGACCTCGGTTTAACCTCTCTCTCACCTGAGCCAAGTACTTTTATCATGCAGCCCAGCCAAGGAGCAGCAGTACAAGGAGCAGCAGTACTGCCAAAGAGAATGAAAGACTTTATTGCCGCAAGAACACATGTGGGATTGCAGATCGAGGAAGAGTGTAAAACAGGGCAGAAAAATCTAATCAAAACATTGGAATAAATCATGCAGACATATTAGGATCACATGCTCTCACCCGAGTGATTTGATCTTCTGATGCTTTTTGAGTTCTTTTACCAAGATATGGACACCATGGTCTGTGATCTGATTTACGTTCAACCTGTTTCAATCGAAAAGATACATTAGAAGCAGACCAACTTGTGCACGATTGTTCCAAGGAAAGATGATATTCCATGTGCAATTTCAAATACACGGCTACATTTTACCAGCCCAGTGCTAATGGGCCAGGAGACAGGAGGGTTGTTAAAATGGCAGGGGAAGTTACCAGCTGCAGAAACATCAGCAGCATGTCCAATTAAGCCATTGAAGTGTCCAATTACGGGTCACTTCCCACCCCTGCCAACATTTTGCCCACATCAAAAAGGTCCTACCACCACATGGGGAGGCTGCAGGTTAAATCCTGGGGCCCATGAAGGCCCTTCTATCTGGCCACTCCAAGGCTCACGGAAGGAACCCCTTCAGCAGCAATGGCCTCTCATTCCCATCCTGCCCCTCTCCATCGCTCAATTGCTGGAAACTACTTGTATCAGGACCCATCTTGCCCAACAGAATTTACCTAATCTTTGAGGGTACCTTTCATTGAGGCACCTTCTCCCTCATACTGCAGTTTCAGCAGTGGCCATCGCCAGCTGTGGCATTCTGATTGGGCCAGCAGCCCTGCGAGGCGAGCCACCTTCCTCAGTTGGGCAGCGACTGCAAAATGCCACCCAGGATCCCACTGGCATTGTATCAGCTCTTGCCTTTGATCATGGTGCCTAGGACTCCTTTGGTGCAATTCAAGAAATTAAGGTGGAGCAAGATGAATTTCTAGATAAACTGTTTTGTTTACCTGGGATTGGGATATAAAAAGCATCATTTCAGAGTTTGTCACTGAAATGAAACTCGAGAAATAATAAAGATTGTTGAAATGGGCAGATACAGGGTGGATGAAATTTAACATAGAAAAATGGTGTGTGATGCATATTGCGAGGAAGAATGTGGGAAGGCAAAAAATAAACTAAATGGTACAATTTAAAAAGGGTTGCAAGAACAGGAAGACCTGGGGGGGGGGGGGGGGGGCTTGCATTCAAATCTGTACAGAATAGAGGGCAAGAAGGTTTTGTTTATTTTAATCACATAGAATCGTTGGTGTATTAATAAGTATAAGGAATTTATTTTAAACCTTTATAAACCTCTGATTAGACGTCAACTGGAGTAGTGTGTCCAATTCTGAGCAGTGCACTTCAGCAAGAATGTTAATGCCTTGCAGAGGATGCAGAAGAGATTTGCAAGAATGCTATCAGGGATGAAGGACTACAGTTACCTGGAGAGATTGGATTAGCTAGGGGTGTTTGCCTTTGAACAAAGAATATTAAGAGGAAATTTGATCATGACTGGTTTTGATGGCGTAAATAAAGAGAAACTATTAGCAGTGGTAGAAGGGCAATGCCAGGGACATTGAATGAAGGTGATTGGAAAAGAATGATTTACAAATACAAATTGAAAGACAGAAGGAAGGGCCCAAAATGGAGCCCGAACAACAAACAAAAATGCGGGGAGGGGGTAGAAGGCTGATGAAAGGGGAACATGCAAATTGTACATACAACCGTCTTGCTCATCCCCTGTACAGATGTAAAATTTCAATAAAAACTTTTTCAAAAAAGGAAAAGAAAGTTTTTTTTCACAATAGTTGCGGGGATCTGGAATGCATTGCATGAAAGAGTGGTGAAAATCGATTCAAGAGTAACATTCAAAACAGAATTGGATAAGTGCATGGTAATGGGGGTATGGCAAGGGAGTGAGCAGGATTAATATAATAATCAGTGTCACAAGGAAGCTTATATTAACACTACAATGAAGTTACTGTGAAAATCTCCTCGTCGCCACATTCAGGCGCCTGTTCGGGTACACAGAGGGAGAATTCAGAATGTCCAATTTACCTAACAGCACATATTTCGGGACCTGTGGGAGGAAACCCACGCAGACACAGTGAGAACGTGCAGACTCCCCACAGACAGTGACTCAAGCCGGGAATCGAAGCCGGGTCCCTGGCGCTGTGAAGCAACAGTGCTAACCACTGTGCTACCGTGCCACCTATAATCCGATTGCTCTACCAGTCAACATAGGTACTATGGTTAAATGGCTTTTTCCTATGAGCATTATATGAAAAATAAATGTTGGTCAGGACACTGGGGAGAACTCCCCTGCTTTTATTCAAGGTAGTATCTTCTTTGAGTGGAATATTTTACATCCTGTTGAGGGGGCAGATAGGCTTGGTTTAATGCCTCATCTGAAAGATGGGTCTGCGTGAGTTTCCCCTGGGTGCTCCGGTTTCCTTCCACAGTCCAAAGATTTGCAGGTTAGGTGGATTGGCGATGCTAAATTGTCCTTTAAAAGGTTAGGTGGGGTTATGGGGTTGCAGGGATAGAGCGGGGCAGTGGGCTTGGGTGAGGTGGTCTTTCAGAGGGGCGGTGCCGACTCAATGGGCTGAATAGCCTCCTTCTGCACTGTAAGGATTCTATGGCACCTCCGACTGCGGCATTCTCATGATACAGCAGTTGGTCTGGATCAACTGCACCAGCGTCTGGAGTGCAGATTTACCCATGACTGTTTGACTCAGGGATGAGACTGATGCCTTTAAAATGAAGCCTAATCCTGTATAAACAAGGGTGAATGCTAACATCTCAAGTAATGATAATTCTATTGAAAGCACCTCAGTTCCATGTGATGGGGACAGAAAGCACGAAAAATCTGGGCATAGTGCTCACCTGAGGACTGTGAGCTGACCGAAACAGGAGAACATTTGCTCCACACCATAATCATTGATATTGTTGTTGTCCATCTCCAGTGCAAGGGGTGTTTGGATGTGGCGCAAAATAAATGCAAGGGCACCACAGTCAGTAGAAGAAACATTGCAGTAATTCAGCTTTATATAATCGGCATTGATCCCTTTGGCTGCCAATCTGGCTGCTGCCCCATTCTGCATTTCAAAAATGCACCTCATCAGCCAAATGAAACGTGGTAGCATGTGAACTTTGCAACCATCTGCAAGGTGGGAGCGAGGAAGACTTTGCACATGTGTCCTCATACAGTTGGACAGGTAGGATGTCAGTACCGACTGCTTTTCCTTCACGGTTCCTGGAGTGGCCAGGTTTAGCAACAGATCAATATTGCGGTCAGACAGCAAGCCACAAAGAAACAGCAAGGTAAATTGCAGATTTTCGCTGAATGACTGGAGGACATTTGTGGAAGAATACCTTGAAGGGCTCAAGAAAGCTAAAACCCATTCATTTAGCCTGTGGGTTGATGTTGTTGGCCTACTACCATTATTGAACAGTGCAAGGAGGTCCCGTGGATGGATCTCATCATCTAGAACTAATGAAAAAGCCGTGAAAAATGACTGGAGCGTCAAGTGAATATATTCATACGTCGACTGGTTCCCACATCCATTATAATGACTAACAGTTTTGATGAAGCCCAACTGTAAATCCTCCTCGGAAATCTTAGCTGCTGCAATTTTCTCCTGGCTGAAAACAAAATTGTGGGTTTCAATGCCTTTCAGAGCGAGTTTACTAATCCGCATCAAAGTTTCCTTTTTGGATGTGAACAAATGTATCTGGCTTTTGGCATTTTTTCTATTTAGAATGGCCTGAGAAGAATGGTTGAGGAAGACCTCAATCATGACCAGGTAAATATCAGTCAGTGTAACAGAATGTGATAACCGCTGGGAGTTATGCTCAGATTGAAAGTGTTCATAACATTTAAATATAATCCAGCAAAACAACGGCACTGAGCATAAACCGCAAAGGTGAGGGTTCGCCTCCAGCTGGGTCAAAACCAAAGTTCGATGGGCCTCGTTTTGGAAGAACTTCTTGGAGTACTGCAGTAAATGGTCCTTGGAAAAGCCTTTCAGTGCCACTCTCTTTCTCGCCATGCTCAACGGTAGCTCTGTGCCTGTTCTTGCTGTCAATAATTTTTTGGAGCCTTTTAATAATTTCCCCTGAAGAAGGTTCATCAAAAGGGCCACAGGATGCGTGGGTTCAAAGGGCGAGGAGATATCAGGGATGTCACTGAGGTCACAGTCAACGTTGATTTCATCAAACCCGTCCAGTGTGAAGAGGACAGAAGCTGGGTGATGTCGGATGTAGCTGAATATCTCATCAGCATCTTTGTCAGGGTAACAGTTATATTTGAACAGTAGATCTCTGAGAGACACCTTATCTTCCCTCTTAAAGCTATTGAAAATTCTACATCTGAATTTGAAGAAGAATTTCACATCAGCACAGAGCTCCCCTTTGGACCACAAGTTCTGAAGTCTCTGGAGCAGTATGGTCTTACCAAGCCCAGCATCACCAGTTACAAAGACTGTTTCTGCATCTTCATTGATGACTCCAGTGTCACTGAACAAATCCTCCAAGTGGGAAATGTTTCCTTTCGTTTCATTCACAGCATTGATTAATTCCATAAGCGTCTCAGTGTAAGTATCATCAAACAGAGTACCTTCCTTTTGGACATATGATGAAGTCAACCTTGTATCTCGTCGCAATTCACCTCGGAGCTTTTCAGTATACTGGCAGACTGAAAGACATGTACAAAACAACTGTGAGAGATCTTGTGACTAGTTATGTCAATGAGCTGATTGTGGAAAGATTTATTTTTGTCATTACTTCCTATGGTGTTTTCTTGAGCTTAAAATAAAACCATCACAATCGTTGGAGGAAAATATATATTTACTGTAATCCAAAGCAGTGTGTAATCATATCTTTTTTCTTGATGTACCCGAGTAGCAAAGCTTCTATTAATAATCCTCATTTGATAAACTTTTGCGCAGTGATAAACTCACTGCTGTTTGGCGTTTTTATAAATGACCTGGAGGAGGACGTAGAAGGATGGGTGAGTAAATTTGCAGATGACACTAAAGTCGGTGGAGTTGTGGCCAGTGCGGAAGGATGTTACAGAGGGACATAGATAAGCTGCAGGGCTGGGCTGAGAGGTGGCAAATGGAGTTTAATGCAGAAAAGTGTGAGGTGGTTCATTTTGGAAGGAAAAACAGGAAGACAGAGTACTAATGGTAAGATTCTTGGCAGCGTGGATGAGCAGAGAGATCTTGGTGTCCATGTACATGGATCCCTGAAAGTTGCCACTCAGGTTGAGAGGGTTGTTAAGAAGGCGTACGGTGTGTTAGCTTTTATTGGTAGAGGGATTGAGTTTCGGAGCCATGAGGTCATGTTGCAGCTGTACAAAACACTGGTGCGGCCGCATTTGGAGTATTGCGTGCAATTCTGGTCGCCGCAGTATAGGAAGGACGTGGAAGCATTGGAAAGGGTGCAGAGGAGATTTACCAGAATGTTGCCTGGCATGGAGGGAAGATCTTATAAGGAAAGGCTGAGGGACTTGAGGCTGTTTTCGTTAGAGAGAAGAAGGTTAAGAGGTGACTTAATTGAGGCATACAAGATGATCAGAGGATTGGATAGGGTGGACAGTGAGAGCCTTTTTCCTCGGATGGTGATATCTAGCACTAGGGGACATAGCTTTAAATTGAGGGGAGATAAATATAAGACAGATGTCAGAGGTAGGTTCTTTACTCAGAGAGTAGTAAGGGCGTGGAATGCCCTGCCTGCAACAGTAGTGGACTCGCCAACACTAAGGGCATTCAAATGGTCATTGGATAGACATATGGATGATAAGGGAATAGTGTAGATGGGCTTTAGAGTGGTTTCACAGGTCGGCGCAACATCGAGGGCCGAAGGGTCTGTACTGCGCTGTAATGTTCTCTGTTCTATGATTGTTTTTGAATGTAACTGATAGTGCAACGAATAATCACACAGCCTAAACCCAATCACATTAATATAACCTCGTGTATGTTGTTACACTTTGATATAAAGCTTTCTTTGAATGCTCTGGGGATTTCATTAGGAAATGCAAAAGAAAAGTGCATCTACTTGTGGCATGACTGTGACAATAATTGGTTTCATGTGAAGTAAAGAAGAGTCGTAAAGTAGCCACTGATGTGTTTAAATCAATTGACAAGGAGAATGCTATCTTACTCTAATTGCTTCAGTCACTGCACCCTGTATTGGCTGTGGATGGAGTTCGTGCAGCACACGTTCACCAGAATTGTACTGAGCTTAAATGAGTTAACATACAAGAGGACAGGTTGCATAGACTAGGCCTGTATTCCCTTAAATGGGGAAGATTATCCGAGGTGATTTAAATCAGGCGTTAAGATGACTTTAAAAATTGATAGGAGCAATAAGGCAGAAACAACCTCCTCTGCTGCAGGAGTCCAGAATAGTGGTTACAAAATTAGAACTAAGACATTTAAGGGTAATGCCAGAATCAGCTCTTCACACAAACGGTAGTCCAAATCTGAAATGCACTCTTCCAAAAGTTGTTTTCATTGAACACGTGAAAACTGGAATGAATGTTGGAAAAGTTATTCAGGGTTACAGAGCCAAGGAGTCACACTACCTATCAATTCTAATCTGATTGAATGGTGGAAAAATGTGGAAAGGCTGAATGGCCTACATCTCTCTCATGTTCTTACAATGCTCAGCCATGTAGGCTGCAGCCGTGTCAAGATCCAGATGTGCTTTCCCAAAAAGTTGCTTGCCAGATGATTCGGCATTCCTTTGAGAGGATAGTAAACATCGGATGGAATGTCCTGATTGGAAGAGGAGACATGAACTGGCTACAGGGCAGACTGTGGGGGCCTGGAAACAGACTGCTTGAGTGCCTTCTCAACAGCAGAGGAATACATCTAGTTTACCATTAAGGATCAGGGGAAAAAGACATATCAATATTGATACACTTTTGTGAATTCAATGTTGCCACTGCTTGTTTTTATCTCATGTGCATTTATTTTCAGTCTACGGTCATCACTGGCAAGGCCATATTCATTGATTCTCATTGGTTCTGCCTTGAAGAGGTGTCAGTAGGCCATCTCCTCGAACCCCTGCAGTCCTTGTGGTGAAGTTGCTCACACATTAGTGTCAGGTAGGAAATTCCAGGATAGTGACCCAGCAATGGATGAAGAAATGGCATCTCTCTAAGTCAGCAGTGTTACTGTTTAATGTGATGTTGCCCCATCATTTTGCTGCTTTTGGTGGGAAAGGAGATGCTGTCAATGTAACCTTGGTGTGTTTCTTGCATTGCACCCTGTCGCGTTTCGCAAACTGGGTTCAATGGAACACTGCATTTCGCTAAGAGTCATCCAGGGTTCCGCAGTAGGTACGGCTGTTTTAAATTTTAAGAAGCTGTCCTTCCAGCTTGTCCAGTCAAAGGTATTTTTCACACTGTGTTGACTATTGATAGGTGCACTAGTCAGCCTATCAGCAGCCAATCACGCAGAAGCCAGCCTTTTATTTTGATGAGCTTTAAATAGCAGCAAAGTCAGTATTGAAAGTCCCAGGCAGGGCTGAGAGCAAAGGTGATCGGGCAGCAGAGTGAGGCAGGTACGGCCCCTCAACATCAGGGGAAGTGACCACGGAAGCCAGATAAGGAAGCAGGCATGGAATGCGGGAGGGTAAGTTTCCTCAGAGAAATGGAGGGAAATGGCCACGTGCGAGAGAGAGAGCGAGAGCGAGAGAGATATTAAAGAGAGCGAGAGAGCAAGAGATATTAAAGAGAGCGAGAGAGAGGGAGAGAGAGAGTGTTATGTGTTTGTTTGTGAGAGAGAGGCGTGAGACGTTGGCGGAATTTGTCAGCTGTCCACAACGGCACGATATTCTGGTCCCATCGATGGCGCGGATTTCCCGGCGACTAGGGGTGCAGCCAACGGTAAATCCCATTGACTACTGCAGGACCAGAAAATCCTGTTGGTGGGCCACCTTCAGCATTGAAAAAAACAGTGGGTTGGTCGGTAAATTCCGCTCAGTGTGTGTGTGTGTGTGTGTGTGTGTGTGCGTGTGAGAGAGAGAGAGAGAGAGAGAGAGAGAGAGGTGGGACTGTGCATGTGTGTAAGAGAGAGAGAGAGAGAGAGAGAGATGAGAGTGTGGTGTGTATGTGTGTGTTTGACAGCAGAATCCAACTCCCCAGCAGCACTTTTTAAAAAAAATGTAATTTTGGGCAGCACGGTAGCACAGTGGTTAGCACAGATGCTTCACAGATCCAGGGACCCAGGTTCAATTCCTGGCTTGGGTGACTGTCTGTGTGGAGACTGCACGTTCTCCCCATGTTTCCTCCGGGTGCTCCGGTTTCCTCCCACAGTCCAAAGATGTGCAGGTTAGGTGGATTGGCCTTGATAAATTGTTCTTAGTGTCCAAAGAGGTTAGGTGGAGTTACTGGGTTACGGGGATAGGGTGAAGTTGTGGGCTTAAGTAGGGTGCTCTTTCTAAGAGCCGGTGCAGACTCAATGGGCCGAATGGCCTCCTGCTCTGTAAATTCTATGATTCTAATTTAAGTTATTTAACATATATACACAGAATATCCGAAGAATGACAAATCAGCCCAATAAACAACCACAACCCTCAAACCCCCCTGACATGTCGCACCTTCCCCATTTTAACCCCCTTAACCCCCCGAAAAAAAGTTTTCCCCTTGCTGACCCCTGAATTCTCCTTATTTTTTAAAATTTAGATTACTCAAATTATTTTTTTCAATTAAGGGGAAATTTAGTGTGGCCAATCCACCTAACCTGCACATTTTTGTGTTCTGGGGGTGAAACCCACAGAGACACAGGGAGAATGGTTTATTCTCCAGAGAGGCTGGACCAGAGGGGCTGGTTTAGCACACTGGGCTAAATCGCTGGCTTTTAAAGCAGACCAAGGCAGGCCAGCAGCACGGTTCAATTCCCGTACCAGCCGGAATGTGGCGACTAGGGGCTTTTCACAGTAACTTCATTGAAGCCTACTTGTGACAATAAGCGATTTTCATTCATTCATTTCATTTCATTCATTCATGTGCAAACTCCACACAGACAGTGACCCAGGGCCGGGATCGAACCCAGGTCCTCAGCGCCGTAGGCATCAATGCTAACCACTGTGCCACCGACCCCTCAATTCTCCTTTAAGAAATGGATGAATGACACCCACAGGGCCCGGTCTGGCAGGTCCACGAATGATAGGCGGTGCCAGTACACACATAGCCTCATGCGGCACCTTCTTGGCATGTTGGGTAGCCGACTCTCCATCCTGGGCGGCTGCCACCTGTCCCTCTGCAGCTCCGCTATGGCGCGCTCCACTGCTGCAGCTCCTCCTCCTCGAGCAGCTCCAGCTTGTACAAGCGCAGGGTACCCCCAGGGCTGTGGCGACTAGGAGGAAGGCCACCATTGCTGGTTGAATTCCAAAATCCATTGTCTGCAGGTGCTGAAGGGCTGAAATGTTAGCATGGTGCATACCCCCATGCCTAACCAGGTCCACCGGGCTACATGGTGGCCCCGGTTGGCACTGCGATTTCTGCCCCCGTGCTCCCCCCACCCATCCCTGCACCCCTGGCCCCATCGGTGCCCAGCACCATAGGGGCCTCTGGCCCTGGCGCCTGTCCATGATGCCAGGGGTATCATTGGCTGGCACTGCTCTCACAGCGGCATGCACCGTGGCCCCCGTAGGGGCAGCTGTGGGCTTAGCCCTGGGTGGGCCGCTGGCAGGTGGCAGAGGTGTGACCACCCATATGGCTGGTGTCACTCTGCAGAAACAGGGCCGAAGGTAGATGGTCAGTGGGGTGCACAGCAAGATGGCTGCCTTGCAGGCTGCGGAAATGGCAGTCCATGACTGAAAACCACCTCAGTGTCCTGGGGGGTCACCTCAGTGTCCTGGGGGATCACTCTGGTCACTCAGCCTGTACCCCCCCACCCCCCCCACCCTCCGGCCCTGGCAGGGACCTCCCCCAGCCCGACCAGTGTCCGGCCCGGCAGCCCCCAGTCACTCCTCTCTGTGTCCTATCTCCTCTCTCTCCTTCATCAGCCATGACATTGGTTTCACCATTTTTAAAAGACAAGTGAACCACATCATTGGAAATTCGGCCCAACGGAGGAAGAACATCGTGAGGCCCGCTAATGATATGCAAACAGTGTTTACTGTACATGCGTTCCGGTACGCATTGACGCTGTTGAGGTGGCAGAGAATTGCGATTTGGCGTCAAATCGCGCCCGCCGTGATTTTGGCGTCAGAACCTATTCCCCGCCCAATTGTTTTTCCCAATTTTGGTGTCAGCAAATGGAGAATCCCGCCCATTATCTGCCTTCAGCCTCCTCAAATGTGTGAACACACGTGACCATTTAACCAGCCATTCAACCCTCGTGACCACCCTGGTCAGGGGTTCCCTGCCCTCCCCCTCCCATGCTGATCAGCAATATCCCTTTTTGAGCCAGCCCTGGCCTCTATCACACACACCCCCAGCCCACCCTCAAAATGTCCGCCGTCATCTCTCCCCTCCCAACTGTGCCACACCAATCACTCCCATGTTAGCAACCCTCCACCCTTTCCTTCCCTCCCCTCCCTCCCGCCCTCAAACAAAGAACCAACCCAATTCTCCACCCCCCCCGCAACTATGCTTTCTGAATGAATGAAAATCGCTTATTGTCACAAGTAGGCTTCAAATAAAGTTACTGTGAAAAGCCCCTAGACGCCACATTCCGGCGCCTGTTCGGGGAGGCTGGTACGGGTACTCCTGCTTCTGATGTGTCACCACAAGAGGGCTGGGTACAAAACCCTAAACTTCACCTCCTTCTTAAAGAGGGCAGCCTTTATCCAGTTGAACCCGGCCTTCATCCCAGGTCCTGGTGGACCCGCAGCTCACTCCCTTCCCAGGTGCATTTCCTGGTCTGCCTTGCCCATTTCAGGATCTTTTCTTTGTCCAAACATCGATGCAGCCTCACTACCATCGCCCTCGGTGGCTTCCCCACATGTGGCCTCCTCAGCACCCTGTTCACCCAATCCACCTCAAGGGGCCGGCCAAAGGCCCCCTTCACCATCACCTTCTCCAGCATGCTTGTGTTCTCCAGGGTAGCCATGCCCCCTTGCCCGGAGACATCTTCACCTGTGTCGCACCACAAAAAACGTTCCTGCTCCAGCTGCTCTTGAGGTCCTTCTTGTCTGCTGAGCCATACGCCAGCCTCACCAGAGGCGTATACCTTCCCTGGGCACTCACACACCCTTTGGCCTCAAAATCCCCTCATACTGGTGGGGAAGGACCAACAAAATCTATCTCGAGTGGGAGCCACCAAATGTGCGACTATTCACTCCATGGCCACCACCGCAATTCCCCCAGCAACACTCAAGTATGTGAGCAAGAGAAGCAGTAGCCTTTCTCTCACTAAAAATGACAAAAAGGTACAGCTTAAGTATTTGTTGAATAAGAAAACGCTTTAATTTAATAAATACACACAAGAAATAGCAAACACTTTTCTCAAAGTGTTTTTGTAAGTTTCTACCTATTGCACAATAACAACATTTTTTGTGGGTTAACTCTTCAATACAAAAAAATGTTTTTCGGGGTTCTGTCAATAATCTGGGGAGTTCAAAAGTGTTCCATGGCTGGAACACATTTGTAGTGATATCATGGTTGTTATGTAATTCACCGACTGGCCACTAGGAGTCTCACTAGTATATAAGTGAATGCAAAGTCAGGTGACCCCCTCACACTGGCTGGAGGAAGTAAAAGAGAGAGCCCACATGTGCATGATTTTGCTATTGTTCATCTGTTGTCTAGTTTATAGTTTACCCCCCGTTAATGTTAGTAAATGATTTACAACTTTAACTACAAGTGTTCTTGTAATAAACCAGGCCATCCAACAGGAACATCACAAGTTTGGGAAACCCTGCTGTGGATTGTACAGACTGCCACCATGGTGCGTCAGTAATGGACGGAATGGCTATTGATATTCAGCAGCATTCGAGGCGCCAATCGCATAAACTGCTCTGCTCTAAAACTACTACGGTTAATTTGATTACAATTAGCTTTAATTCACAACCATGAATGAAATACGTGAGGTGGCAGCCACATTGGCTTGGAGGGAAATGTTTTCTCGAGGAGATAATTACAAGCCAAATTGGTTTCTGAGAGTATTTAGGGTTTTTACAATGGAGCACAATCACTGGTTACAGTATTAATTGTGAGATAATGGTATAGCTCTCAGCCACACTCACTTCCCGAAGGATCACAGTAATAAATCGCCTTCTTTCAAGAAAGGTATTTGATAACCCGTGGAATTAATTCTCGGCCCTGAATTGTTTCATTAATCCAAAAGCCAAATGTATTTGTGAAATACTCACCAGTATCTGTAATCAGCACTGGCTTGTTCAGTAGCTGTTCTGACGGGCAGTAATGAATTTCTCTTAACCAGGGATGCAAATCCGAGTAAACCTCTTTGGCACAATTCAGGATATAGAGGAAGACTTCAGCACTTTCTTCTCCTTTAGCATAGATTATATCCAGCATTTTACGAACCTGAAAGTTTTTTTTTTAAAAAAGGTTGCATTGGGTAGGTTTTGAACTGGTTCATATTTCTCTGCTTTACCTATTGCGTCAATTTAATAAAGGTTTCAGCCCTGGCAAAAATGATTTGTTCGTCTCCGTAATGAAAAGGAGAATTCCACATGAGACGCAGTCGTGAAGGCCCTTGCCAGTCATGCAGGATGGATGTGAGCAAATTCTTCACACAAAAGGTTGCGAAGCTTTGGAATTCTCAGTCACTGGGTTTATTCAGGGCAGAGATTGATAGATTGTTGGATCATAAGGGAATACGGGGATACAGAGATAGTGTAGGAAGGTGGAGCTGAAGTAGATCATGCATGACCTTATTGGATTAGGGAGCAGGCTCCCAAGGGCTGATTGGCCTATACCTGTTCCTTCTGTTCAAATGGCAGATCACCTCAAAAGTAATAATAATCTTTATTGTCACAAGTAGGCTTACATTAACATTGCAATGAAGTTAATGTGAAAAGCCCCTCGCAACCCCACCGCGGCGCCTATTCGGGTACACAGAGGGAGAATTTAGAATGTCCAAATTACCTAACAGCACGTCTTTCGGGACTTGTGGGAGGAAACCGGAGCACCCGGAGGAAACCCAGGCAGACACAGGGAGAACGTGCAGGCTTCGCACAGTGACCCAAGCCAGGAATCGAACCTGGGACCTTGGCGCTGTGAAGCCACAATGCTAACCACTGTGCTGCCCCTTCCTGAACTTTCAAAATAATTGGCCATTACACTTACCATAGAATATTAGGCCTGTATGTAACAATATTAAGTACCATTTTAATCTGCAACAGTGGCGATATTTGGGGTGTCAGAAGACTCGGGAGCGAGGGAGGCTGATGTTTTGGTCTTTGCCTCCCTGATAGCCCGGAGACGGGTTTTGCTCGGGTGGCGGAACTTGGGAGCCGCCGAAAGCGGGGTTGCGGCTGAGCGACCTGCCGGAATTCCCGAGGCTGGAGAAAGTCAAGTCCGTCTCGAGGGGGTCGGTGGATGTGTTCACCTGGAGGTGGAAGCTGTTTATTGATTTCTTTAGGGTGGTTTGAGGGGTCGGGGTACAAATGGGGAAGGAGAAAGATGAGGAGGGAGTGGATTGTGTATAATGTTGTTTGGTTGTTCTTCTACTTTTGTTTGTATGAAAAAGCCTTGGAATAAAATATTTATATTTTTTAAAGTACCATTTTAATCACGATAATTTAAAATCCAATACTAATCAACCTCTGACCTGGAAAGAGAACAATTTAAACTGTTCAATCTTACCCGTGTGCAGCCAATCTTGTTAGAGAACAAGAGAGATCTTAGCCTTGACGCTCAATTTCATTACAATCACTCAATCGCCCACTCTCAACATCCTGGTGGTTAGCATTGACCAGAAACTGAACTAGCCATATAAATATTGGGCGGGATTCTCTGTTCTCCGCCGCTGCAATAGGGAATCCCGTTTGGGCAGAGAATGGAGCGTCGGCCGAAAAACGGGAGCGGTGCAGGGCAGCAGACCCATCCCCAGTCTCCGCTCCCGCACCACTGCTCATGGCAGGCTACCCGTCCCACACTAGCGGGAACATACAAAGTGTCAATCTGCATGCACCAGCATGCATTTACCAGCTGGAAGCCCAATTGATCCCAACCACAATGTTTAGAAGCACCCTTGTTATAATTGACTGCTCCTGACCAGTTCAAAGCGGCTAAGTGGTTTCACTTCTTCTTTTGCAACCGCGGAAAGCACTTAGCAACGTTTAAGTAGTCAGTGGAGAGTACTTGAGATGCATTCAAGCACAAAGAGAAAAATAAATAAACAACCCCTCCTAACTAAATGGGCACGTGACGGGATGCCCAACCCCAACAAGATCTGCTCCTTTGTGTAAATCAGTTTGAAATGCATGAAACACAGTTGATTGATGATGGCCTGTGAATTATGCAAAGCAGAGTTGGGAACCTTGCAAATTATAATTCCACAAGGGTGGTTTACTTAAAAAAAATGGCAGGGCACATATTAATCTTAATCACACATGTGCTGCAAATTGTTTCCCATGCACTTGGCTGAGTTCATTGTTTCACATTTCTCAATGACTTGGGTGTCCTCATCTATCCCCTTCCTCTTGGTTCTTTCCAGGTTGGGAAGGCCCCCTATCTCTTGTACAATGAAGCTAGTGCCCTCCCTACTCTCTGCACCAACATAGCTCAAACAATCCAAAGAATTGTAGCAGTAAGTTGGAGCCGGATGGGATGGATCACAAATCTGAGGGAGAACGTTAGGAATTCTTTAAATTATATTGTCATACTGCGTACAGCTGAACTGTGAACGCAGCCAGTGACATATGTTATATCAATGGTTTACAAACTGGAGTCCATGGTGACGGGCACCTCGGCTGTCATGAATTTCTGTGTGAGTCTTGTATTTACTTTTGGCAGTGGGGAGAGTGGCAGGCCAGCTTGTTGCTCTGATACTAAGATGCATTCAATTTGGCCACTTGCAGTGAGCAGAGCCATTATAATGCTGCCTGGCTGCTGTGTATTTCCAGCATTTTCTTGTCCATATTACTTTCTGACTGGTTTCCTCCTTGTAATTGTGTAATAGCTGTCAGCTCAACTTAGTCAAATGATCCACCATGTTGCAATAATGTAAATAAGCAGAGTTATTGAGCTGATTTACACAGAGAGTGCTTTGCAACAGAATTGGTGGGAAGGAATTTCGGATGTTTATGGGAAATTGTTTCGGAATCTTAAAATAATCTGCTTTGATCCTGTTAAGGGTGCAAATTAGGTTTGGATGTTGTTAATACTGTTTTGTGCCAAGAGCTGTGCGCACTGAATGTGACATGTGAACAGATTGTGCATGTATGCCTTTAACAGGTCATTGTTAACCACATTAGGTAGTTTTGCTGGGTCACACTGGAAATTTAGGGCAATTATACTTATCGCTTCTCCTCTGATTTGTCTAGCCTGCGTCATCACTATGTATAGCAGTAAAGGGGTCCTCAAATTTCTCCACATTGTTACTTGTTTCCTTAAAAACATTATTTAAACGCTCTTTAAATGCAGCAGTTCTGTGTTATGAGTACAGTATAGTCTTATAATTTACATGCGAGGGTTCTGGTTTATTGATCCATTTGAAAAGGAGCTCTACAACCAAAAAAGGCTGGAGAGCCACTGATTTTGGCCTTGTAAATTTGTGCTTTGATGTAGAGTAAGGCACTGTTGATATTATGAATGTAAGGTTTGATGAGATGGTCATTTGGTGGTATAGAACTTGAGTATTGCTGGAAAAAGAGACATGCTGACAAAGCTTTTTGTCTAGCACTCATCAGGACAGATTCACGAGAACACCAATAGTAAAGGAAAGAATACTTTAGATTGCAAGAGAAGAGAGTGCCGATTGGTTGGCAAGTGGACTGGCTGAGGCATTGCCAGACAGAACACACCAGGGAACAGGTGCATCCCATGCATTTCAAAAAACAAATGGATCGTATCAAAAAGCAGACCCTTTGCCTTTTGCAACCAGCAAAGTATTTATCGTACCCGACCAGCCTGTGCTTGCAAAACTCAAAACATGGTGTCCAATATTAGATATAATTCCACAGTTAAGACAGCCCTTGATAGACAATCCTGATTGTGTTAAGAATTACATCTACAAACAAATTGAGATTAATAGTTGGGCTCGCAGTGTAGTTCACAATGTGTGCTGGAGCTACATATATTAATATACAGGGTCCTGCCATTTGTACACTGAAGGAGCAGGTCAAACTGTATCTTTTTCAACAAAATAAAAGCTTGGGGAACAGCCATTCCCTGGTTCATTCCTTGGGGCAATGCCTTGATCTTTCAAGGTCTACCTGCCTGGTTTGAATTTAAACCAATGTTTGGCAGTTAACTGTTTCCTGGTGCATTCTCAAACTCCTTTACCAATCAGAATCCACTAGCCGACAAATCAGCACTCTTCTCATGCAGCATAAATTGCTGTATTTGAAATTTGGTATTCTAATGAATGATGGGAGCCAGACAAAAAGCTTCAACAGCATATCTTTTTCCAGCAATACTCAAGCGTTATAAGATGGTTATGATTTAAACAATCTCCTTTAATTCAGGGCAAAATAGAAAAGCTGAGAGGATCAACCTACTAGTTCTTCCCAGTGCTAAGCTCATGTGACCTAGTTGACATGGGGACAGGGGCTCAGGTCCTATTGAAAGCAAGATGGAGACAAAGGAAAGGACAGCTGGCTTTACTGCTGCCAGACCTACTGGCTCAGAAATCCTGGACAGAGATAGAGAATCCCAGAGAGAGATAGCTGTTGCGAACCACAGAGGAAAAAGGCTGTTTTCTATTAGGCACCAGGCAGGATGCTGTTGGGAACTTGTTCTCTGGTCGAAGAGATGGGACCTGTGAAGGTTTAAGAAGATTTGCATAGGGGTGGCTGGAAGAAGGTATCACGGGAGTGGGTCTTGCTGCTGAAAGTCAGTTCAGAGATTATCAGAAGATTGAGGACAACTATTTCCGATGGATACTGAACATTATAACTCAATAAAATGAGAAGTAAGCCTATTAGAAGTGGTGAGTAACTTGGGACTGGTTCGTACAAAGACTGCATCCTGTGGAGAGTACAATGTATCTTATAAACTCTGTGTTGGGATTTTCAATTATGTTAGGAAGTTGACAGGAAATAGCTTTTCTGAAGTTTACTTAGGCAACTAATACACTAATGTTTGGTTGATGTTGATTTTAGTTTGTTGGTTAGAGTAAAGGTATTAAAATGTGAAATCCGTCAAGTCGGTCACTGGGAATTCAAATGTCTTATTAGTTGCTATGTAATTGTAGCACTGTATAACACTAAGATAAAGTACAGGTTGTCAAGGATCTACTATTGGTGTTGGATATGATGGGAGTAATTAGGGAGATGCAATCGGTATCACAGAAATATTATACCACACAAGTTGGCATACACATTTTTAGATCTACAAACTAACTTCAACCTAGTGACTGCACAAATTTCCAAATTTTGTCCACTTATTGTATATAAAATAACTGTAATCTCTTGGTTAGCTGTACCTTGTCATGTTGAGTTATACTCTGCTGTATGAACTCAGTATCTTCTAATGTGAAGTATCCCAAGTGTAGCAGGTTATCCAGGATGCACTCAGTGTTTTTAATTCCATTCACTAACTCCACCCGATGCACCATGAGGAGATCAAGGTAAGAGGGAACCCGTTGTTTACGAACTGCTGTCTGCTCCATAGTACTGTCACGTCTTTATGAAAATCAAAATCCACTTTCCTAAAGGAAACAAACACTAGCATTGTCAGTTATTTTACTTCAAACTAATAATTTGACCACAGTCGGCTGACTAATACTATCAGAATCACAAAATCACAGAATTGGTATGACGCAGAAGAAGGCCATTTGGCGCATCGTGTCTGCACCAGCTTTCCAAACGAGCATTATGTATTATTGTCATTTCCTTGCAATTGTTTCTATTCAAGTAATCATCTAATGCCCTCTTGATCTACCCCAACCGCAGTTTCAGGCGGTGCATTCCAGACCCGAGCCACTGGTGTGTAAAAGCTTTTTCTCACATCCTGGGCGTCATTCTCCGCCGGCGGGAGTCTCCGTTCTGCCGGCGCTTGGGGGTTTCCCGACGGCGTGGGGGTGCCCCACAATGGGAAACCCCATTGACCGGCCGGTGTTACGGAGACTCCCGCCGGCCGGTCGGCGCAGAAATGTGGCGGGGCGGGTAGGAGAATTTCGCCCCACATTTGCTTCTTTTGCAAATCACCTTAAATCTGTGCCCTTCTTATTCTCAATCCTTTTACGAGTGGGAACAGTTTCTCCCCGTCTACCCTCCAGCCCCCTCATGATTTTGAACGTCTCTATCAAATCTCCTCTTAGCCTTCTTCTTTCCGAGGAGGAAGTCCTAACCTCTCCAATCTATCCTCATTACGGAGGTTCCTCATCCCTGGAACCAGTCTTGTTCTGGCTTGCTCATTGACAAAATGGTGCTGGAACTGGGAGACTTCAGAACCTGACTCCAAAGAGCCCCTGGTGGTAAATGTCTGCAACTGCATAGTGATGGTTGACATACCCAAGCTGTCTGTGCTTGCAGTGCACTGCCCTCCTTCAACACCTGAAAAATGAATTGACGCTCCAGATTTCATAAATTATTTATGACCAATAAGCAAAAATCAAGTTTACAAAAGTACAATATTTTTAACGTCCCTGTGATTTTCTCCTGCCTTGCCTGCAAGTGTTGTGGAGATTAGTCTCTCGTTCCTGAAGACTCCAGGGCAATTCTAGAATTTTGAAATGGGGATGAATTAGGAAAGTGGTTTTAAATTGGAGAGTAAACCTCTCTCAGCGTCGCACATGTTTGCCGATTGCGTCATTTCCCCTCAGTACCTTAATACAGATCAAAACTTCCCCTCACAAGTGACTTTCACAAGAACACATCTGGGAAGGGGAAGAGAGATTTTGCTCAGTTCTGCCTTTTTGAACAGTTGTTAACACAGCAAACCGCGCCTGAAAGGCGCTTATTGTTGGATGATACTGGGGTTGTGGCCACTTCTAAAACCAGTTAAGCCACGTAACTTAAATCAGCTTTCCCAAGCACCACATGGGTCTTCTTCCTCTCCTTTGTGTTGTGTACCCCCCAGCGCTCCATAAGCTCATGGTAAGAGAAGTTTGATTTAACCTCTGAAGATTAGACAGGTCCTCTCCATCCTCTCTCCACCTTTTTCCTACTCCTCATGACACATGCTGGGGCATGGCTCCCATCGGTGCCAAACTCCCTGCAATACCAGTCAATTCTCATTTTTTCATCTGGAATATCAACAGCCTGTTCGGCCATGCAGGCTATCAAAGCAGATCCAAATCACTGTCCTCATCCGAATTTCAAATGTACCTACGTGACACCCGCTTAATGTTTTCATTCTTAAGCATTACAGCTGAATTTGCTATCACAACTGGTAAGTGAACAGGGAACCTCTTGTCTGAATTGTTCAGTTGCATGCCAAGTGACGTATTCCTTCATGTACCAGGTTAACAGAATTTTATAATGGTCCGGGGTTTGCACTAAAAATAATTGTGATGCACCTCGCGCTCACCATTGCTAAAGGGGAAATTGGAGAGCGACTTCTGGTGGCTGCACATTCACAGTTCAACAAGGAAATCAGAAAGGTTTGTCATTTTGAGTTGCTCTGCTCCTCCAGCAGATGCACCATAGAAAGCATCCTATCTGGCTGCATCAGTCTGGTATGGCAACTGCTCGGCCCAGGACCGCAAGAAACTTCAGAGAGTCGTGAACACCGCCCAGTCCATCACACAAACCTGCCTCCCATCCATTGACTCCATCTACACCTCCCGCTGCCTGGGGAAAGCGGGCAGCTTAATCAAAGACCCCTCCCACCCGGCTTACTCACTCTTCCAACTTCTTCCATCGGGCAGGAGATACAGAAGTCTGAGAACACGCACGAACAGACTCAAAAACAGCTTCTTCCCGCTGTAACCAGACTCCTAAATGACCCTCTTATGGACTGACCTCATTAACACTACACCCTTTATGCTTCATCCGATGCCGGTGCTTATGTAGTTACATTGTATACCTTGTGTTGCCCTATTATGTATTTTCTTTTATTCCCTTCTCTTCCCATGTACTTAATGATCTGTTGAGCTGCTCGCAGAAAAATACTTTTTACTGTACCTCGGTACAGGTGACAATAAACAAATCCAATCCAATCACAGAACTGGTACCTCACCAAAAGACTCACCATTGAAATAAATGGAATGGCCTGAATGAGCTAACTTACCCATTATTTACTCACAGCAAAGGTTTGAGCTTTCCATTCAAGTATAAGTGGATTTTTAAATGTGATTAATCTTCATTACCGGAAACCAACCTCACAAGGTCTGAAAATTAACCTTTATAAATGTGGAGTCTCATTCCTTCAGATCTTTATTATATTTTTGAGATTTTGAAAAAGCTAAACATATTTTTGTTGTGTTTTTTACTCCCCCCCCCTCCCCCTCCTCCTCCTCCTCCTCCCCTCCCTTAATCCCATCTTTCTCCCTCTCTCGGTGGTGTTTCTGTATGTTTGACACTGAATTATGTATTCCAGTTGACGGTTTCTAGTTTAGACTTTTCGTGCCTCTGTAAGGATCCTTCAGTCAAATTGGTTAAGGAGACACACCATTGAATGTCCTGTTCACACAGATCCCAAATCCCCAGATGAGTGTGCTTCATGGTTTTGGCTTTCTGCTGACAGCAAGTTCCTGCCTAGAAACCCATGAAAGTCTGGGGGCAAGTGTCAGTTTAATGAAGGATTGGCCCTATTCATTCACCACTGACCACAAAATTTGGACCAATCTCACAAACGCAAATGACAGTTTCATGACACAGTAATGACATCAATATTTATTCAGTGCATTATCATGTCATCACATACATTCATAGAAAAAAGTTAAAGCATTGCGAATGTGCAGCCTCATTCCCATTTCCCTACTCTCTCCTGCTTAGCTCAGTATCTTCCTCTGCTTCAAACACCTATCCCCTTTTCTCTGTCACGTTTTGACAACCCTTTACATATGAACATGTAACATTAATGCATTGGGAAAGTCGAGTTTGGTCTATCAAGCCTGCAGGCCGCCGTGATGACCAGTAACATGACTAAACACTTCCTCCTCTCCAAGTCATGCGGTGTTCGGAGAGAGGCAAACTGAAAAAAAGTGCTGAGGAAAAAAAAAATTCCTTTCAACTCTCTCTCCCCGTTCCTTTTGTGCCACTTTTAAATTGTGTCCGATTTCCCCGAAAGCTTCAAGTAATAAAAGAGTTGCTTTTGCGCAATGGAGACTTGGGTGGCGGGATGGAGCAGCAATCTTCCTCACATACACATGGCAAACAAGACGAATGAGCAGGTTACCTTTTATTCTTGGTTGTACTAATTGAAGGAGGAATAGCAGTCAGTGATGGGGAGTTAATGCTTAAGATCCTTAATATCCACCTGCACCAATGAAGTGAGGAAACAGAGCCTGAAAGACAGCAACACTGAATAATTCAGGACCCACTCCACACTCATCCATGGTATCAGCACTGATTCTAAATCAAACCTCTACTGAAAATTACCTCAGACCCCTTAGTGAGAAACAAATTCTGCACACTTCTTGTGAAGTAAAAAAGATTAACTTTCTTGACCTGGGAGCATTACTGCTGCTGATTGTTTCAACCAAATAAAACAAAACGTGTTAGTTTAGCGCCCGTACTGAAGCCATTAGTACTTCGTGCCATGAATGTCTTAATCTCACACTTGCCTGATTCCCCCCAGCAGTAACTGTACACACTTAACACTTGTGTGGGGTTGTATCTGTGCTCCAAATCTTCGAGGTTTTTCCTTCCTTTAAAATAGTTGTTTCTTATCCACGATAAAACTCTGGGAATTCGGGTTCTATCGTTATGTGGCATTCACGATTATTGACTTCCTTCAATGTTTGGAACAGAAAATTCCAGCATTCTTTTTCCATCAGAATTTATTCAAGGCGTTGTTCCTTTCATTCCGATTTGTTTTCTGTGACTGCGGAGGGGAAATTGTTCCCTAAATGGACGTCACCGCCAGCAGTCAGGCAGGATGTGAGAATCTGCTTTCAGGTCATGTGGCGCACTCTGAACGATTCCATGATTGTAGGAGATAGCTGCAGCTTGCTACGATCACATCAGAACTACAACTTCACAGTAACGTGTGCTAGAGATAGATTATTTCTTTGCAAAAGAGTGGGGTACTCCTCTCAGTTGCCAAAAAATGGTTGATTTTATTTGAGCTTTTCCAAAGGATTTTTAAAATTATATTATGTCACGGGATGTGGGCATCGCTGGACAATTTTGCATTTGTTTCCCTGCCCTTGAGAAGGTGGTGATGAGCGGTCACCTTGAACTCCATGTGGTGTAGGTAGACCCACAGTGCTGTTTGGGATGGAATTCCAGGATTTTCATCCAGCCCCAGTGAAGGAGCAGCCAAATATTTTCACATCAGGATGGAGGGTGACTTGGAGGGGAACTTGCAACTGGTGGTGTACCCCTTGACCTTCTCGGCAGGCTTGGAAGGAGCTGCCAAAGAAGCCTTGGTGAGGTGTTGCAGTGCATCTTGTAGTTGGCACACACTTGCTACTGTTGCCATCTGTGGTAAAGGGAGTGGATTTTGAAGGTGGTGAATAGGATTCCAATCAAGTGGGCAGCTTTTTCACGTCATGTTTCTTGTGTGTTGTTGGAACTGCACTCATCCAGGCAAGTGGAGAGTATGCCATCACACCCCTGACTTGTGCCTTGTAGATGGTGGACAGGATTTGGGGAGTCAGGGGGTGCATTACTCAGCCTCTGACCTGCTCTTATAGCCACAGTATTTATATGGCTAGTCCAGTTCGCTAGTCCAGTTTAGTTCTTGGCCAATGGTAAATCCCTAGGATGTGGGGGACTCAGCGATGATAGTGCCATTAAATGCCAAGGGGCAATAGTTAGATTCTTTCTTGGTGGAGATGGTCATTGCCTGGCACTTGTATGTCATGAATGTTACATGCCACTTATCAAAGCCAAACCTGAATGTTGACTGGATCTTGCTACATATCGCACAGATTGCTTGAATGTCTGAAGCGTCAAATAGTGCTGAACATGGGGCGGCACGGTAGCACAGTGGCTAGCACAGTTGCTCAACAGTGCCAGGGTCCCTGGTTCTATTCCTGGCTTGCATCACTGTCTGTACGGTGTCTGCACGTCCTCCCTGTGCCTGCGTGGGTTTCCTTCGGGTGCTCCAGTTTCCTCCCACAAGTCCTGAAAGACGTACTGTTAGGTAATTTGGACATTCTGAATTCTCCCTCTGTGTACCCGAACAGGCGCCGGAATGTGGCGACTAGGGCTTTTCACGGTAACTTCATTGCAGTGTTAATGTAAGCCTACTTGTGACAATAAAGATTATTATTATTATTCCATGGTGCAGTCATCAGTCAACATCCCCACTTCTGACCTTATGATGGAAGGAAGGTCATTGATGAAGCAGCTGAAGATGGTTGGGCCAAGGACACTACCCTGAGGAACTCCTGCATTGATGTCCTGGGACTGAGATTATTGACCTTCAACAAACACAACCATCTTCCTTTGTGCTGGGTATGACTCCAGCCAGCAGAGAGTTTTCCCCATGATTCCCATTTATGCCATTTTTTCAGGGGCTTCTTGATGCCATACCTGCTCAAATGTTGCCTTGATGTCAAGGCCAGTCACTCTCACTTCACCTCTGGAGTTTAGCTGTTTTGTCCCTGTTTAGACCAAGGCTATTGTTATGGGCGAGGCGTTTTCAGAATCCCAAAATATATCATGGAGTTCAACCAACCTCTCCCTCTAATGGATTTGTTGCTTTTCCGAGCACACGGCTTTTCCCCTAGGTGTGGGATTACAATTATGGACACGTGGGTTTTTAAACACAAAACACTGTTTATTCCATGAACTCAACTTAACATCTTAAATAAACATTGGTACTCTTAACACTCCTTACTTCAAAGATAACTCAGAAAATATTGCAACAGTAAACAATTGCTTAAAATGTTCCTTCAAACATCCAAAAGGCTTCAAACCTTCAAAACAGTAACACACCAGTCACAGTTAATATATATTTTCTGGTTTATGGCAGAGATATATATGCTTGGTTGACTTCAGCTCCAGCACCTTGCTTTCTTCCTGCAAATTCTCTGGAAACACACAGACACAACCAAGCTGCTTTCTCAAACCTGGCTTTCTCCCTTCAAGCAGATCACTGCAAACCAGAATTTCTCAAGCTGCTGTCTCAAACTGGCTTTCTACTTTTAAACTGCTGTCAGCAAAACCAGCCAGGCACTTTTTAGCTGCTCTCAGCAAAACCAGTCAGGCACTTTATAACTGAAACTTATTGAAATGGCTGCACTGAGCTGAGCTCCACCCATTCTATGACATCACTGTTTTCTTAAAGGCACATTGCTTAAACATCCAGTTCTTAAAGGTACTCTCACATGACACCTCCCCCCAAGAAAAAAAAATCATCAACTTCAAGATGGTTTCATTTTTCACTTTTTCACCATCCACAAAGACATGTACACAGTAAATATACATTTTCATTTAAAGAAAACAACACTCAAACAGGTATAATAATATAGTCCATTTTTCTTTGTTCTTCTTCCTCCAACCGAAAACCTTTTTAAAAAAATATATTTTATTAAAGTTTTTCGATCAAACAAAAATTTCCCATTTTACAACTTTGTAATAATATATACATTGATCGTTTAAAAAAAAAAATAATATGCTAACTAACGGCAACTGCCAATAACAAAATAAGAAACAACAGAAATAGTAACTAAAATAGTAACTTCATAACATCTAATATAAATAACTAAGAGATAAACACACACATAAAACCCCTGAGGACCCAAATGAGCCCTCCCCCCCCCCTTCCCCCTGGGTTGCTGCTGCTACCTTTCCTATTTTCCCTTATCGCTCTGCGAGATAGTCGTGGAACGGTTGCCACCCCTGGTGAACCCTCGAGCCGAACCTCTTAGTGCGTACTTTATCCGCTCCAATTTTATGAACCCTGCCATGTCATTGATCCAGGCCTCCACACCCGGGGGCTTAGCTTCTTTCCACCTAAGTAGAATCCTTCGCCGGGCTACTAGGGAATCAAAGGCCAAAACATCGGCCTCTCTCGCCTCCTGCACTCCCGGCTCATCTGCAACCCCAAATATAGCCAACCCCCAGCCTAGTTCGACCCGGACCCCCACCACATTTGAAATCACTTTTGCCACACCCACCCAGAACCCATGCAATACCGGACAGGACCAAAACATGTGGGTGTGGTTCGCCGGGCTTCCCGCGCATCTCCCGCACCTATCCTCCACTCCAAAAAATCTACTCAGCCTTGCTCCAGTCACATGCGCCCTGTGTAGAACCTTGAATTGTATCAGGCTGAGCCTGGCACACGAGGACGAAGAGTTTACCCTACTTAGGGCATCTGCCCACAGCCCCTCCTCAATCTCTTCCCCAGCTCCTCCTCCCATTTTCCCTTCAGCTCCTCTACCATCGTCTCCCCCTCGTCTCTCATTTCCCTATATATATCTGACACCCTACCATCACCCACCCATGCCCCCAAAATCACTCTGTCCTGGATCTCTTGCCACCGAAATCCTTCTTGATTGACAGTCTCTTTGAACAAAGTCTCTGCACAATCCATCCATTCCTCTACTCGGCATTTCTCTTCAGATTCAGATAATTTAGTTCAATCTGACCACAGAGTCCCTTGCAATTCTCCATTACAGGAACATTGGTTACCACAGCTTTCAGGCAGTCAAATTCCTGTTGAAAGTCCGCTGTCCATTGAAATTTTTTACGTTTCTTTAGCAAGTCCATCAGTGGAGCGATCACGCCACAAAACTTTTGCACAAAAGTTCGATCAAATCCACTCATGCTAAGAAATCGCATTATTTCCCTTTTAACTTGAGGGTAACGGAAACTCCGCAAGGAAAGTGATTCGGGCTTCTCCAAATTCACTTTCGGCTAGGTTCATCACCAAACCCGCCTCCTGAAGTCGATCGAGTTTAAAATGTTCTTTCCATGTCTGGAAGTTGGAAATAAAAGCAGATTGTCCCACTTTCTCAATGCAATCCTTCAATGGTGGGACAGGATAAGAGTCCGTTCTTGTAACTGCATTTACCTTTCTATAGTTCACACACAACCGTTGGGTATCGTCTGGTACTCCTGCAGAATGTTTGAGGTGAGGGACGCCGTCAGTGTCCCTGCTGGTTTCATCCGTGGGAAGTGCACCCATCTCCAGCTCCTCAGAAACCGCGTTAGGGAACTGGAGCTGGAGCTGGATGAACTTCGGACCATTCGGGAGGCAGAGGTGGTCATAGATAGAAGCTTCAGGGATGTAGTTACTCCGAAGAATAAAGATAGATGGGTGACAGTGAGAGGGGCTGGGAGGAAGCAGTCAGTACAGGGATCCCCTGTGGTCATTCCCCTTAGTAACAAGTATACCGCTTTGGATACTGTTGGGGGGGGGACTTACCAGGGGTAAGCCATGGGGTACAGGTCTCTGGCACAGAGTCTGTCCCTGGTGCTCAGAACGGAATGGGGGAGAGGAGTAGAGCATTAGTCATTGGAGACTCCATAGTTAGGGGGATAGATAGGAGATTCTGTGGGAACGAGAGAGACTCGCGGTTGATGTGTTGCCTCCCAGGTGCCAGGGTGCGTGATGTCTCGGATCGTGTTTTCGGGATCCTTAAGGGGGAGGGGGAGCAGCCCCAAGTTGTGGTCCACATAGGTACCAACGACATAGGTAGGAAAAGGGTTAGGGATGTAAGGCAGGAATTCAGGGAGCTAGGGTGGAAACTTAGATCTAGGACAAACAGAATTATTATCCCTGTGCCACATGATAGCGAGACGAGGAATAGGGAGAGAGAGGAGTTGAATATGTGGCTACAGGGATGGTGCAGGAGGGAGGGTTTCAGATTTCTGGATAATTGGGGCTCATTCTGGGGTCGGTGGGACCTCTACAAACGGGATGGTCTACACCTGGACCAGAGGGGTACCAATATCCTGGGGGGGAAATTTGCTAATGCTCTTCGGGAGGGTTTAAACTAGTTCAGCGGGGGCTTGGGAACCTGAATTGTAGCTCCAGTTTACAGGAGGTTGAGAGTAGTGAGGTCATGAGTAAGGTTTCAAAGTTGCAGGAGTGTACCGGCAGGCAGGAAGGTGGTTTAAAGTGTGTCTTCTTCAATGCCAGGAGCATCCAGAATAAGGTGGGTGAACTTGCGGCATGTGTTGGTACCTGGGACTTCGATGTTGTGGCCATTTCAGAGACATGGATAGAGCAGGGACAGGAATGGTTGTTACAGATGCCGGGGTTTAGATATTTCAGTAAGCTCAGGGAAGGTGGTAAAAGAAGGGGAGGGGTGGCATTGTTAGTCAAGGGCAGTATTACGGTGGCAGAAAGGATGTTTGATGAGGACTCGTCTACTGAGGTAGTATGGGCTGAGGTTAGAAACAGGAAAGGAGAGGTCACCCTGGTAGGGGTTTTCTATAGGCCTCCGAAAAGTTCCAGAGATGTAGAGGAAAGGATTGCAAAGATGATTCTGGATAGGAGTGAAAGCAACAGGTAGTTGTTATGGGGGACTTTAACTTTCCAAATATTGACAGGAAACGCTATAGTTCGAGTACTTTAGATGGATCCATTTTTGTCCAATGTGTGCAGGAGGGTTTCCTGACACAGTATGTAGATAGGCCAATGAGAGGCGAGGCCATATTGGATTTGATACTGGGTAATGAACCAGGACAGATGTTAGATTTGGAGGTAGGTGAGCACTTTGGTGATAGTGACCACAATTCGATTACGTTTACTTTAGTGATGGAAAGGGATAGGTATATACCGCAGGACAAGAGTTATATCTGGGGGAAAGGCAATTATGATGCGATGAGGCAAGACTTGGGATGCATCGGATGGAGAGGAAAACTGCAGGGGATGGGCACAATGGAAATGTGGAGCTTGTTCAAGGAACAGCTACTGTGTGTCCTTGATAAGTATGTACCTGTCAGACAGGGAGGAAGAGGCCGAGCAAGGGAACCGTGGTTTACTAAAGCAGACAAAACACTTGTCAAGAGGAAGAAGGAAGCTTATGTAAAGATGAGACATGACGGTTCAGTTAGGGCCCTCGAGAGTTACAAGTTAGCTAGGAAGGACCTAAAGAGAGAGCTAAGAAGAGCCAGGAGGAGAAGTCTTTGGCAGGTAGGATCAAGGATAATCCTAAAGCTTTCTATAGATATGTCAGGAATAAACAAATGACTAGGGTAAGAGTAGGGCCAGTCAAGGACAGTAGTGGGAAGTTGTGCTTGGAGTCCGAGGAGATAGGAGAGGTGCTAAATGAATATTTTTCGTCAGTATTCACACAGGAAAAAGACAATGTTGTCGAAGAGAATACTGAGATTCAGGCTACTAGACTAGATGGGCTTGAGGTTCATAAGGAGGAGATGTTAGCAATTCTGGAAAGTGTGAAAATAGATAAGTCCCCTGGGCCAGGTGGGATTTATCCTAGGATTCTCTGGGAAGCTCGGGAGGAGATTGCTGAGCGTTTGGCTTTGATCTTTAAGTCATCTTTGTCTACAGGAAGCCAGAAGACTGGAGGATCGCAAATGTTGTCCCCTTGTTCAAGAAGGGGAGTAGAGACAACCCCGGTAACTATAGACCAGTGAGCCTTACTTCTGTTGTGGTCAAAATCTTGGAAAGGTTTATAAGAGATAGGATGTATAATCATCTGGAAAGGAATAATTTGATTAGAGATAGTCAACACGGTTTTGTGAAGGGTAGGTCGTGCCTCACAAACATTATTGAGTTCTTTGAGAAGGTGATCAAACAGGTGGATGAGGGTAAAGCAGTTGATGTGGTGTATATGGATTTCAGTAAAGCGTTTGATAAGGTTCCCCACGGTAGGCTACTGCAGAAAATATGGAGGCATGGGATTCAGGTGATTTAACAGTTTGGATCAGAAATTGGCTAGCTGGAAGAAGACAAAGGGTGGTGGTCGATGGGAAATGTTCAGACTGGAGTCCAGTTACTAGTGGTGTACCACAAGGATCTGTTTTGGGGCCACTGCTGTTTGTCATTTTTATAAATGACCTGGAGGAGGGCGTAGAAGGATGGGTGAGTAAATTTGCAGATGACACTAAAGTCGGTGGAGTTGTGGACAGTGCGGAAGGATGTTACAAGTTACAGAGGGACATAGATAAGCTGCAGTGTTGGGCTGAGAGGTGGCAAATGGAGTTTAATTCAGAAAAGTGTGAGGTGATTCATTTGGAAGGAATAACAGGAAGACAGAGTACTGGGCTAATGGTAAGATTCTTGGCAGTGTGGATGAGCAGAGAGATCTCGGTGTCCATGTACATAGATCCCTGAAAGTTGCCACCCAGGTTGAGAGGGTTGTTAAGAAGGCGTACGTGTGTTAGCTTTTATTGGTAGAGGGATTGAATTTCGGAGCCATGAGGTCATGTTGCAGCTGTACAAAACTCTGGTGCAGCCGTATTTGGAGTATTGTGTGCAATTCTGGTCGCTGCATTATAGGAAGGATGTGGAAGCATTGGAAAGGGTGCAGAGGAGATTTACCAGAATGTTGCCTGGTATGGAGGGAAGATCTTATGAGGAAAGGCTGAGGGACCTGAGGCTGTTTTCATTTGAGAGAAGGTTAAGAGGTGACTTAATTGAGGCATACAAGATGATCAGAAGATTGGATAGGGTGGACATTGAGAGCCTTTTTCCATGGATGGTGATGTCTAGCACTGTGGGGACATAGCTTTAAATTGAGGGAAGATAGATATAAGACAGATGTCAAAGGTAGGTTCTTTACTCAGAGAGTAGTAAGGGCGTGGAATGCCCTGCCTGCAACAGTAGTGGACTCGCCAACACTAAGGGCATTCAAATGGTCATTGGATATACATATGGACGATAAGGGAATAGTGTAGATGGGCTTTAGAGTGGTTTCACAGGTTGGCGCATCATCGAGGGCTGAAGGGCCTGTACTGCACTGTAATGATCTATGTTCTATGGTTTAGGTACCATCACTATGGGTAAGCTCCATTGGCTGCAACCCACTTCAATTCTGCCATTCTTCGGCATTCTCTCAATCTCTCTGTTAACCTGTGCCAATTTTAAAGGATTAAGTCTTTATGGATGTTGTTTGATAGTGAAGTGGGAAATGGTTCAAAAGGGCACTTGGCACAGAAGATGGCTGCCTGACACACAAGATGGAGACACAGAGAATAAAGCAGACATAACTGAGGCCTGGAGTCCAGTGGGGTGCCAGTAGGACAGATAGGAACAGATCCAGGACAAAGGGAGCCAGACAGGAAGATTAAGAAATACATAAATGCGGGACACCACTTGAATAAAGCTGACTTCAGCCAAGGTGTACACAATGATATGCTAATACGAATGTCTTGGGCCATTTCCGAAAACAAAGGGACAATCGATACTACTTTCCTGCTGCTGCCTGTAACCTGTAAAACCTCTTTGACTGTGGCCATGTGTAAATGGCAAAACGCTTACAAATAGCGATGTACAATCTATAAAATGTTTAAAGATAACAAGGTGATAATTGTTTTGTATCTGGGCTCATTGTGAACCCAAAGTATAAAATGACTGCCAGCCATTCAAACCGGGAGAAAGGCTGGCTACTGTACCGCGGGGTACGTACGCTCTCTCCCGAAGCTTCGCGTAACAATAAAACTGCACTTATTTGAATCTAGAGTAAGGGAACTGGAGAAACACAACCACGTGTTGAGAGAACAACAAGGGAGGGGGGAAACTGATCCCCTAGTCCCTTAGTAGCCCACACAGCATGGCCAACCGCCCCTCCGGCAGGGTGGGGTGCGTTAGAATACAATTTAGCGCCAGTAACCCGAGGGGGAACAGATGCGCAGCCAAAAGCGAATTATAAACTCTTTAACCCAGGTGAGAGGCAGCAGATAATGGCTTCCCTGGGCAAATTACAACCTAGAAGCGCAAACACCAAATTCTGGGAAGAATTAGACACAATCTGGGTAGGACACCAGTTACACCTAAGAGACGTACACCAGCTGGTCAGGGCAGCCTGTCCAGCAGATAAGTGGAGGCAGGTAGCTGGCGGACCCGCCACTTCAGCAGCCCAGGATTATAACAGGGGATGGTGGACACATGCCATCGCTTTAACAGCAGAGATAGATGCACAGCAGGACCCCTTCGCCCAATTTAAAACGGAAATCCAGTTAGGGAACGCTCCCACTAACTGGAGCAAGATCACTACCACAAGACAGCAGAAAGGGGAAGGAGCTTTTGAATACGGGGAACGATTGTTCCACGTGTACCAAAAGTGCTCAGGGCAAGGGAACCCATGTCGTGGGGATCGGGTGTTCGGCCAAGCTTTTAAAGATGGACTCTAGTGCCCACCAGGCCATCCTAAAAATGGGAGTGATTATGTCCCAGGATTACGACGAGTTGGTAGAGTGGGCTAGTGGTGTACAGGTAGAGGAGACATCCCAGGTCAGAGCAAGACCAGAAAGAATAGCGACCCCCAGTAACGGGAACTGGGCCAAGCCGAAACTGACCTGCCACAATTGTGGCCGGCAAGGGCACTATGCGAGGGATTGCGGGGCCCACAGAAAGGAGACAGACCAGGAGACAGTGGGAAGCATTGCAGCCACTGTAATAAATATGGACACTCAGAGGCAGTGTGTTGGGAGAAGCATGGGAGACTCCCGACCCGATCCAGAACCACCACAGAACCGGAGGGATCACGGAACCTCCGAGGTCAACAGGGCTGACTGTCTGCAGCCCCCACTCACAAGGGTAAAAAGGAGGGAAGAATTTATGTGTCTGCACTTGTAGGGGGCAGACAATGTGAGATGCTAATGGACACAGGAGCGTCCATATCTGTTACCAATCTACCCTTACCCCATACAAACAAAATGATTCACCTAACCGGGATAGGAGGGAACAAAACACCTGCCTACCTGAGCGAAACCACGTTAGTGGAAAGAAATAATTTGTATATACCCATGAGATTCTATGCATGCCAAAATAACAAGGGTACAATAATGGGAAATGATTTAATGAAGGAATATAAAGTTTTAATAGATTGTGGAAAGGGAGAATTGATTTTGCCAAGACAGGACGGTCGTAAAACTAAAATAGGGAAACTTACAAATCACTTGGAAACCATTAAGGTGGCCACAGTCACCGCCAGAAATTGGGAATTAGAGACAGGGGGGTTCGGAGCCATCTGTACTTCCATCCCAGAGTGTGGGCGGAGACAACATTAGATACTGGACTGACTAAAACGGACCCGATAAGGGTACCAGGACCAGAGCATAAGCCCCACCGACAGTATCCAATTAAGCCAGCGGCAGTAGGGGACAGACAATACACGTGGACACGCGTACCACAGGGATTCCACAACAGCCCCACTATCTTCCATCGGGTAATGAGTGACATCCTGGGTAGGGTAGAACTACCAGAGGGCAGCACGGCCCTACAATATGTAGACGATATCCTAATAGTTTCAGGGTCCAAGTCGGGACACCAGGAAGCACTGTACCTAATCCTACACGAGTTAGAAACTGCAGGGTTAAAGGTAAGGCCCAAATCTGGACGGCACAGGTCCTATATCTAGGACACCTTATATCCCAAAGACTTAAAGAAATACCAGCAGATCGGAAGCAGGCAATTCAACAAATGCCACGACCCGTCACCATAAGAGGGGTCAGGAAGGTGTTAGGGTTATTCAACTATAGCCGAAGTTTTATCCCGGGGTTCGCAAAGTTGGCCGAACCAATACAGGGACTAGTCAAAGGGGGAAAACCAGTGTTAGAGCCCGTAATATGGGGACTGGAGCAGGAAGAGGCTTACAGTAAACTAAAAACAGAACTAATATCAGCCCCTGGACTAGGGTTACCAGATTTGAATAAAGACTTTCATATCCACTGTGGCAATGAGGGAGGATTCTATTCCGCAGTAGTGACACAGGACCATGGCGACAAGAGGAGATCCATAGGGTACTATTCGACTGCAGAGGGACCGACAGTCACCGGGTTGCCAAGATGCATAGCCGCTTTAGATTGTGCCTCCTGGGCCGTAAGAATTAGCGAACCAGTAGTGATGGCAGGGAACATAATCCTCCACACCAAGCACACCTTGGTGGAAATGTTAAATACGGGGAAGTTGAGGTCAGTCTTGAACATAAGGAGGGCCAAGTGGGAAGCTGTCCTCCTACCCCCAAGCAAGTCCGTAGTAATAGTGATAGAGGGGAGAATCCAGCAGAAGGGATTTTAGATACAGGAGAGCCACACACCTGTGGAAATGTAGACAGAGATGAAGGAGAAGGTAGAATAAAAGACACATCATTAACAACAGCTGAGGAGACCCTCTTTGTAGATGGGTCACGAAAATATGTTGAAGTATCACCCCGGACAGGGTGGGCAGTAGTGAATGATAAGTTAGAAACCATAAGGTCAGGAAGGATTGACGGAGGTCAATCCTCGCATGTAGCTGAACTAGTGGCGCTCACACAGGCACTAGAGTTATCTGAGGGAAAAACCGTGAACATATACACGGATAGCCGATATGCATTTGGAATTATACATGATTACATGACAACATGGGGAAGGAGATGGTCCATAACCACTGGCGAAACCCCTATCAAACATCAGCAAAGAATTAAGGCGCTATAGGCCAGTGAGAAACCCCGAGAAGCCGCAGTAATCAAAATTAAAGCGCACCAGAAGGAGCCAATTAGAGACAACCTGGATTGGTTGAATTTCAATGGAAACCAAGCAGCTGATGCAGCAGCACAACTGGTTCGAGAACAAAAAACGATTAGCGAGCTACCAATAGCAGCTACAGAACCAGTAGAAGATATAGATATTAGGGAGTTACAGGAGAACACCCCAAATGAGGAGAGAGAGAGATGGGAAGCACAGGGTGCAGCCAAAGGGGCTGATAATGTTTGGAGACGAGAGGATAAGGTGATAGCACCGGAATGCATACAGAACACCCTATTGGAATTACACCATGGGCTCTCGCATGTGGGTAGAGAGACCATGATAACCAGCTGAGGAAGAGAATGGTGGTGGAAAGGGATGGGAAGAGACGTAGCCCGACACTGCCTCCGATGCGTGATATGTGCACAACACAACCCTGGTAAACCCATAAAAATTAAAATGGGACACCAACCCAGACCCAAGGGACCCTGGGAACACCTGCAAATGGATTTCACAGGGCCACTACCACAATCCCATGGAAAAACTTATTGTCTGGTCATCATAGACCAATTCACCCGGTGGGTAGAAGCATTCCCTACCAGAAATTGCACTGCTACCACGGTAGCCAGAATATTGGCAGAGGAAGTAATCCCTAGATGGGGAGTGCCCCTACAAATTGATTCGGACCAGGGGACACACTTCACTGGGAAAGTGATGAAAACAGTATGTAAACTGATGGGGATAAAACAAAAATTCCATATCTCCCATCATCCACAGAGTTCTAGGATGGTGGAACGTTAAGCCATGCAAACATCGGGAAAAATGTGGATAGAGGTGTTGCCCACGATACTAATGAGGCTAAGAGCTACCACAAACCGGACAACCGGATTAACCCCTTATGAGCTAATGACAGGACGGGCGATGCAATTACCAGAAAGCATCATAACAGGTGGGACCGATGTGGGTCCGCTAAAAGACTGAATCAGGAGATATGTTTCGGAACTGAGCACCCAGCTAAAAGGGATGCGCAAATTCGTAAAAGACAATCAGGACCAAAAAGACACACAAAGGGAGCTTGAAATATTCCCTGATGTCCCAGCAGCGGGGAGTCGCGTCCTAATAAAAATACTACCTGTTAAGCCAGGATTTGCCCCAAAATGGAATGGGCCATATGAAGTCATAATTAGTGGAGACACCTGTGCCTGTATTGACATAAGAGGGGAGGGAACATGGAAACACTGGAGCCAGCTAAAATTGTATAAACCTGAACATGAATGAACTAATCCGATTGCTTTCCCCCAAACACAGGAGGAGACCGCGAGCAAACGACCAGTGTACTCGGAAAGTGTAGAGCAGTTCTGCAACCAAGCACACAGACAGATTATAAACTATAGTGTTAGAATTGATACTTGCTCATTGTAAAAATGTGTGTAACCACGGGTATGATTATGATACTTTGAGTTGTCGCGACTGTAAATTTGACTGGGCTAGAGGATAATCTATTTTACAAAGCTCACATAAACCTACACGGGAATCGAACTGTATGCTACCCATTAGCGCAGTCGGTAGAAGCCCTATTTGCAGCCACCCCTGGGTGGATCCCGAGCAATTTGTATACAGTTGATACATCAGGTGCACCCTGTAAGGGAGAAATCGGAAAGTATAAAAAGGGGATATAGGGGAGATGTGTGAAACTTGTAAATCCCACCGACTCTGGGGGTGGGGAGCTCCAAAAGGAGGGAGGGAAAGCTGGTCAAGATACAGCAAGCTATCCGCTTTGTTTCACAGGGCAGGGATGGGGATGTGCCTATGCCCTGGTCCCCACAAATAATTCCTGCATACAGACGCAGTGCATCCGCCAGCATTGTCGGGTTAATAAAGGACAGTTTACTTGCACCTGCAATGAACTAAAATGCCTGAACATAACCGCAGGAAGACAGCTCATGTGTGGGCAGTGCAATGGGACTCACATAAGCTCAGCCACATGGACATACCCGTTTGATACTAACCAGGTGGTAGAATCCAACAGGGAGTCAGGGGAACCGAAAAATTGGGAATACAGACAGACTCATAATCAGGACACTACATGCTACCGGGCAAAGGAGGGATACGTCTTCCTCTTCAATGGAACGTACGCGACAGAAACACTACATCTCCCAGGCCTTTTTGCAGTGGGAACCATAGGACCACTCACCGTACCATGCCCTCAGAAGGGACATATTCGGAGAAGAATAGTGACCCGGGCTATCAGCAAGGACTTCTGCGCTGATTGGGAAACCCCGGGCACATTAGGATCATCCCTGGGGTACGGGTTCCTCGGGACTCTATCTCTGGGGGGAGCAGCAGGAGTGATTAGTGCTAAGAACAGAAATGTAATTGTTTGTGGATTAACAATCTTGGGGAACAGTACCTCAAAAGCGTTAGAGGCTGTCAACCAAGAAATGGCTGAACTCAGATTATATGCACAACAGACACGGTATGCAGTAGACTACCAGTTAGCCCAACAAGGGGGAGTGTGTACAATCATAGGAGATAAATGTATAACCCATGTCATAGACAAATCCTATAATATTACAGAGGCCATTCACAATATCAGGGAACAACTGGATAACTTCAGACAGGGACCCACAAAAGGAAGTAGCTGGCTAGAGTGGCTAGTGGGAAATATCTAGGGACCCTATTTAGCACACGGACTGGTCATGTTCATATCGGTCACACTGGTGTGCTGCCTTAGCTTTGGGTGTCTAAAAATCTGCTGTAGTACCGTAACAAAGGTTGTGTCAGGAGCCAGTGTCACCCTTAACGAAACCACGATATTCCCCGAAGACTCCAGGAGATGCGGAGAAAGACGGGACGTTGTGGACCTATACCTATGAGAGGTACCGTGGTGTTGGTCTACGGGGCTGTTGGGGCGACAACAGGCCAAGACCAAAAGGAGGGGTTGAAGTGGGAAATGGTTCAAAAGGGCACTTGGCACAGAAGATGGCTGCCTGACACACAAGATGGAGACACAGAGAATAAAGCAGACATAACTGATGCCTGGAGTCCAGCGGGGTGCCAGTAGGACAGATAGGAACAGATCCAGGACAAAGGGAGCCAGACTGGAAGATTAAGAAATACATAAATGCGGGACACCACTTGAATAAAGCTGACTTCAGCCAAGGTGTACACAATGATATGCTAATACAAATGTCTTGGGCCATTTCCTAAAACAAAGGGACAATCGATGCTACTTTCCTGCTGCTGCCTGTAACCTGTAAAACCTCTTTGACTGTGGCCATGTGTAAATGGCAAAACGCTTACAAATAGCGATGTACAATCTATAAAATGTTTAAAGATAACAAGGTGATAATTGTTTTGTATCTGGGCTCATTGTGAACCCAAAGTGGCTGTTTAAAGATAACAAGGTGATAATTGTTTTGTATCTGGGCTCATTGTGAACCCAAAGTATAAAATGAATGACTGCCATTCAAACCGGGAGAAAGGCTGGCTACTGTACCGCGGGGTACGTACGCTTTCTCCCGAAGCTTTGTGTAACAATAAAACTGCACTTATTTGAACACAGCAAGTTTGACTCTTGAAGTGGTTGATTTTTCCCACAACAATAGGAACAGAATTTCCCACATCTACATCATGGATAGCCATTTTAGTACTTCCCAATTTATCTCTACCAACTTGCCCATGTGATATCAATAACTCTTTCAGGTCAGTTCGTTTTTCCTCTGGAAGGTAACTTAACAATTCATCCCACTTTTTAAGAACATCCTCATTTTACAATTTAATTTGAGGTATGTCAAATTCACAGTCATCTGGATTTGGTTCGTCACTTTGAGTTAGAATAATTAAAACCTTTTTCTCTCCTTCCCTTTCAAAGTACCTTTTAAGCATATTCACATGACACTCTCGGTGAGGCTTCCTTCTATCTGGTGTTTTTACCACATAATTCACCTCACTTAATTTCCTTTCAATCTGATACGGTCCACAAAACCTAGCTTTTAAACGCTCCCCTACCACTGGTAACAACACTAAAACTTTTTCCCCACTGGCAAAACTACGAACTTTGGATTTCTTGTCCGCTACCCGTTTCATCACATTTTGTGCAACTTTCAAATGTTGTCTAGCCAATTCACCTGCTCTATTTAATTGTTCCCTAAAATTTGATACGTAATCCAATAATGTAATTTCCGATTTCTCACCTACCAATTTTTCCTTAATCAATTTAAGTGGTCCTCTTACCTCATGACCAAAAATTAGTTCAAAAGGACTAAATTTGGTAGACTCATTAGGTGCATCCCTAATTGCAAACAATACGAATGGAATTCCGTTATCCCAATCCTCTGGATGATCTTGACAATACGCCCTCAACATTGTCTTTTATGTCTGATGCCACCTTTCTAACGCTCCCTGCGATTCTGGATGGTATGCAGTTGATTTAAATTGTTTTATTCCTAAGCTATCCATAACTTCTTTGAATAACTTTGAAGTAAAATTTGTTCCTTGATCCGATTGAATTTCTGTTTGTAGTCCATATCTAGTAAAGAATTTAAGTAACTCCTCCACAATCCTTTTAGCTGTAATATTACGTACTGGAATGGCCTCTAGAAACCTAGTAGACACATCCATTACAGTCAAAAGATATTGATTGCCACTTTTTGTTTTAGGAAGCGGTCCTACACAATCGATTAGGACCCTTGTAAAAGGTTCCTCAAATGCTGGAATGGGTATTAAGGGCGCTGGTTTTATCACTGCTTGAGGTTTCCCTATCACTTGACATGTGTGATATGATTGACAAAATTTAACTATATCTTTATGTAGTCCAGGCCAATATAAATGTTTCTGGATTTTAGCTTGAGTTTTCCGTATTCCCAAATGACCTCCCACTGGTACCTCATGTGCAACTCGCAACACCTCATTTCTATACCCTACCGGCAATACTACTTGATGAACTTCTGCCCACTTTTCATCCACCTGCATATGTACAGGTCTCCATTTTCTCATCAAGACATCATTTTTACGGTAATAACACTCTGGTATACTCTCAGATTCCTGCTCCATATATGCTTTCTGATATATCCGTTTTATTTCTACATCTTTCTGTTGTAACTCCGCCAATTTTCCTGAACTAAAAATATCCGCCTCACCCTCCACCTGTTGTTGTTCTTTTTCAACCATCTGATCAAAAATCGTTTCTGATAATTGCACTTCAACTCCATCTTCACTCTTTGATTTCTCCTCTTGTCTTAACCTGTGACTTTGCAATCTTGTTCCTACACAATCCGGAAAAAGCTCAGGATATTCGTCCTTCAACACTTCAGTTGTCTGATTTTCCACTGGCTTATCAACCACAGTAGGCATCACTCCCACCTGCGATCCAACTATATCATTACCCAAGATAAACTGTATTCCTGGACAAGATAGTTTATCTATTACTCCTACTACCACTTCACCACTCTTCACTGGACTTTCCAACCTTACCTTATATAATGGAACACTACTCCTTTCACCCTGAATTCCACATATCACCACCTTTTCTGGCAACATTCTTCCCAAACTACATAATTCCTCATCTCTTACCATTAAAGATTGTCTAGCCCCTGTATCTCTTAAAATTGTGACTTCTTTACCTGCTCCTCCTGATACACATGATTAAACTTTACCCATACAAGTAAATTCTTTAAAGACATCTGGCACCTTCTTAACAACTACTTCTTGAACAGGCTGTACAATCGTTTGCACCTCCTTCGCTTCCCTTGGGCCTTCCTTTACCACTCGAACAAACCCCACTGTCTTATCCTGTTTTACCACATCAGCCTTCCCAGTGCTTTTCTTCAACCACCAACACTGTGACTTTACATGGCCTAGTTTAGTACAGTGAAACCATTTGAAACTTTACATTTCTTTTCCATCCTCCTTGATTTATTTTTTAAGCTGAGGTACACTCTCTGTATTGTCTCCCATTAGATCACCTTTACCTTTACCTCTTGAGTATTTCTCATGTCCCCAGTTTCTATCCCTCACCGGCTGAAACTGATGTCGGAAACCAATCTTTGATTTATGAACTAATTCATAATCATCTGCCATTTCCGCTACTAATCTCGCAGTTTTAACCCTCTGTTCTTCCACATGAGTTCTCACTACGTCAGGAATTGAATTTTTAAACTCCTCCCAAAGTATAATTTCTCTGAGAGCTTCACACGTTTGGTCTATTTTCAAAGCCCTTATCCACCTATCAAAATTATTCTGTTTGAGCCTTTCAAACTCCATATATGTTTGACCAAATTTCTAAACCTTTGTCTGTAAGCTTCGGGCACGAGCTCATATGCACTTAAGATGGATTTCTTCACCTCCTCATACATTCCAGATACCTCCTCCGGTAGTTATGAAACACTTCACTAGCTCGACCTATCAGCTTTGTTTGAATCAGTAACACCCACATATCCTGTGGCCATTTCATTTGTTTAGCTACCTTCTCAAATGAAATGAAAAAGGCTTCCACTTACTTCTCGTCAAACCTTGGCAATGCTTGGACATATTTAAATAGATTCCCACCAAGCCTTTGACTATGACGCTTTTTCTCACTATCCTCATCACTATTATCCAACTGTACGTTTCCCTTTACGTCTGCCAATTTTAACTGATTGTCATGTTTCATGGCCATTTTCTGAAGTTCAAACTCCCTCTCTTTATCTTTTTCCCTGATCTGTATCTCCCTTTCTCTTTCTTTTTGTTCTGCTAGGGCTCGTCTTTCTTTTCTCCTTTCTTCTCTCTCCTTTTCTTTTTCCTCTCTCTCTCTTTCTCTTTTTTTTCCTCTCCCTCTCTTTCTCTTCCTTTTTCCTCTCTCTCACTCTCATATGCCAGCCGCTTTAATTCTTTCTCATGTTCCATTTGTTTAATTTACAACTGAATTTTTGCCATTTCCAATGAGGCAAACTCTATCTCAGGCAACTTTAAATGCTTAACCACCACCATAATTACCTCATCTTTTCGCATTTTATCAGGTAATGTTAACTGCAATGTTCTTGTCAAATCTAACAGTCTGCTTTTTGTTTCTGTCCGTAAAGTACTACGTGTGACATTCTCCACCCCCAAAAACTTCTGAGCCTCTGAAAGAGCCATTGTTCACAGAACTCTCCCCGCTTAAACTTTCACTGTCTTTAAGTTCACAAAAGCCAATCTAATAGATAGACTTTTATCCAGGACGAGCCCCCAATTGTTATGGGTGAGGCATTTTCAGAACCCCAAATTGTATCATGGAGTTCAACCAACCTCTCCCTTTAATGGATTGTTGCTTTTCCTAGCACACGGCTTTTTCCCTAGGTGTGGAATTACAATTATGGTCACGTGGGTTCTTAAACACAAAACACTGTTTATTCCATGAACTCAACTTAACATCTTAAATAAACATTGGATCTCATAACACCCCTTACTTCAAAGATAACTCAGAAAATATTGCAACAGTAAATAATTCCTTAAAATGTTCCTTCAAACATCTAAGGCAGGACTGAGTGGCCCTGGCAGAACTCAAAGTGAGCATCAGTGAGCCGGTTATTGCTGTCTAAGTGCTGCTTAATAGAACTGTTGATGACATCTTTGCTGATGATAAAGCATGATCAAGCTGTAATTGGTCGGGTTGGATTTGTCCTGCTTCTTTTGGGCAGGGCACACCTGAGCAATTTTCCACATTTCCGGGTATATGCCAGTGTCTTAACAGGACTTACAACACCAAGTTAAAGTCCAACAGGTTTGTTTCAAATCACTAGCTTTTGGAGAACAGCTCCTTCCTCAGGTGAATCCTAAAGGAGCAGTGATTCGGAGCACTAGCTTTCGGAGCACTGAAGGAGCAATGCTCCAAAAGCTAGTGATTTGAAACAAGCATAGAACATAGAACATAGAACGATACAGCGCAGTACAGGCCCTTTGGCCCACGATGTTGCACCAAAACAAAAGCCATCTAACCTACACTATGCCACTTTCATCCATATGTTTATCCAATAAACTTTTAAATGCCCTCAATGTTGGTGAATTCACTACTGTTGCAGGTAGGGCATTCCACGGCCTCACTACTCTTTGCGTAAAGAACCTACCTCTGACCTCTGTCCTATATCTATTACCCCTCAGTTTAAAGCTATGTCCCCTCGTGCCAGCCATTTCCATCCGCGGGAGAAGGCTCTCATTGTCCACCCTATCTAACCCCCTGATCATTTTGTATGCCTCTATTAAGTCTCCTCTTAACCTTCTTCTCTCCAACGAAAACAACCTCAAGTCCATCAGCCTTTCCTCATAAGATTTTCCCTCCATACCAGGCAACATCCTGGTAAATCTCCTCTGCACCCGCTCCAAAGCCTCCACGTCCTTCCTATAATGCGGTGACCAGAACTGTACGCAATACTCCAAATGCGGCCGAACCAGAGTTTTGTACAGCTGCAACATGACCTCCTGACTCCGGAACTCAATCCCTCTACCAATAAAGGCCAACACTCCATAGGCCTTCTTCACAACCCTATCAACCTGGGTGGCAACTTTCAGGGATCTATGTACATGGACACCTAGATCCCTCTGTTCATCCACACTTCCAAGAACTTTACCATTAGCCAAATATTCCGCATTCCTGTTATTCCTTCCAAAGTGAATCACCTCACACTTCTCTACATTAAACTCCATTTGCCACCTCTCAGCCCAGCTCTGCAGCTTATCTATATCCCTCTGTAACCTGCTACATCATTCCACACTGTCGACAACACCACCGACTTTAGTGTCGTCTGCAAATTTACTCACCCACCCTTCTGCGCCTTCCTCTAGGTCATTGATAAAAATGACAAACAGCAACGGCCCCAGAACAGATCCTTGTGGTACACCACTTGTAACTGAACTCCATTCTGAACATTTCCCATCAACCACCACCCTCTGTCTTCTTTCAGCTAGCCAATTTCTGATCCACATCTCTAAATCACCCTCAATCCCCAGACTCCGTATTTTCTGCAATAGCCTACCATGGGGAACCTTATCAAACGCTTTACTGAAATCCATATACACCACATCAACTGCTCTACCCTCGTCTACCTGTTCAATCACCTTCTCGAAGAACTCGATAAGGTTTGTGAGGCACGACCTACCCTTCACAAAGCCATGCTGACTATCCCTGATCATATTATTCCTAGCTAGATGATTATAAATCTTGTCTCTTATAATCCCCTCCAAGACTTTACCCACTACAGACGTGAGGCTCACTGGTCTATAGTTGCCGGGGTTGTCTCTGCTCCCCTTTTTGAACAAAGGGACCACATTTGCTATCTTCCAGTCCTCTGGCACTATTCCTGTAGCCAATGATGACATAAAAATCAAAGCCAAAGGTCCAGCAATCTCTTCCCTGGCCTCCCAGAGAATCCTAGGATAAATCCCTATCAGGCCCTGGGGACTTATCTATTTTCAGCCTGTCCAGAATTGCCAACACCTCTTCCCTACGTACCTCAATGCCATCTATTCTAATAGCCTGGGTCTCAGCATTCTCCTCCACAACATTATCTTTTTCCTGAGTGAATACTGACGAATAATATTCATTTAGTATCTCGCCTACAGTGTAGAAGGAGGCCATTCGGCCCATCGAGTCTGTACCGACCCACTTAAGCCCTCACTTCAACCCTATCCCCGTAACCCTATAACCCCTCCTAACCATTTTGGACACAAAGGGCAATTTATCATGGCCAATCCACCTAACCTGCACATCTTTGGACTGTGGGAGGAAACCGGAGCACCCAGAGGAAACCCACGCAGACACGGGGAGAATGTGCAGACTCCGCACAGATAGTGACCCAGCGGGAAATCGAACCTGGGACCCTGGCGCTGTGAAGCTACAGTGCTATCCACTTGTGCTACCGTGCTACCTGTTGGATTTTAACCTGGTGTTGTAAGACTTCTTACTGTGCTCACCCCAGTCCAACGCCGGCATGTCCACATCTTAACAGGACTTGACCAACCTGGCTAAGAACACAGTTTGTTTTGGAGCACAAGGCTTCTGTACTTCAGTACTTAACTCCTCAGATTGATTCAGCCACATTGTGGTGAAGTCTCATTTGTATTATAGATAGTCTTCAACAAAGGCATGCTTGTCTTCTTTCTGCTTTCTCGATGACATCATTGAATATTACAACAGTGGCTAAACAGTTGGAATATTGTCAGGACCCCATAGCCTTTGCAGTGTTTAGTTCCTTTAGCTATTTCTTGATTTCACGTGGAGAGAATCAAATTAGCTGAAGACTGGCATCTGTGATTCTGGGGACCTCAGGAGGAGATGAGATGGATCGTCCATTCAGCACTTCTGGCTGAAGATGGCTGCAAGTGGTTCAGTCTTGACTTTTGCACTGATGTGTTGGTTGCCCCATCACTGAGGATGGAGATATTTGTAGAGCATCCTCCTGCAGTTATTTGTTTAATTGTCCACTAACATTCACAACTGGATGCGGCAGAACTGCAGAGCTTAGATCTGATCCGCTGATCCTGGGGTCGCTTAGTCCTATCTATTGCATGCTGCTTCCATTGCTTGGCGTGCAAGTCATCCTATGGTATAGCTTCACCAGGTTGACCTATCATTTTTAGGTTTGCCTGGTGTTGCTCTCCCACAATTTTCATTGATCCAGGGTTGAAGGACAAAAACAAAAGACAGAAAGAGGAATAAGAAAAATGATAGGCAGAAAAACTAAGGGCCCGATTCAAAAGGGCCACAATGAAAAATATTGGGAGCGGGACAAGTAATGTTAAAAAGGCAAGCTTTGTGCCTTAACGCGCGGAGCATTTGCAATAACGCGGATGAACTAATCGCGCAAATAAATGTAAATGGGTATGGTGTAATCGAGATTACAGAGACATAGCTGCAGAGTGACCAGGGAAGGAACTGAACGTCCAGAGGTATTCAATATTTAGGAAGTACAGACAAAAGGAAAAGGTGAAGGAGTTGTATTGCTGGTTAAAGAGGAAATTAACGCAATAGTGAGAAAGGATATTAACTCTGACAATGTGGAATCTGTATGGGTCGAGCTGAGAAACACCAAATAACGTTAGTGGCATTTTATATGGACTCTCAAACTGTGGTGGTGAGGTTGGGAATGGCATCAAACAAGAAATTAAAGACGCATGCGATAAAGGAACATCTCTAATTATGGATGATTTTAATCTGCATGTAGATTGGACAAATCAAATTAGTCACAATACCGTAGAGTGTAACCGGGATGGTTTTTTGAACCAATACATTGAGGAGCCAAATAGAGAACAGGCCATCCTAAACTGGGCACTGTGTAATGAGAACGGAATCATTGGCAATCTAGTTGTGCAAGACCCCTTGGGGATGAGTGACCATAATATGATAGAATTTTTCATCATGGTGGAGAGTGACATGGTTGATTCTGAGACTAGGGTCCTGAATCTGAATAAATCAAACTACAATGATATGGGGTGCCAGTTGGCTATGATGGTCTGGAGAACATTACATAAAAGGATGACTGGTGGGCAATGGCAAACATTCAAGGAGTGTCTGGGGGAACAGCAACAATCGTTTATTCCTGTCTGGCCCAAAAGTAAAATGGGAAAGGTGGTCAATCCATGGCTTAAAAGGGAAATTAGAGATAGTATTCCATCCAAGGACGAAGCATACAAATTGGCCAAGAAAAACAAGTCGGAGGTTTGGGAACAGTTTAAAATTTTGTCCAGTTTCATTTCTTTTGGACTTCAAAGCACTTTGATACAACTGAGTAGCTTACTAGGCCATCTCGGTAAGCATTCAAGAGTCAAGCACATTGCTGTGGGCCTGAAGGCAGATGTAGGCCAGACCAAGGGGAAGACAGCAGATTTCCTTTCCAAAAAGGATATTAGTGAACCAGATGGGTTTTTATGACAATCGACGATAGTTCATGGCCCCATTACTTTTTTAAAAATAAATTTAGAGTACCCAATTCATTTTTCCAATTAAGAGACAATTTAGCGTGGCCAATCCACCTACCCTGCACATCTTTGGATTGTGGGGGCGACACCCATGCGAACACGGGGAGAATGTGCAAACTCCACACGGACAGTGTCCAGGTCCGGGATCGAACCTGGGACCTCGGCGCCGTGAGGCAGCAGTGCTAACCAATGCGCCACAGTGCTGCCCCTCTGGTCACCATTACAGACACTAGCTTTTAATTCCAGCTAGCCTGAGTCATGTGTACCCTGTGCACCACTTTGAACTGAATCAAGCTAATGTTTGCACAGGAGGAGGTTGAGTTCACTCGCCTCATCGCCTCACACCAGCATCCGCATCCTCTCTCCCTCACCAACTCCTCCTCCCACTTATGCTTTATCCTTACCACCAGTGCCTTGCCCTACTCTCCCAGCCACTCGTATATGTCCCCAATCATGCCCTCTCCCAAGTCATCAGGAAGCAGCAGTTGCTCCAGTAACGTATACTTCGGTAGTTGGGGCATCGTCAACAACTCCTTTTGCACAACGTCCCACACCTGCCTCTACCTAAACTCGCTTCCTCTTAGTAACTCAAACCTCTCCCACAGCTCACTCGGTCCAGGGAACTTCTCCTCCGAGAACATATCATTAACCTGTTCCAGCCCCTCCTTCCTCCACTTCCAATACAGCCCAGCCATACCGCACCCTCCCCAGGCTTAAACATAGGGTTCCCGTGGTGTCAACACCAACATTTTGTCCAACTTAAAATGCCGCCTCAACTGGTTCCATATCTTAATAGTCGACTCCACCACTGGACTCCCTGTATACGTCCCTGGGGCTAACGGCAATGGGGCCATCACCAGGGCCCTCAAACTAGAACTCCTGCAGGACAACCATCAGGATATTTAAATGAACTTTTAAAACAAGCTGTGAGTTAAATGGAAATTATTCATAGGGAGGGGGAGAGGGGGGTTTAGTTGCCCAGTCTCCACTCTTGCATAACCACAGCAAAGGCCCACCTATGGCTACAGCGATGGAGTATAGGTGCATCTTGGATTACTCCAAGGGCTCTTTATGATTCGGACACAATGTAATAAAGAGAGCAACGGCAGAAGTTCATCTACTATACTTTATTAGCAAAGAATAATACAAATAAGAATATAATATAAAAATAATGTAAAACAAGAAGATAACACAAGACTCTCTCGCCCATCTGCTCGTCAGGGACCCTGGGGTCGACGGGGGCTGCGAGATTCGGCCCCTGGCACCTGTCGCGACTCAGGTCCGAGGTGAAGTCCAACGAACGAGCAAAAAGACCTGGGCCGGGATTCTCCGAGGAGAATTGGCGGGGGGGGGGGGGGCGCGAGAATCCCGCCATGCCGCACCGACGCCGAACCGCCGATTCTCCGGTCGCCGCAGCACCGGTCAGGGGCCGTTCAAAGCGGACCCCGTGGCAATTCTCCGCGCTTGATGGGCCGAATGCCCGTCGAGTTCCGCCGAGTCTCACCGGCGTGGTTTACACATGGTCCCACCCAACGGGACCTCAGCATTCTGGCTGCGGGGGCCGTCCCGGTGGGGGGGGGGGGGGGGCGTGGGGGATCTGACTCCGGCGGGGACCTCCATGGTGGCCAGGCCCGCAATCAGGGGCTACCGCTCGGTGGGCGCGCTCATTCCAGGGGGGAAGCTATGTTCCTCCGCGCCAGGACCCTGTAGGGCCGTCGCGGAGATGGCCTCGCGCGCATGCGTGGACCCGCGCTGGCCGTGCAGGGCTGGCTTTCGGCGCTGGAGCAGCACTCTTGCGCCATTCTAGCCCCCGATAAAGAGGAGAATTCCTGGGCCTGGTGGCCCGTTGGCGCCGGTGTCAACACTTGGCCGCGATATCGCAGAATTCCATTCCTGATATTTATAGAATGAAGTAAATAAGTCTAATAGATTAGATAAGCAGTTGGGAAAGTCAGCAAGATACATGAGAATACCTGAGGCTGAATACCTGGGGCGGGATTCTCCGACCCCCTGGCGATTCTCCGACCCGCTATGGGCCGAGTGGCCGCCCGTTTTTTGCCGGTCATGCCGGCATAAATTAGAGTCGGTCCTTACCGGCGGGACTTGGCAGCGCGGGCGGCCTGCGGGGTTCTCGGGTGGGATCTGGCCCCGGGAGATGCCCCCACGGTAGCTGGCCCGCGATCGGGGCCGCATTGGTGGCTGTAGCGGTCCGCCATTACCGGTGCGGAGACGAAGCCCTCTGTGCATGCGCTGGGATGGCGCCAGCACACGCTGGCGCTCTCGCACATGCGCCAACTCGCGCCGGCCGACGGAGGCCTTTCGGCATCAGTTGGCGTGGTGCCAAGCCCCTTCCCCACCGGCCAGTGTGGCGCAAACCACTCCGGGGCCGGCCTAGCCCCTGAAGGTGCAGAGGATTTCGCATCTTTGGGATGGCCCGCGCCAGAGTGGTTCACGCCACTCCTTCCCGCCGGAGTTGCCCGTCCCGCCAATTCCGGCAGAATCCCGCCCCTGGTGCCTCATGTTCCAGTAAACAGCCTGGCCCTGGAAGGCTGCCAAGTATCCTCACAGCAAGCAGAATGAACTTACCCCTTACACGGTGTGCATGCATCTCCGGCAGCAACTGGACGTTCTGCTGGTCCAGGTTCTCCATTGCAACGGCCACCCTCCCCTTGGAGACCTTGATGCATGAACATGTTGGTACTTCAGCCAGCAGGTAGACTCCTCAGCCTGACTTGCCACTCTGTTGAGAGCCTATTATGCCTGATGTTTCCCTGCCTCTTGCTGCCTCTCCAGCATCTTGTCTAGGACGTCTCACAGAGGCTCGTCACCTGACTCTGACTTAGCTAAAGCCTCTTGCCCAGCAACCCTCTGGTGCTGGTGATCTTGGAGCTGGAGCTGGACTCGGGTTCGGGGGCAGGACTCTTCTAGATGGCACCTGTACTCGAAAGAGTGAGTGACTGCATAGGCTGGCTCCATAGGTTTGTCTGTAAAGACAGTAAGTGTGGTTCCTTACTGGATGGAGGCTAGACTCTGACCTCGCTGTCTGGGCATGAATGGTCCCTAAATCTCCCCTGCCAGCTGGCAGCCCACTCTTCCATTGGTGTGAGTACCAGAGAGGAGCCATGTCCCTTTCCTCCTGTCTGTCTTTCGTGCTTGTCAGGCGTTAACTTGTCCTGTGCAAGGAGAGAAAATGTTTTGAGAGCAATTGAGAGGCGGGTGGCGTTTGCATGATGCCAGCCTTTGCCAATAGCTCACTGGCTACTGTGTGCCATGTGAAAGACACACTGCAGCTAGTCTACGAGGGTTTGCCATCTGCAACTTTCAGAATGCTGAGTTCACACAGAAGGAAGGATAAGGCTGGCAGAGACCTGGCATCAGCAGCAAATGTTGCTTACCCTCTATGCCAATTCCTCCCAACCCCCCCCGCCGACACACTATGAGTTTTCTTAATGCACAGTCTGAAGCACCGCTCGATCACAGACCTGGTTGCTGCATGTGTAGCCACCTAAAATGGCTGATTCCCGATTAATTTGGCCAAAACCCGATATAAAATGGCTAACCCAAAAGGCTGATGGGAAAAGCCGCCAACAGGGCACAAACGGACAGCTGCAGACAGAATAGCGTATTCGGCTCTGGGGAAGTCGGCCCAGATCGATACCTGCGACCATTAGTAGCACATCAACCCAGACATCTGCAGTTTAATCGGCTATCCCCGGGAGCAATTGCAACATATTAGCAATTGAATGCCGGGCCAGACCTCTGGGCGCCAGCAGTGGCCGAGACAAAGACAGGTGAACGACCATCCCCCGATCAAGGAATCGCCCCATTATTGGAGTGTATCGAACCCAGTGATTGGGAACAAGTCCAATCACTTGGGACTCAGGGTCAAGGCCCGCCCCGAGAGGCGGGAAGCCCCTGGGCCCTATAAAAATAAGGGCCAAGTTCAGATCGACCCTTCTCTCCCTTCTTCTCCTGCTCGCAACCTTCGCAAAAATCATCGACCAGCAACCGTAAATTTGACTACAGTGATCGCTACCCAATAGAGACTCCTAGCCATCGACCTGTATCAGCGTTTTGAATCCCGCAGGCCAGACCCAATTCGATAAACCATTCGTTTCCCTGACCTGGTGGGCCATCCCCAAAAGTTAAGTATTGGCCAGTAGTGGTAGGTAGAGATATAGAAAGTAGGATTATTTTGTAAGTATGTATTGCTGTACATAATAAATGACCGTTGATTTCAATCTTACTAAGCGGTGTGCTGTCTTATTAATCATAACTCGAGCTGGAACCACGTGGTGGTATCCGAAAGATACCTGGCGGCTCGTGAGCAAAGGTGACATAATCAGAGCTGATAAAACTAAGGCTAATAAGAGCAACACATGGCCGTTGTTGAAACAAGTCTCAGCATCGGTCTGTGGCCTCCGGATAGGTGTCATCAGCCACGACCGTAGTGGATAGCTCCTGCCACCCAGGACCCAACCCCCCCCCCCCCGCCACCCCCCCCCCCCCCCTTGCTCAGCTTGGAGGGCGTCTCGAACATGTCAGGAATCGTCGAGTGTGCCAGGATGAAGGCGTCGTGCGCACTGCCTGGCTATCGGGCGCAGACGTGCATGATGCGCAGTTGATGGTCACATATCAGCCGCACGTTCATCGAATGGAACCCTTTCAGTTTGTGTAGAGCAGCCTGTCATCTGCAGGTGCTTGGAGGGCGACATGCACACTGTTGATCACCCCCTGGACCCGGGACATCCTGCCCGAGTATCCTGGTGGGTTGAAGTGAATTTATTGAGCTGCCTGGGCATAGTGGGCCTCCATAATGGCACGGGTGACCTGTGCACTGAGGACTGTGTGAGTTCCCGGACAGGCCCCCACTCGACGCCTGGAAGGACCCCATGGCATAGAGGTTCAGAGCAACCGTCACCTTGGTGGCCATCGGGAGTGGGTGTCCTGCCTCATACCGCCGTGGTGCCAGGTGTGCTATGATCTGGCAGATATGTCGCACTGTCTCCCTGCTCAGCCGGAGTCTTCGACATCATGCCCGGTCCGGCAGTCCCTCAAATGACGATACACACAATGCCTCATGCGACGCCTCCTTAGCACCTCCTCCTCGGCCTGTTGGGCAGCCGGCTCTCCATCCTGGCTGGCAGCCTCCTGTCCCTCTGTGACACACTCCGCTGCTGCAGCTTCCTCCTCCTCAAGCAGCACCAACTTGTACAGCCACCGAGCATCCCCCAGGGCTGCGGTGACTAGCAGGAAGGCCACCATTACTGGTTGAATTCCAATATCCATTGTCTGCAGAGGGTGAAAGGCCAAAATGTTAGCATAGTGCGTAGTCACGTGCCCAACTAGGTCCAATGGGCTACATGGTGGCCCCGGTTGGCACTGCGGGCTCCGGCCCCACATATCCTTCACCCCCCCCCCCATCCCCGCACCCCTGGCCCCATCAATGTATTCCACAACTTTAATGTCTATAGGCTTTACTTTTTGAAACACCTGTAACGTCTATGGAGTGACAATCAGGGTCACTTGCCTGGGAATGAAGTTGCTCCTTTCTCACCTGATCATCTGACTCAGACTGGATTAGATCAGGTGTGGGGGGGTGGGGGGGGGGGGGCGCAGCAGGTTCCCGAGGCCTTGTGTCAAGGGCAGGGCAATCGGAGGTAAGGAAGCCACTTCCCTTTTTAATGGCATTAGCTGCCATGAAACAGATGGGTTTAAGGGGCTGATCACTCTGAGAGGGCAAGGATAAAGGGGGGCGATGGTATGGATTGTAGTCAGCGAGGAGGGGAATGGCAGTGGGGTGGTCCTGTGGGAGGTCGACACGCAGGGCGGTGAGGAGGGTGCAGTTTATGGGGTTTGCAGTCAGAGGATGGTGAATTTATTTTGGGGGGGGGTGGATAATGCGGCTAGTCAGGGGGTCCTGTGGGGGGTTGGGTTGTGTAGAGGGTGAGGAGGTAGTTGGTGGCAGGTTTAGTCAAGGGTGGGGTGATAATTGCACACTGGGCTGGTAGCTGGGGAGTGGGGGGGGGGGTCCAAGGGGGCACTGGAGGTCGTCGGGGGATCCTGTGGTAAGTAAGGGGTTTTGGGAGAGTACTATGCGGTCCCGTGCAGATTTGGAGGAGTTTGGGGGCGTTCCATGGGAGGGTTAGTCAGTGGGTCACCGGGAGTGAGGGGTTGGAGATGTTGGGGGAGTCCCATGGGGTGGGTGAGTACAAATGGTTACCCAGATGTTAGAAGTGGTTTTAATTCTTCTAATGTCTTCCAGGTAGCTTTTACTTTAAGACAGTCAGGACCATCTGAAGTTTACAATTTATATCATAGTTTCGATGGTGTCCAGTACAGGGCAATCGTCCATGGGATGTTGGAACTTCCTCGGCAATTACAATGAGGCTTACTTGGAAACCTCGCGGGGTGGCAGGGATTGACAGTGCATCTTTATGGTAGCCTCAGATCTGATATGCTGGAGCTACATGGCATTGTTTGACCAGATGAGAAGGAATGAACCGGCTCCCCTCTACTCAACTTCCTCGGTTGATCACAACAAAGGGTTTAAGCTTCTTTGTGCCCTTCCAAATCAAAATGTATTTGACTATTTATGCTGTGAGCAATAAGGACCCAATCAAACATGGTTTTCCAGACATGAAGAAAGAGCAAATTTATTAACCTTTAAACCTGTGAAATAAAATAATAAAATGTGTGGTCACAACACACAGATATCAGAAATAAGGGAACTTAGAGAGCAATAAAAAAAAAGTTTCAAATAATATAGTTAAGTGTCCTTTAATTTCCAGGAGCTGCAACATTTTAAATGTCGGGCTGCTTTGGATTAGGGGGTTTCATGGATGCAGTCGAATGTAGAAGATGCAATTATTATGAGATCTTAGTTTGCTGGTAGATTTCTCTTGAAGTTGGCTTTTGAACCCAGTAATTCACTTGTTCCAAGAGAGGGAGAGAGCCCAGCTTTCTGCCTGTTTCCTCTGCTGAGGAAGTTCTTGCGATCTCTCGGCAGTGCCTCCAATCTGGACTCAAAATACTTCACCCATTGTGTATTTAAAAGGGGTTTTGGGTGTGTCTGTCTGTGGCAGCCATTATTTCAATATCCAGCACTTTGAATGTTTAATGTCACCTCCTTAGACAGTTAAGAGCTTTCAATGGGTGTCTGAATTATAGGAAATGTCGCTCTCTTCACACTTCCCTCCAAGGGGTTTCTTTCTTTCTCACCTTCATCTTGGAGATGCCTTTACATTTTTAAAGAAGTTTGAGTGTACTATCTCATTTCAAATGACAAAACTTTGAGTCAGTTGAAAGTTGAAAAAAACATATTTTCAAAAATAAAGGGACAGAAATAACTCAGGACAGTGTAGATTTTACCAATACTTGCACAGTATTTGTTAAATTCTCTTCAGGTAGCATAGCGGATGTCATAGCTCCTTGGCACAGGTTATTAGTCCTACATCCCGCCCAGAAGATGCTGTTCACAACACAATCCGATGCTCTGCATGAAGAGCTGTGGCTTCTTCAATGGATATTTTATTGTTCTTCAGGCTAATTTGGGACACACAAGAAATAAAACACCATGAAATGGCTGCTTGCGAAATTTAGGCCAACCAATATTATTTGTATTTTCTTTCACATTCAACAATGTTCGACAGCCAATGGAAAAAATGCCCTGTTTTCTCAACCCCCTGACCTGCTGTAACTGCACCGGATGGCAGCCCTTTGGAGGCACAGGGTGATGTGACCATCAATTCACTCAAGACAAGAGTAGAAATAAACTGTGGCTTTAATCAACTAGAACAGTGCCTGCCTGCAACAGATCTAACACTGAGAGCCGCCTAGAGGTCGACTGCTCTTTATACCTCCCTTCAAGGGGAGGAGCCATGGGCGGAGCCCATACAGGCCCCAACATGTTACCTTATGGATAATACCATACAATGGCCCGTAGGTGGAGCCCACAAGGGCAACAGCATAGCACAGATACAGATGGTGAATTATTAATGTAATACATCCACACAGGGCCTGCCCAGTGAGGGCCCTGCACAAGAGGCGTCTGCCCAAGAAGAGCAGGGGTCAGTCGTGAGACTCGACAGGTAGAGGAGGAGGTGCTAAAGGGTGTGTATACTGTCACTGCCTGTCCTTTCTGGAGCTGCTGGACCATCTGTGCTGCTGAAGACTTCGGCTAACCTGTGCCAAATGGTGGTGCACCTGACACTGCGGCTGTTTAGAGGAGGACACCCATTCCCTGTGGCCATCAAGGTGACACATTCCCTGCCCCTTCTCCCATCACCCACCTTCCCTCTCCCTTCTCCCTTCACTCCACCTTCCCTCTCCCTTCTCCCTTCACTCCACCTTCCCTCTCCCTCCTCCCTACACTCCACCTTCCCTGTCCCTCCTCCCCTCACTCCACCTTCCCTCTCCCTCCTCCCCTCACTCCACCTTCCCTGTCCCTCCTCCCTTCACTCCACCCTCCCTCTCCCTCCTCCCTTCACTCCACCTTCCCTGTCCCTCCTCCCTTCACTCCACCTTCCCTCTCCCTCCTCCCTTCACTCCTCCTTCCCTGTCCCTTCACCCTTCCCTGTCCCTCCTCCCTTCACTCCAACTTCCCTGTCCCTCCTCCCTTCACTCCACCTTCTTTGTCCCTCCTCCCTTCACTCCACCTTCCCTCCCTCCTCCCTTCACTCCACCTTCCCTGTCCCTCCTCCCTTCACTCCACCTTCCCTGTCCCTCCTCCCTTCACTCCACCTTCCCTCTCCCTCCTCCCTTCACTCCTCCTTCCCTGTCCCTTCACCCTTCCCTGTCCCTCCTCCCTTCACTCCAACTTCCCTGTCCCTCCTCCCTTCACTCCACCTTCTTTGTCCCTCCTCCCTTCACTCCACCTTCCCTCCCTCCTCCCTTCACTCCACCTTCCCTCTCCCTCCTCCCATCACCCACCTTCCCTCTCCCTTCTCCCTTCACTCCACCTTCCCTCTCCCTTCTCCCTTCACTCCACCTTCCCTCTCCCTCCTCCCCTCACTCCACCTTCCCTGTCCCTCCTCCCTTCACTCCACCTTCCCTGTCCCTCCTCCCTTCACTCCACCTTCCCTGTCCCTCCTCCCTTCACTCCACCCTCCCTCTCCCTCCTCCCTTCACTCCACCTTCCCTGTCCCTCCTCCCTTCACTCCACCCTCCCTCTCCCTCCTCCCTTCACTCCACCTTCCCTGTCCCTCCTCCCTTCACTCCACCTTCCCTCTCCCTCCTCCCTTCACTCCACCTTCCCTGTCCTTCCTCCCTTCATTCCACCCTCCCTCTCCCTCCTCCCTTCACTCCACCTTCCCTGTCCTTCCTCCCTTCATTCCACCCTCCCTCTCCCTCCTCCCTTCACTCCACCTTCCCTGTCCTTCCTCCCTTCATTCCACCCTCCCTCTCCCTCCTCCCTTCACTCCACCTTCCCTGTCCCTCCTCCCTTCACTCCACCCTCCCTCTCCCTCCTCCCTTCACTCCACCTTCTCTGCCCCTCCTCCCCTCACTCCACCTTCTTTGTCCCCCCTCCCTTCACTCCACCTTCCCTGTCTCTCCTCCCTTCACTCCTCCTTCCCGGTCACTTCTCCCATCACCCACCTTCCCTCTCCCTCCTCCCTTCACTCCACCTTCCCTCTCCCTCCTCCCTTCACTCCACCTTCCCTGTCCCTCCTCCCTTCACTCCACCTTCCCTCTAACTCCTCCCTTCACTCCTCCTTCCCTCTCCCTCCTCCCTTCACTCCACCTTCCCTGTCCCTCCTCCCTTCACTCCACCCTCCCTGCCCCTTCTCCCTTCACTCCACCTTCCCTCTCCCTCCTCCCTTCACTCCTCCTTCCCTGTCCCTTCTCCCATCACCCTTCCCTCTCCCTCCTCCCTTCACTCCACCTTCCCTCTCCCTCCTCCCTTCACTCCACCTTCCCTGTCCCTCCTCCCTTCACTCCACCTTCCCTCTAACTCCTCCCTTCACTCCACCTTCCCTCTCCCTCCTCCCATCACTCCACCTTCCCTGTCCCTCCTCCCTTCATTCCACCTTCCCTCTCCCTCCTCCCCTCACTCCGCTTTCCCTGTCCCTCCTCCCTTCACTCCACCCTCCCTCTCCCTCCTCCCTTCACTCCACCTTCCCTCTCCCTCCTCCCTTCACTCCACCTTCTTTGTCCCCCTTCCCTTCACTCCACCTTCCATCTCCCTCCTCCCCTCACTCCACCTTCCTTGTCCCTCCTCCCTTCACTCCACCTTCCCTCTCCCTCCTCCCCTCACTCCACCTTCCATCTCCCTCCTCCCTTCACTCCACCTTCCTTGTCCTTCCTCCCTTCACTCCCCCCTTCCTCTCCCTCCTCCCTTCACTGCACCTTCCCTGTCCCTCTTCCCTTCATTGCACCTTCCCTCTCCCTCCTCCCCTCACTCTGCCTTCCCTGTCCCTCCTTCCTTCACTCCACCTTCCCTGTCCCTCCTCCCTTCACTCCACCTTCTTTGTCCCCCCTCCCTTCTCTCCACCTTCCCTCTCCCCAATCCCTTCACTCCACCTTCCTTGTCCCTCCTCCCTTCACTCCACCTTCCCTCTCCCTCCTCCCCTCACTCCACCTTCCCTCTCCCTCCTCCCTTCACTCCACCTTCCCTGTCCCTCCTCCCTTCATTGCACCGTCTCTGTTCCTCCTCCCTTCACTCCACCTTCCCTGTCCCTCTTCCCTTCACTCCACGTTCCCTGTCATTTTCATTTCATTTCATTTCTCCTCCCTTCACTGCACCTTCACTGTCCCGTCTCCCTTCACTGCTCCTTCCCTATCCCTCCTCCCTTTGCTCCTCAATCCCTGTCCCGCTGCCCTTCACTCCATCCCACCACCCCAGCTCATCCCCCTTCCAAGGGTCCCACCAGCATCACCACAGGGTGTTGGCCCTGGGTTTGCAATATCAGTGGGTCTTGTCCGCAGAATAGAGGATGATGATGATGACAACTCGCTGTGAGATGAGCTCTGGTGCTCCTCATGGTTTGACACATTCTGACTCCTGCTTTTAGGATCACCTTCCACTGCCCTCCTGGGTGATCCCTGCATGTGAGCCAATCCATCTCGCAGGCCCGTATAACCTTTGGGAGCCGGGGCGGTGGGGGTGGGGGGTCCTCACACTTCTGGCCATGTTCCCTGCCACCTCTCGCTGAGGGTGACCCCAGGTGGGAATTTCAAGAGTCCTGGGCCCTGCCCTGCGCCATCCTCCAACCACCTCCTCACCCTACCTCCCCCATCAAAAAACCCTCACACCCTCTCACACCCCCACCCGGTGTACCCTTTTCACCCAAACCTCTGGAGGGCCTGGACCTGGATAGGCATGGCCAAATTCGGGTGTCACAGGTGACGAAGTGCCACCCTGTTCTGCGTTCTGCCCATCAGATGTACCAGTGTCAGGTGACTGGCCAAGGACAGTCAATGCCCGGTCAATGCTTTCAATGCCCTCCACCATGGCCCTTTGTGACTGGGCCAAGCTCTGGAGTGCAACGTCCATATGGCCCGGGACATGTCTGCCTCTGACTAAGCTCCCCCATCCTGCATCTCAGCCATCGACCACACAGATTGCCCCAAGCCTTAGTTGTCTTGACTCATGGCTCTGACATCTTGTCCCAGGCCTTCCACTGCGGAAGCCTCCCGTTCAGTGTTGGTCTGGGAAGCACGCATTGTCGACACCATCTCCTGCGCCTGAAGGCAGTTGAACACCTCCAGCTGCACCTGTAGGTGCTGGAATGCTGCTGACACCCCCTCCTGTAAATCCTGGCTCTGTGTCTGCATTTTACCAATGATGGGATCATACTTTCCAGAAGTTCTACACCTGCCCGAACTACAGCTGTTTCCTGGGATCGGGCAGCCCTCCAAATGTCCGCTCCCTCAAGAGACACTGCCTCCACCTGATGTGCTGCAGCATGTGTGACATGCGCACCAGAAGGTGACCCAGGAGCCTCTTCACAAAAATGCCCCACTGAGGCACAGTGGCACAGTGGTTAGCACTGCTGCCTCAGCATCAGGGACCCGGATTCAATTACGGCCTTGGTAGACTGTGAGGAATTTGTCATTTCTCCCCGTGTCTGCGTGGGTTTCCTCCGGATGCTCCCGTTTCCTCTCACAGTCCAAAAGATGTGCAGGGTTAGATGGATTGCCGCTTAGTGCTCAAAGGTTAGATGGGGTTACGGGTTTGCAGGGGAGTGGGCCTAAGTAGGGTGCTCTTTCAGAGGGTAGGTGCAGACTTGCCAGGCCAGATGGCCTCCTTCTGCAATGTAGGGATTCTATGATTCTATGAGGTGATAGTCTCTGTGATGGTGGAGGGTGCAGGTGACAGCAGTGATGAAAAGTTGGTGTCTTCCCCGGACTGGTGCTCCGGGGAATGCTGGGGATCTGGCTGGACTGCCCGGCCTCGTCTGATGGTGATCCTGCAAGAGAAGAGACACAGTGAGATCATGAGAAGGAGTGGTATGTGAGAGAGGGGTGACTCACTTGCTAAAGGGACATTATTTTGCACTGGGAGCTCATTGGTTGCTGCATGCCAGCCACTGCCCCTGAGACAGCTCTCCCATCTCCTTCTCCCTCTTCTCCGGTGAGGCTTGGAGTCTCAGGTCTGGGATGCCCTCGCCGGCTTTCTGCCTCTCCCGGAGATTATGGGCCACCTTGTCCTAAGAGGCAGATAAAGGACGTGGTGAGATGCATGGAGGTGAGTTCTACGGAGGGGCGGCAGGGATCTGTAACTGGTGGCATATATCTGTGTAAGGCACCTGGCCAAAGAGGACAATAATAGTGTTGGGGTTTGGTGGAGGATGGGATGGAAGAGAGATGCAGGCTGATGGGTTTTGGTTGGCCTCTGGAGGAGTGGGGGGGGGTGATGTGAGGGATGGGAGTGATGCCAGGGGCACAGGGGTGGTGACTCACCTGAGCTGCCCTAAAGAGGTTGTTCATCTTTTTGTGGCACTGGATCGCAGTCCCCTGGTGAGGCTGGCAGCACTGACTGCCTCTGCCACCTCATCCTAGGTCCTGTTGACAGTGGCAGGCTTTAGTCTCTGCCCAACCTGGGGAAGAGGGTGTCCCTCATCTCCTCCCTCGCACCCAGCATTCTGTCCAGCTCAGTCTCCAGGAATCTCAGGGCAGGTCTCCTTTGTGCCATCCTCTTGGCTGGAGTGAGAGGGCGCGATTCTCCACTCCCACGCCGAAGTGGCCGCGCCGTCATGAACGCCGTCGAGGTTCACGACGGCGCAAAACGGCCCCGGTCCCGACCGATTCAGGCCCTGACAATGGGCCAGTATCAGGGCCGCGTCATCTACCCGCCGGGTGCCGGAGAATCGCCATTTTGGGTGTCTCCAGCGATTCCCCGTCCTGCGGCCCGCGGAACTCGACTGGGCCGTTCCCGCCGCTCGGGAGAATCGCGGGAGGGCGTCGGACCGGCGTCCCTGGAAATTTTGGCGGTCCAGGCGATTCTCCCAACCGGCGTGGGAGTGGAGAATCGCGCCCAGAGTGTGTGGAGAGTGGAGTGCTAATAAGCAGCTCCAGCTTGTCAGGCTCTCCAGCACCAATTCCAGCCCCAGCAAATCAGCTCATGCTGTCCCACCAGCAATTCCTGACTTGTTTCCTGAATAGCGCCCCCCAGTGGGAACATGAAGCTCATGCAATCCAGCCCCGGGCATTATTCAGCAAACATAAATCTAATTCCACGTTTGGGCATTTTTGACTCGGTGTTTCTCAATGGTTGTAGCACCGAGATTCACCTTGCTTTCACCTGCACTTTGCTGGATTCTTTGGGCCTTGGGGAGTTTCTTCCTGTCGAGGCCACACTTTGCTCTTTTCCTGCACTGGCGAGCAGGACCGGCTCCTCACAAATTGGGGCGTCATATTGACCAGTTGCCCTGTTCTCTGCACCCCACACTCTTTCAGGACACCCCCTCGCTGCTTTCTGGACCTCACCTACCCCTCCCCCCAACCTTTTCGCAGCCCCTGAAAGACCTCTCACTCCACCTCTCATGGGCAAGGCCTCCCTGGGTCCGGATCCTGGCAGTGCCAATGTGGCACGTGGGAACTGTGGCACTGCCAGGGTGCCCGTGTGGCGTTGCCATGGTGGCAATGCCCAGGTGTCAGGGGGAGAGCCAGGGTACTACCCTGCCCTGTACCTGACCACCCAGGGGTCTCTAATGGCCTGCGAGACCCCCCCCCCCGCCCACCGAGGTGCCATCCGCCTGGTCCATGTTGACTCCCAGTTGCCAGGTGAAAGTGGTGTCTGGGAATGGCTCATTTAAATATGCTGATCTGGATAATGCCCAGCGATAGCATGATCCAGGTCACATCAGGTGATTCACAATCGACCCGGTGCGGAGCCTGATTTGGGGCTCTCACCGTATTCACCCGTTATGCCTGGCAATGGCTGAATCGGGAATTTAGTCTCCCAAACAGAGAATCCCGACCATCCTTCCTCTCCCCTGTTGCAGGTTTTAAAACTTTGACAAGAAAATGCTTTTTGCTACAAGTTGAAGACCAAAACACGTTTTAGATAGCTGTCAGCTCCTTTGAATAATTTCAGTCATGTGATTAATCTAAGCTCAGAGAACAGGGTAATTCAGTAGGGAAACCATTAGATGCCTTCATGATGTATCGCACAGTTTTAAAGAGCTGCTCTTACCAGATCTCTTGCATGGAGCTGTTTTCTCTCAGTGCTTCAATGAGATGATTTGCTCCAAGCAAAGTAATGTTATTCTCAACCAACCTGGAAAAAATAAGTATTTTAATTTCATTCTATTGTGCCCCATTTGATGGCCTGCCTCCCTTGTGGTGAGCTTTATCCACTTGGGCAATAAACTATAGACCATGCAGATATTGGTACTGTGATGGACATGTAGTAAATATACTCGATAATGTTGATTATCTCTTTAGCTGAGGCCTTTTGCTTAATTTTACCTCAATGTCGTCTTTTATCCCACGTCTTCATTATGCATCGATTGTGGCCCACAATAACTCCCACTGTGTGTCCTCCGCACCTAATTGTCCTCATTGTGTCTCCTCATTATCTCATTGTCCCCCAATTTCATCCTCTTTTCTCATTTCCCCCACTGTTGCCCCACTATATCTTTTGCCCCCAACACTTGTCCTCTATATCTCATTGTGTGCCCTCTGCATCCCTCTGTTCCTCACTCTATGTCCTCGCTCCCCTTCTGTTCCCCATTGTGCGTCCTCTACACCCTGTGGCCTTCCATTGAGTCATCTAAACTTGCACAAAAACCATTCTGTATCTGCTGTATCCCACTGTTTCTGACTCTTGTAGTCTGCTTCGCAATGTTAATGCTAATTCAGATGCTGCAAATATTAGATTTCATTTTGACCAATTTGCTAACCTCCTGTGATGTCACTCAAGGACGAAATGTGAAACTGAATTTGCGATTGAATGGTGACCAAATACTGAACCTTTTTTTATTATTTCATGTATTGTATGCAATGATGACAAGACCAGTGGCTGCCAATCGCTGCTCTTCAGAAAATGCCGATGAGCTGCCTTCTTGAGTACAACTAAGTGACTTTCTAGGGCTTTTCAGAGAACAATTGAGTCCATCATATTGCTGTGGGTCTGGAGTCACATAGAGGCCAGACTGGGTGAAGATGGCATATTTCCTTCCATGGAGGACAGTGGTGAATGAGATTAGGGCGCAGTGTGGTCATTGGATCAACCCTAGAACCCAAAAATATAGATAAAAAGCCCATATTCTAATTGAACAATTGCTTAAATCACTCCCAAATAGTGCTAACCAATATCAGTTTGTATTAAAGTCAATTTAAAGGTGCTAGTTATAACATATCAATTGATCTGTGTATTCCAGGCCAAAGCAGGTATGCTAACTCACTAGTTACCTTGAGAATGTGCAATGAGGCCAAGAACAAGCCGAAGTGAATAGTATCAAGTTTTTTTCCAATTCAGGGGCAATTTAGCATGGCCAATCTACCTACCCCGCATATCTTTGGGTTGTAGGGGTGAAACTCATGCAGACATGGGGAGAATGTGCAAACTCCACACAGACTGTGGCCCAGGGCCGGGATCGAACCCAGGTCCTCAGTGCCGTAGGCACCAGTGCTAACCATTGCACCACTAAACCTCTCTAATGCATCAAATGATTTGGGGTTACAGTAGGCACTAAGCACGCCATTTCTAACAATTCAATAGTGAGACATATTGACTGTGAAATACATTGGGATGTCCTGAGGTTATAAAAGGTGCCACACAAATGCAAGTCCTTTCTTGCTTTCTCAACAGAATCTTTTTCCCTCCCCTGCTACGGTTTTCAAAGATTCATATAAAGACACAAATAAACTAAACATATCTGAAACACATACCACAACGTTTGTAGGCTCCTGTTTACCAAGAGGACATCTGCAAAGCACCTCGCTGCTTCATCATCCAATTCATTCGCTGTAAGCCTAATTTAGAAAAATCACATTTCCAGAATATTACTGAACTCTACCATGGCTCGCTAAGATTTAGCACGGAGAGGACATAAGGGGATTTAAGCATAAGTGTTGGGTAAAGTTTGGAAACATTTGAAAAATACCATCTCTGAAAGGCCAATTTTCATTGTTCTAATGTGATTTCTTTCAGTAATAGTTTCTCTTTTTTATTGCATAGCAAAGACATTTGGAGAAGAGAGCATTAGGAACAAGAATAGTTCATTCAGACCATTGAGTCTGTTCTGCTTTTCTATTGGATTATGCTGATCTGTATCTTAAATCCATTTATTTGCCCTGTACCTCTTGGGCTATCTTATACCTAAAATCTATTGATCTTTGCCTTGAAATTTTCAATTAGTCTCCAGTATCTACAGCCTTGAGAGGGATAAGAGCAAATTCCTATGAACCTTTGTGCGAAGAAGCGATTCCTGATTTCAGTAATGAACTGTTACATGGACAAGTACAGAACATAACATTGCAATTTTGGAGGCTAGGATGTGGGATTTGATAGTGCAAATATTTGATTTTCCAACTTACCCTAATGTTAGATGCTGAGCTTTCTCTATCTTCCTAGGAAAGAGATGTACGCATTGCATCTGCGATGTTAGCATGTATGCTGTACAAATCGTGATAACATCATGCATGTGATAATACAGCATGGACAGACTTCATTTCCAGGCGATGAACAGGGAGAAGCTTTCTTTTTAAATGAAAATTATGAGGGAATTGTTCATAACACACTACAGCACCAAAACGAATACTCCAGGAATTTTTGGTGAACAATCTTTTGCAAATGATTTCAATGCTCCTCAAATACTACAAGCTAGGTAAAGGTCAACTAGAGATACAATTGGGACATAGGGATAGGATTAGGCCATCCAGGCCCTCAGGCCTAGTCTGCCATTCACGACTGATCGACATCTTACTTACCCCACTTGGCTCCATATTCTTAATACCTTGGCCAAAGTAAAATCTGAGTTTTGAAATTTTCAATTGACCCTGTCTTGAGTGTTTTGGTTTGGTGGGGGGGAAGAGAGTTTCAGATTTCCACCCCCCCTTTGTGTGAAGAAAACCTCTTCTGCTCTGCTCTAGTAATAAGTATCTGATGCGACTTCAAACCATTAGCTGCTATTGCACCAGCCAGACAATTCTCCATTGCCCATTGACTGAGGCTGCCAACCTTGTGATCAGTTAATCCACCCATGTCCGTTTAAGGCCTAAACTGACGCTTACATCCCAGAAGGGAATTACATTCCAGCTGAGCTGGAGGCTTAATCCCACAAAGTACACCACTAAAACTAATACCAGAGTATCTTCAGGGAACGGTTGTCTTCCAGTGCTGCAGCTAAACGTTTACCTCCCTCTGTGGAAATGTGGTTTCCTGCAAGACTGTGAAAAAAAATGTATTTAATTAAATGGTGCAATTTAGATCATTCGCAAAATTACACTCAATAGAATTGTTTTTCAATTCCCTCAGACAAACAGTGCCCATGGGTACAGAAAATGGCAAGAGTTCTGTCCAGGTGGCAGAATGATGTGCTGTTGACTGTTCTGACACTTTAACCTAAATGCCAGGTAGTTAAAACTAAAGGAGCTTTGCGAGACAATAGGAAACAGTAGGTAATATCTGAGTGGTTTAGGATACTACCAGGAAGAGCTGAGAGCAATGAGGTCAGGGGGCATGAAGATCAAAGAATAGGAGAACTCAGAGACAGAAGGTCATCTTTATTTTATGTACTGGTTTGCACCAATATATTTTCCCAATTATGGTTGCCAAATCAACTTGGATTTCAAAGACCTTCAGGCTACCTACATATTGTGGAATTTTCTCATTTTTTTACTAGATGAACTGAGATTTATACTGCTTATATACAATGCCATACTGTGAATGTGTATGTAGAAGATTGCTGCTCGCAAAGTCCTATCGAACTGTACAAGAATTATGCCTTGTAGATACATTTAATGTAATTGCTTTTAAGCATTGTATTTCTTGCTTAGTCCCAAAGCCTCTCTATGTATTCATCAACCTGTAAATAAATCTAAGTATTAATTTAAGCCTGTATGTATTAGTCTGAAATTTCCAGGTTTTGGATGGAGCCAGGCAAATGAACAAGCATCTCTTGCAGTGGACATCACATTTAAGGGTAATTGTTAGTGCTAGATGCACATCTCACTCGGAGAAGGGAAAATGGTAACAGTGCAGGTTCGAGATTTCTAGGAGGCTTTTCTCTTCAGAGAAAACGCTTTCTCACCGTTAAAAAGTAACAGGAGTGTTGGGAAGACGCCCACGCTTTGAATGTGAGCAACAACTATAAGTCTTTTAACATAGTAAAACATCCCAAGGTGCTTCACAGGAGTTTGAGCATGTAAAATTTGACACCAAGCCGTTTCAGGAGACATCTGGACAGATGACCAAATGTTTGGTCAAAAAAGTAGGTTTTAAGGGGCACCACAAAAGTACAGGTAGGAGATAGGGAGCTTTAGTGGACGACTTCTAGAACTTGAGGCCTAGACAGCTGAGGGCATGGCTGCTCCTGTCGGTGTGAAGGAAATCGGGGAAGTGCAAGTGCGCAGAATTGGAGGAAGGCAGAGTTTTGAATGAGCCAGGATTTGTTGGAATTTATCAAGAGAGATAAGCCAGGATGATAGTGAATAGAAAAAATATATTAATTAAGTGTAAATCAAGATGGTCTCCTAGTCTTGTGAGAGTTAATCTCAGTGGGTGCGTGCATTGACTCATTTTCAGACTTTGCCTGATTTATGCCATCCAAATGCTGCGAGCAATATAATTACCTGAGCTCTCTTATTGAAGGATGGTTTCTTATCGCTTCAGCAAAGGCAACAGCGCCTGCGTCTCCGATCCGATTCCCCCACATCCTGCAATTCAATTCAAGGCTGACGGTCACTGAAAGCTCACTTGGAAAACTAGCTGAGGTAATATAACATGGTAGGCAATTCATTCCTACGAGATACAGCAAGTATTTTCTTTTTTTGTTTCTCTCACCATTGCACCAGGAATGCTCAAGCCCCTGAAATTTGGCTTAAAATTTATGGGGCGAGATTCTCCGTTCGCGGGACTAAGTCCCTAAGCCGGCGGGAAAACTGGCGCGAACCACTCCGGCGTTAACAGCCCCTGAAAGTGTGGAATTCTCTGCACATCCGGGGGCTAGGTGGACGGCGGAGGGGTTGGCGCTGCGCCAGCCGGCGCTGAAGGACTTTGCGAGTTAGCGCATGCACCAAAGGGCCGCCGTGATGGCGCTCATGCGCGGAACCGTCGGTATGGTTCCGCGCATGCGCAGACCGGCTGGCATATTGTCACAGGTGCAGGAGGTTGTCCGCTCCTTGCCGGCCATGGCGGAGCCCTACAGGGGCTGGCGCGGAAGGAAGGAGAGCCCCAATGGCACAGGCCCACCTGCAGATCCGTGGGCCCCGATCGCGGGCCAGGCCACCGTGGGGGCCCCTCTCCCGGGGTCGGATCCCCCCAAGCCCCCTGGAGGACCGCACCAGCCGACTTACCTGCCAGGTCCCGCCTTGTGGGACCATGTCTAATCAATGCCGGCGGGACTGGCCAGAAACGGGCGACTGCTTGGCCAATTGGGGCCCGGAAAATTGCCAGGGAGGGCCGCTGCCAATGGACCCCGACCGGCGTGGTGTGAACCCTGCCCTTGCCCGAAAACCGGCACCCGAGAATACAGCAGCCGGCGGCGGGGCGGGATTCGCCCCACCCCCCAGGGATTCTCCGACCCGGCGGGGGGGGTCGGAGAATCCCGCTTATGGGGCGGGATTCTCCCCTATCCGGCAGGGCAGGGGTCCTGGCGCCGAGGAGTGGCATAAACCACTCCGGCGCCAGGCCGCTCCAAAGGTGCGGAATCCTCCGTACCTTCAGGGGCTAGGCCGGCCCCGTAGTGGTTTGAGCCGCGCCGGCCGGTGGGGAAGGGGCTTGGCGCCACAACAACCAGTGCCGAAGGGCCTCCGCCAGCCAGCGCGTGTTGGCACATGCGTGGGAGCGGCACCGTGTGCTGGTGTCATCACAGCGCATGCGCAGGAGTTGATCTTCTCTGCGTCGGCCATGGTGGAGGACCACAGCGGCCGATGCGGAGGAATAGAGTACCCCCACAGCACAGACCCGCCCGCGGGTCAGGACACCATGGGGGGCACCGCCCGGGGCCAGATCACTCCGAGGACCCTGGAGGCCGCCCGCGCCACCAGGTCCCGCCGGTAAGTACCTACTCTAATTTACGGCGGCAGGACCGGCTGAAAACGGGCGGCCACTCGGCCCATCGCGGGCCGGACAATCACCGGGGGGGGGGGGGGGCGCTGCCAGCAGCCGCCGACCGTCGTAGTGTGATTCCCACCCCCGCCAAATCCCCGGCGCCAGAGAAATTGGCAGCCGGAGGGGCGGGATTCACGCTGCCCCCCCCGGCGATTCTCCGACCCGGCGGGGGGCGGGGGGGGCGGAGAATCCCGCCCATGATCTTCTGGGGCAAAATTCTCCGTTATCGGTGCAAAGTCCGCCGATCGGCGCAAAAAACGGCGCAATTCCGACTTGCATCACGTCGGAAAAATGGGTCGAAAGTCTCCGGCCCAAAATGGGCTAGCAGCGACATAACGGGATCAGCGCTTGCGCACATGGTTCACGCCGTGCAGCGTCATACGCGCCGCACGGCGTGATGGCTCATAAGGCCGCACTGCTCCCCCCCACCCGACCGGAACACCCAACCGGAACACCCGACTGGATGGCTGGCCGCCGCTCAGCCCCGAGGTTCGAGTCACGGGATGTAGAGGCTCTCCTTGACGCAGTGCAGCAGAGGAGGGACGCCCTGTATCCCGGGCAAGGCCGCAGAGTTGCCCCACGCCACAGCCGGCGTCTGTGGAGGGAAGTGGCAGAGGCCGTCACCGCTGCGGTCCTGACACCACGGACAGGCACCCAGTGCCACAAGAAGGTGAACGACCTCGTCAGAGCAGGCAGGGTGTGCCTCCCCATATTCCCCCTCCCCCATATCCCCCCCTCCCCCACATCCCCCCTCCCCCATATCCCCCATATCCCCCTCCCCCATATCCCCCATAACCCCCCCTCCCCATATCCGCCCTCCCCCATATCCCCCATATCCCCCCTCCCCCATATCCCCCCTCCCCCATAACCCCCCTCCCCCATATCCCCCCTCCCCATATCCCCCATATCCCCCCTCCCCCATATCCCCCTCCCCCATATCCCCCCTCCCCCATATCCCCCTCCCCATATCCCCCCTCCCCCATATCCCCCATATCCCCCTCCCCCATATCCCCCCTCCCCCATATCCCCCATATCCCCCCTCCCCCATATCCCCCCTCCCCCATACCCCCCTCCCCCATATCCCCATATCCCCCCTCACCCATATCCCCCCTCCCCCATATCCCCACCTCACCCATATCCCCCCTCCCCCATATCCCCCTCCCCCATATCCCCCCTCCCCCATATCCCCCCTCCCCCATATCCCCCCCATATCCTCCTCCCCATATCCCCCATATACCCCCTCCCCCATATCCCCCCTCCCCCATATCCCCCCTCTCCCATATCCCCCCTCCCCCGTATCCCCCATATCCCCAAGTGAATCCAGCCCTAACCTTAACCTCTGCAATGCACGCGAAACCGATGGCGTGCATTCATATACCTGCCTAACAGTGTTGCCTTTTACCCCTGCCACCACCCCCATCCCCCCCCCACCCACAGGAGAAGCGCGCACACAACAATAGGGAGCATGTGATGGCTGGAGGAGGCCCCGCTGATGAGAGGCCACTGACCGAACACGAGGAAAGGGCCCTGGAACTGGCTGGCGGACCTGACGACCGGGAGGTTGCTGATGCAGAGGTCGGGGGCGTACTAGCAAGTGAGCCACCGACAGCCCGTCCCCATATCCCCCCTCCCCTATATCCCCCTCCCCCATATCACCTGATCACTGCCTGATGTCTAACCATGCATGCTTCATTGTGTATCGCAGGACCAAACGTCCAGGCACCCATCCCCGCAGATGCAGACCGCCCGCAGAATGCCCCTCCGAGGCCACGGGAGACGGAGAGACCCGGACCCTCCAGCATGCGACGCCCGCAGGATGCCCCTCGGAGGCCACAGGAGACAGAGAGACCCGGACCCTCCAGCATGCGACGCCCGCAGGATGCCCCTCGGAGGCCACGGGAGACAGAGAGACCCGGACCCTCCAGCATGCGACGCCCGCAGGATGCCCCTCGGAGGCCACGGGGGACAGAGAGACCCGGACCCTCCAGCATGCGACGCCCGCAGGATGCCCCTCGCACACCACGGGAGACGGAGAGACCTGGAGCAACAGGGAGACGACACCCCCGTCACGTGCGGGAGCGACCACCCAGCAACGAGGGGGGCAGCCACAGGCCCCCGTCACATCCGAGCCAGGACACCACTACCCAGGACACCACTACCCAGGACACCACTACCCAGGACACCACTACCTGGGACAGCACTGCCCAGGACACCCCTACCCGGGACAGCACTACCCAGGAAGACGAAATACCGGACAGTGACTCAGAATGGATGGGTGGAAACGAACCCCCACCCCAAAGTGCCATGGACTCAGAGTGGGACGAAGAGCATGACACAACGCCACTGCTGTCACAAACACCCTCCACCATCGCAGAAACACTCACCTCGGTTGGGCACGTTAGTGATGAGGCGTCTGGTACACTCACTGGTGCGCACAACACAGCCGTCCCGGTACAGCAGGTGGAGGTAGGAGCAGCAGAGGGGCCGGGCGGTCGGAGGGCAGCCCAGCGCAAGCGAACATCTGCCGCCCAGATGGATCCCGGGTTCCTGGAGTTACCACACCCACACATAGATCCGATGCAACCACTGACCCGGAGACGAGCGAAGAGGGTGACGGCCATCTTGCGGCGGCTGCAGTCGCAGGTGGAGGAGTCCACCCGTGTCCAGGAGCTGGAAGTGGTGCCGGTCATACGTGCCACCCAGGCCGACACCGCACGGGTGGCGTCCGCGGTGGAGGCAATGGGTGCGACGGTGTCAGACATGGGGAACGGTTTGCGAGGCCTGGGACTTTCCGTGCAGGCGGCGTCTGTGGCCCAGGACATGGCTGTCCTCTCACAGGAGGCCATGAGCCAGTGCCAGCGCCAGATGGCAGGGGCGCTCAACACCATAGCCCAGTCTCAGCAGGCCATGGCCCAGTCTCTGCAGGCCATGGCCCAGTCTCTGCAGGCCATCGCTGAGGGCATCGGCGCCAGTGGCCATGTGCGAGCTGGCGTCGCACTGTCACAGACAGGGTTTGCCAACCCCCTGGGCTCCATGGCTGCAAACCTGCAGACCCCTGTCGATACCAGCACGGGCCTCCAGGACTGGCAGCGCCAGATGCCGGGGGGGCGTTGGATGGCCAGTCCATTCGCATCCCCCACCCATGTAGAGGCCTGGGGGCTATCGGGCACCCCGAGGGAGGAGGAGGTGGTGTGGTCCGTCCCGGGTCCCCCTGTAGGGGAGGTCCGGGAACACCGCAACACCTCGGACTCCCCCCTTCCGTCCCAGGTGCATTGGGTGGGCAACGGGCAGGACAGGCTGGCAGCTCGCCATCCCAGTCGCCCGGGCCGCAGCCTGGCCCATCTAGGCCAGGACGCCCCAGGAAACGGCCGCCAAAGGGATCCAGTGTCAGAGGGCAGGAATCACAGGAGTCCACCTCCAGTTCTGCTGTACCGTCTGGGGAACCACGTAGACGTAGTCAAAGGGCCCGTAAGGCCAAACAATTAGACACTGAGTAAGTTGGCACGGGTGCAGGGCACAGATGAGTTTTAGGGGCTAGGGCACGTGCATGAACTCCTTTGGTTATTAAAGTCAATGTTACACCTACAGAAGCTGCCTTTGTGCTCTGTCCAAAGCGTGCGGGGGTGTCATGTACGTTGAGCGCAAGTGTGTGTGTGAGGGGTGATCTTACCTCAGCCCCAGGTGAGTCTGCCCCGTTCCCCCTGGGCCGCCATCAACATCCCCCCGGGCCACGACTTCCGGGTGCGGCGATGACCAGCTGAGTCGCACGTTTCGGCAGCTCCCGGTGAAACGGACTTTTGGGCTCTTGATAGGAGCCCCAACGGCAATTTTGACGGCTAAAAACACTGTGCAGTAAACCAGAAGGGAATCCCCCCGGATACGGATGAAAAAAGGAGGAGAAAGTGGCCGGATTGCAGTGGATCCTTTAGAACAGCGGCAAGGAAGGCAAGCAAAAACCAAGATGGCGTCGGAAGGTGGCAGTTTAACATGGGGCCCTGAACAACAAGAGTTCTTGAAATGCTGTGTGGAAGAGCTCAAAAAGGAAATGAAGAAAGAGCTGTTGGCCCCGATACTACAGGCGATCGAAGGGCTAAAGGAGGAACAAAAGACCCAGGAGCGGGAGCTTCGGGTCGTGAAGGCAAAGGCAGCCGAGAATGAGGACGACATACAGGGCCTGGTGGTGAAGACGGAGATGCATGAGGCACATCAGAAACGATGTGTGGAAAGGTTGGAGGCACTGGAGAACAACGCAAGGAGGAACAACCTGAGGATTCTTGGTCTTCCTGAAGGTGTGGAGGGAGCGGACGTCGGGGCATATGTGAGCATGATGCTGCACACGTTAATGGCAGCGGATGGTGGGTAATAGTGGTGGGTCCGTTGGAGTGGAGGGAGCATACCGAGTGATGGCGCGAGGGCCAAGAGGAGGAGAAATTCCCAGAGCCATAGTGGTGAGATTCCTCCGTTTTAAGGATAGAGAAATGGTCCTTAGATGGGCAAAGAAAACTCGGAGCAGTAAATGGGAGAACGCGGTGATCCGCGTTTATCAAGACTGGAGTGCGGAGGTGGCGAGAAGGAGGGCGAGCTTTAATCGGGCCAAGGCGGTGCTTCATAAAAAGAAGATAAAATTTGGAATGCAGCAACCGGCAAGACTGTGGGTCACATATCGAGGGAGGCACCACTACTTTGAGACGGCGGATGAAGCGTGGACTTTTATTGTGGAAGAAAAACTGGAATGAGCGGGTTATTAAAAAGAACGTTTGAACAAAGTGGTGGGGCGAATGTGGGGGGCAAAGAGGGGGGTTAAAAAGGGGGGAAAGAGGAGTTTTATGTACTAATCCTGCGATGTGGTAACTTTTCTCTCTTCCACAGGTGGTGATGGGGGGAGGAGGGGAGGTGGAGGAGATGGGGCGTTGGCCATTGAGGGCGGGGCCAAGGGAGAAGCGCGGGCTTGGTTCCCGCGCTATGATAATCATGGCGGGAATAGAGAATCAGGAAGGAGGGGGCGTCGCACGGTGCGAGCCGAGGTCACGGGGGGAAGCCGAGGTCGGCCAGAGTTTGCTGACTTCTGGGAGCAACATGGGGGGAGTAATTACGCTAGCGGGGGATCTAGCGGGGGGGGGGGGTGGGAGGGGGGAATTACTGGGTTGCTGCTGCTGGGGAGAGGGGGGAGCTGGTATGGGAGGGGATGGGCGGGGGGGCACCGCCTGGGGGAGATACAGCTGCGTGGGAACCGGGTGAGGAGCTGGAAAAAGGGGATGGCTAATCGACAAGGGGGGGGGTAGGAAGCCCCCCAACCCGGCTGATCACGTGGAACGTGAGAGGGCTGAACGGGCCGATAAAGAGGGCACGGGTACTCGCACACCTTAAGAAACTTAAGGCAGATGTGGTTATGTTACAGGAAACGCACCTGAAACTGATAGACCAGGTTAGGCTACGCAAAGGATGGGTGGGGCAGGTGTTCCATTCGGGGCTAGATGCGAAAAACAGGGGGGTGGCTATATTAGTGGGGAAGCGGGTAATGTTCGAGGCAAAGACTATAGTGGCGGATAACGGGGGCAGATACGTGATGGTGAGTGGCAAACTACAGGGGGAGACGGTGGTTTTGGTAAACGTATATGCCCCGAACTGGGATGATGCCAATTTTATGAGGCGGATGCTAGGACGCATTCCGGACCTAGAGATGGGAAAGCTGATAATGGGGGGAGATTTTAATACGGTGTTGGAACCAGGGCTGGATAGGTCGAAGTCCAGGACTGGAAGGAGGCCGGCAGCAGCCAAGGTACTTAAAGATTTTATGGAGCAGATGGGAGGTGTAGACCCGTGGAGATTTGGCAGACCTAGGAGTAAGGAGTTCTCGTTTTTCTCCTATGTCCATAAAGTCTACTCGCGAATAGACTTTTTTGTGCTGGGAAGGGCGTTGATCCCGAAGGTGAGGGGAACGGAGTATACGGCTATAGCCATTTCGGATCACGCTCCACACTGGGTAGACTTGGAGATAGGGGAGGAAACAGGAGGGCGCCCACCCTGGAGAATGGACATGGGACTAATGGCAGATGAGGGGGTGTGTCTAAGGGTGAGGATGTGCATTGAAAAGTACTTGGAACTCAATGATAATGGGGAGGTCCAGGTGGGAGTGGTCTGGGAGGCGTTGAAGGCGGTGGTTAGAGGGGAGCTGATATCAATAAGGGCACATAAAGGGAAGCAGGAGAGTAAGGAACGGGAGCGGTTGCTGCAAGAACTTTTGAGGGTGGACAGACAATATGCGGAAGCACCGGAGGAGGGACTGTACAGGGAAAGGCAAAGGCTACATGTAGAATTTGACTTGCTGACTACGGGCACTGCAGAGGCACAATGGAGGAAGGCACAGGGTGTACAGTACGAATATGGGGAGAAGGCGAGCAGGTTGCTGGCACACCAATTGAGGAAAAGGGGAGCAGCGAGGGAAATAGGGGGAGTGAGGGATGAGGAAGGAGAGATGGAGCGGGGAGCGGAGAGAGTGAATGGAGTGTTCAAGACATTTTATAAAAAATTATATGAAGCTCAACCCCCGGATGGGAGGGAGAGAATGATGGGCTTCTTGGATCGGCTGGAATTTCCCAAGGTGGAAGAGCAGGAAAGGGTGGGACTGGGAGCACAGATCGAGGTAGAAGAAGTGGTGTAAGGAATTAGGAGCATGCAGGCGGGAAAGGCCCTGGGACCGGATGGATTCCCAGTCGAATTCTATAGAAAATATGTGGACTTGCTCGCCCCGGTATTGACGGGGACCTTTAATGAGGCAAAGGAAAGGGGACAACTGCCCCCGGCTATGTCTGAAGCAACGATATCGCTTCTCTTGAAGGAGGAAAAGGACCTGCTACAATGCGGGTCCTATAGACCTATTTCCCTCCTAAATGTAGATGCCAAGATCCTGGCCAAGGTAATGGCAATGAGAATAGAGGAATGTGTCCCGGGGGTGGTCCACGAGGACCAAACTGGGTTTGTGAAGGGGAGACAGCTGAACACGAATATACGGAGGCTGTTAGGGGTAATGATGATGGCCCCACCAGAGGGGGAAACGGAGATAGTAGTGGCGATGGATGCCGAGAAAGCATTTGATAGAGTGGAGTGGGATTATTTGTGGGAGGTGTTGAGGAGATTTGGTTTTGGAGAGGGGTATGTTAGATGGGTGCAGCTGTTGTATAGGGCCCCGATGGCGAGCGTGGTCACGAATGGACGGGGATCTGCATATTTTCGGCTCCATAGAGGGACAAGGCAGGGATGCCCTCTGTCCCCATTATTGTTTGCACTGGCGATTGAGCCCCTGGCGATAGCGTTGAGGGGTTCCAAGAAGTGGAGGGGAGTACTTAGAGGAGGAGAAGAACACCGGGGATCTTTGTATGCGGACGATTTGCTACTATACGTGGCAGACCCGGCGGAGGGGATGCCAGAAATAATGCGGATACTTGGGGAGTTTGGGGATTTTTCAGGGTATAAATTGAACATGGGGAAAAGTGAGTTGTTTGTGGTGCATCCAGGGGAGCAGAGTAGAGAAATAGAGGACCTACCGTTGAGGAAGGTAACAGGGGACTTTCGTTACCTGGGGATCCAGATAGCCAAGAATTGGGGCACATTGCATAGGTTAAATTTAACGCGGTTGGTGGAACAAATGGAGGAGGATTTTAAGAGATGGGATATGGTATCCCTGTCACTGGCAGGGAGGGTGCAGGCGGTTAAGATGGTGGTCCTCCCGAGATTCCTCTTTGTGTTTCAGTGCCTCCCGGTGGTGATCACGAAGGCTTTTTTAAAAAGGATTGAAAAGAGCATCATGGGTTTTGTGTGGGCCGGGAAGACCCCGAGAGTGAGGAAGGGATTCTTACAGCGTAGCAGGGATGGGGGGGGGGGGCTGGCACTACCGAGCCTAAGTGAGTATTATTGGGCCGCTAATATTTCAATGGTGAGTAAGTGGATGGGAGAGGAGGAGGGAGCGGCGTGGAAGAGATTAGAGAGGGCGTCCTGTAAGGGGACTAGCCTACAGGCTATGGTGACAGCCCCATTGCCGTTCTCACCGAGGAACTACACCACAAGCCCGGTGGTGGTGGCTACACTGAAGATTTGGGGACAGTGGAGACGGCATAGGGGAAAGACTGGAGCCTTGGGGGGGTCCGCGATAAGAAACAACCATAGGTTTGCCCCGGGGGGAATGGATGGGGGATATGGAATGTGGCAAAGAGCAGGAATAACGCAACTGAAAGATTTGTTTGTGGATGGGAAGTTCGCGAGTCTGGGAGCGCTGACCGAGAAATATGGGTTGCCCCAAGGGAATGCATTCAGGTATATGCAACTGAGGGCTTTTGCGAGGCAACAGGTGAGGGAATTCCCGCAGCTCCCGACACAAGAGGTGCAGGACAGAGTGATCTCAAAGACATGGGTGGGGAATGGTAAGGTGTCAGATATATATAGGGAAATGAGGGACGAAGGGGAGACTATGGTAGATGAACTAAAAGGGAAATGGGAAGAAGAGCTGGGGGAGGAGATCGAGGAGGGGCTGTAGGCAGATGCCCTAAGCAGGGTAAACTCGTCATCCTCGTGTGCCAGGCTAAGCCTGATTCAGTTTAAGGTATTACACAGGGCGCATATGACTGGAGCACGGCTCAGTAAATTTTTTGGGGTGGAGGATAGGTGTGCGAGGTGCTCGAGAAGCCCAGCGAATCATACCCATATGTTTTGGTCATGCCCGGCACTACAGGGGTTTTGGATGGGGGTGACAAAGGTGCTTTCAAAAGTAGTGGGGGTCCGGGTCGAACCAAGCTGGGGTTGGCTATATTTGGGGTTGCACAAGAGCCGGGAGTGCAGGAGGCGAGAGAGGCCGATGTTTTGGCCTTTGCGTCCCTAGTAGCCCGGCGCAGGATATTGTTAATGTGGAAAGAAGCCAAGCCCCCGGGGGTGGAGACCTGGATAAATGACATGGCAGGGTTATAAAGCTAGAGCGGATTAAGTTCGTTCTAAGGGGGTCGGCTCAAGGGTTCACCAGGCGGTGGCAACCGTTCGTCGAATACCTCGCAGAAAGATAGATGGAATGGAAAAAAGAAGGCAGCAGCAGCAGCCCAGGATCGGGGGGTGGGGGGGGGGGGGGTGGAGGAGGAACCAGAAGGACTCTCAGGGTTGTTAATATATACTGTATAATATGTATAGGTCGTTGCGACAGATAATTATATATTGGACTGTTAAATTATATTTTTGGACAGTGTTACTTGTGATAAGGCAGTTGCCAATTAGGGTTAGTTTTCATTTTTGTTATTTATTATTTATTCATTTTTTGTTTATAAAATAGGTCATTGTTATTTGTGTTGTTATAATATTGTGTAAAGGATGCACAATGTACTGTGTTGGTTGACCAAAAATTTTCAATAAAATATTTATTTTAAAAAAAAACATCCCCCCGGGCAGAGGACGGGACCATGCGCTGCAGTGTCACAGCCGCATGCAGGGATGGTCCAGGTGGATGGTGGTACTGTGGCCATGGGTCAGACATAGTCCAACGATGTGGAGCCAGGAGCTCACCGCAGGGCGGGTTGTCATCATCCTCCATGGCCTGCAATAGACACGCGTCCACCCACAACTGTGTGAGCCCGGCTCATTGTGCCGCAGGTGGATCGGCAATGGCGGGGGGGGGTGGTGTGCATGCGGGTGGGGTGGGTGGGGTTGGGGAGGGGGGCGAGGGTGCTGGGTGGGTGGATGGGAGGGGGGGTGTGGGTGGTCGGCTGTTGCCATGGTGTGCGGTCTGTGGCCATACTACCCGATTCCCACGCCCATCTAGTCAGTGAAGCGGGCGGCTATCAGTCTGTCCCGTGCCCGCTGGGCCAGCCGGTAACGGTGGACAGCCACCCGCCTGTGTTTACCCCATCTGCCCTGACCATTACCCCCATCCCCCTCATCTGGGGAGGACTGCGCCTCTTCCTGCTGCTCCTCCACTCCGCCCTCCTCTGCCTGCGGCACATCGCCCCTCTGCTGGGCTATGTTGTGCAGGACGCAGCGCACCACAAGATGCGGCCGACCCTATCTGACCGATACTGGAGGGCGCCCCCAGAGAGGTCCAGGCACCTGAAAAGCATCTTCAGCACGCCAAAGCACCTCTCTATCACTCCCCTTGTCGCTACATGGGCATCATTGTAGCGGTTCTCCGCCTCATTGCGTGGTCTCCGTATAGGCGTCATCAGCCACGATCGCAATGGGTAGCCCCTGTCGCCCAGCAACCAGCCCCTCAGCCGGGGATGGCGTCCCTCGTACATGCCGGGGATGGATGACCGCGACAACACCTATGAGTCGTGTACACTGCCTGGGTAACGGGCGCAGACGTGCAGGATCATCTCATGCGGTGGTCGCAGGCCACCTGTATGTTCATCGAATAGGTCCCCTTCCTATTGGTGAACACGGCCCTGTTATCTGCAGGTGGCCGCACGGCGACGTGCATCCCATCAATCGCGCCCTGGACCATGGGGAACCCAGCCACGGCAGAGAAGCCCACGGCCCGGGCATCTTGGCTGGCCCGGTCCACAGGGAAGCGGATGTAGCGGTGCGCCATGGCATATAGGGCGTCTGTCACTGCCCGGATGCACCGACGCACCGATGTCTGCGATATGCCGGACAGGTCCCCACTCGGTGCCTGGAATGATCCCGTTGCATAAGAGTTCAGGACCACCGTAACCTTGACGGACACGGGGAGAGGGTGTCCCCCGCCAGTGCCACGCGGTGACAGGTGTGCCAGCAGGTGGCAGATGTGTGCCATGGTTTCCCGCCTCATCCAGAGTCTCCTCCTGCATTCCTGGTCCATGAGGTCCTGGTATGACTGCCGGGGCCGGTACACACTCGGGTGCCTCCGTTGCCGTGGGGCCGCGACGTCCTCCTCCCCCTCCTCGTCCTGTCGGTCAGGTGTCCCTCCAGCCTGGGCGGCTGCCGCCTGCCCCTCTGCGGCAGCCTGCGCCACCTCTCTGGCACGCTCCTCCTCCTCATCCAGGGCAACATAGACATGAGCGGCTGCCGCCACGGCGGCCAACATCGCTGGATGATCGGAAAACATGACGGCCTGGTGGGGGGGAGGGGAACGACGACATGTCATCATTGCCCATAATCCCCTCCTCCCCCCAGCCAGGTGGCATAGACCGCATGGGTCCAACTGTTGGAGGCTGGCACCCGGCCAGGTGGACCAACTCACTTGCCCTCGCATCCTCCTCCCCGGCACGGACCCCCCATCCCCCTCCCCGGCATGGACCCCCCCAACCTCCTCCCCGGCACGGACCCCCCATCCTCCTCCCCGGCACGGACCCCCCATCCCCCTCCCCGGCACGGACCCCCCCAACCTCTTCCCCGGCACGGACCCCAACCTCCTCCCCGGCACGGACCCCCCCAACCTCCTCCCCGGCACGGACCCCAACCTCCTCCCCGGCACGGGCCCCCCATCCCCCTCCCCGGCACGGACCCCCCATCCCCCTCCCCGGCATGGACCCCCCCCAACCTCCTCCCCGGCACGGACCCCAACCTCCTCCCCGGCACGGACCTGCCATCCCCCTCCCCAGCACGGACCCCCCCCAACCTCCTCCCCGGCACGGACCCCAACCTCCTCCCCGGCACGGACCCCCCCCAACCTCCTCCCCGGCACGGACCCCCCATCCCCCTCCCCGGCACGCACCCCAACCTCCTCCCCGGCACGGACCCCCCATCCCCCTCCCCAGCACGGACCCCCCCATCCCCCTCCCCGGCACGGACCCCCCATCCCCCTCCCCGGCACGGACCCCAACCTCCTCCCCGGCACGGACCCCCCATCCCCCTCCCTGGCACGGACCCCCCCAACCTCCTCCCCGGCACGGTCCCCCCATCCCCCTCCCCGGCACGGACCCCACCAACCTCCTCCCCGGCACGGACCCCAACCTCCTCCACGGCACGGACCCCCCATCCCCCTCCCCGGCACGGACCCCCCCAACCTCCTCCCCGGCACGGTCCCCCCCATCCCCCTCCCCGGCACGGACCCCACCAACCTCCTCCCCGGCACGGACCCCCCCATCCCCCTCCCCGGCACGGACCCCCCATCCCCCTCCCCGGCACGGACCCCCCCCAACCTCCTCCCCGGCACGGACCCCAACCTCCTCCCCGGCACGGACCCCCCATCCCCCTCCCCGGCACGGACCCCCCCCAACCTCCTCCCCGGCACGGACCCCCCTCCCGGCACTCCCCCGGAGCCCAGCCCGCTCTAACCACCCCCCCCCCCCCCCGCCGCACACACACACACACAACCCGAGACACACCTCTCCCCACACACTCAGACTGCGGCCACGCCATCGCCTGCCCAGAGCCAACCCCCCAATCCCAGAGCCAACCCCCCAGGCCTTCACTCACCTCCACTCTGGTCGGCGTGAACCTGGAGCACAGGGTCATGCCGATGAAAAGGAGGTTTGATTTACGTTGACGTGAATGGTCATCACGTCGACGGGACTTCGGCCCATCCGGAAGGGAGAATATCGGCAGGCCGAAAATCGGCTGCCTTGCGCAGACCCGTGCCATTCTCCGACGGCAGCGGCGCCATTAACGCCCCGCCAACTTTTCTCCCTTCAGAGACTTCGGCAACTGGCAGGGGCGGGATTCACGCCGGCCAACGACCATTCTCCGACCCTCTGGAGGGTCGGAGAATGACGCCCCTGATTCAGAAGAAAAATTACCACTGAGTCAAAGCTGGAGAATGCCAAAAGCAGCGCTACAATTATGGTAATGTATATCAGCGCAATTTTTAAAAGGAGATTACAACATATGATTCATATGGTAGTAGTAGATCCTCTGGTGAATTACGCACAAAAAACTGGATGAGAAGAACCTCTTTTGATAATTTCACTTGCTGAAGGAAGGGTTCTATCTGCTACCAAATGACGAATAACATTTTAACGTTCCCTCGGTGATAGCCCCCTCAATGGTGTTCACAGTCATAATGGCAGCAGCCTCAGCTTGCCTGACTACAAGCTGAAATTCCACTGCAGCACCCAGACCTTTGGTGCCTCCTGTTTGTGCTGTAATAGAAGCCGAGACGTCAGCCATCAGGTGCTGCATCATGGGTTGGGTCTACAAGTGAGCCCAACTTGGCATTGGGAAGGCAGGACTTATTGTGGGGGGGGGGGGGGGGGGGGCTGAAAGTCACCTGCCTCTCCTTGCTGCCGACCTCCCTCCTCCCCATTCCCACAACTTTCAGCAACCCCCTCACGGATCCTGGGATTCTGGTGGATGCATTGCCAGCAGCTGCCACCACTCCCGCTGGCATTGCCTACAATAGACGGGCAGCAGCTCCCAGGGAGTTTGACCCCAGGGAAGACCTGCCACAAACCACTTTTGTTTTATATTAATTTACAGGATTTGGGCATCATGACCAACATTTATTGCCCATCCCTAATTATGAATATGCCTAACTAAAAGGCTGATTGACAGGCCTTCCACAATGAAGGAATGTAATGCTCTCGCTGGCTCCCCAGCCAATGGGTACTCCATGTTGCTTGGATTAAGCACCACCCAGTGAGTGTGACACGATCTTTTTGGATGTTATGACCGTCATGGGAGTGTGTGCAGCCTTTGAGCTGTGGCTGTGAGGCCTGCAGTAGTGCTAAATGTGTGAGGGTTAGGCAAAGGTGTTAAATACGAGTCCTGAAGACTGACATTGTTGATAAGTGAATGATGTGGATGCGGGGCACTGAGCTAATGGTGTAGTTGGTTGAATGTGGCATTTAGGCTGGTTTAGCTCACTGGGCTAAATCGCTGGCTTTTAAAGCAGACCAAGGCAGGCCAGCAGCACGGTTCGATTCCTGTACCAGCCTCCCTGAACAGGTGACGGAATGTGGCGACTAGGGGCTTTTCACGTTAACTTCATTGAAGCCTACTCGTGACAATAAGCGATTTTCATTTCATTTCATTTTAAGGTGTATTCACTGACCTTAACCAATTGTATGAGGTAATTGAACTTTTTGTGGCACTGCAACCAGCTCCTCAGGGATTGACTCCTCGCATTGCTCACCAAAGGTATCTGCTCTCATTGTCTTCTGAGAGTTTACAAGAATGGTTTCAGAGATGGGAAACTTCAGCTATGGGGGACAGGTTGGAGAGATTGGAACTGTTCTCCTTGGAGAGGAGAAGGCGAACAGGAGATTTGATAGAGGTGTTCAAAATCTAAAAGCTAAAGAGAGTAGTTAGGGAGAAACTGTTCCCACTCGTAAAAGGATCAAGAATGAGAGGGCACAGATTTTAAAAAATAAATTTAGAGTACCCAATTCTTTTTTCCGATTAAGGGACAATTTAACGTGGCCAATTGACCTATCCTGCGCATCTTTTTTGGGTTGTGGGAGTGAGACCCAAGCGGACACGGAGAAAATGGGCAAACTCCACACGGTGGTCCGGGGTTGGCATCGAACCTGGGTCCTTGGTGCCGTGAGACAGCAGCGCTAACCACCATGCTGCCCTCGAGGACACAGATTTAAAGTAATTCACGAAAGAAGCAAATGTGATATGAGAAAAAACATTTTCACACAGCGAGTGGCTCAGGTCTGGAATGCACTGCCTGGAAGTGTGATGGAGGAAGGTTCAATCGAGGCATTCAGGAGGAGATAGTTTCCATCAAATATTCATACAATGGGCAAGGGTACGGGGAAAAGACAGGAGAATGGCACTAAGTCATAATGCTCATTTGGAGAGTTGATGCAGACACGTTAAGTCGAATGGCCTCCTTCGGCACCATAACAATTGGGTGACTCTGAGTTTGGCTGGAGGATGTCCCGTGGCTAATGCTGATCCCGCTTTCTCTACATCTCCTCCACAAAGGCCTCCATTGCATTTTTGGAAAACCTGGAACCCGCAGCATGCCATTCTTGTCTTTGTCAGGTCAGGATCAGGTGACTTTCAGCACTTCCTCCAGCCACAATGCATCTCTCTGTTAAGTGGTTTAGGTTAGCTTTAAGCAGTGTAGACTAGCTTTAACTGGTGCTAACCTCTCCCAATTCTGTGCCTCCTGCTGAAGCGTGTAGCCATTTAACAGCAAAATTGGTATGTGATGAGTAGGAAGCACCAAGTTAGTTGGAAGTAACAGGTTAATAATAATAATCTTTGTTATTGTCACAAGTAGACTTACATTAACACTGCAATGAAGTTACTGTGAAAAGCCCTAGTTACCACATTCCGGCGCCTGTTCGGGTTCACTGAGGGAGAATTCAGAACGTCCAATTCACTTAACAGCACGTCTTTCGGGACTTGTGGGAGAAAACTGGAGCACCCGGAGGAAACCCACGCAGACAACATGCAGACTCCGCATAGACAGGGACACAAGCCGGGAATCAAACCTGGGACCCAGCCGCTGTGAAGCAACTGTGCTAACCACTGTGCTACCATGCCACCCAATATCATATCAAAATTTATGGCCATTGTCATTTATGTGTCTTAATAATGTGTGCAAGGCTACACAGACCTTGTAGGGGCAGATGGAAGCAAATTAATTTTACATTGATGGAATAGAGTTTCAACGCTGCATAACTCATGATCTGGACGTTAGTAGTTTGGAAAGAGCAGATGGATTTGTGGGTATTAATTGTGGGTTTATGCGTTTTTATTGGCTTGGGTGTGTACTAACATCATCTTTCTTTCAGCATCTCCTTGAAAAAAGAGCCGGGTGTTATTTTAGTGAAAATGTGATGCTGAGTGGTTGCTGTGCCAATGAGAGATGTCTCATTTAAAAATCCATTTTTTTGGCCTATGATTTAGGGCCTAATTGATGATGTTTGAACTGCGTCTGGTGTAATCACTATTCTCGTCGTCCCACCTCTTGTTAGAATCAGGGTGGATGAGTGAACGACAACTGCGCCGGTTGTTACGGTCCACAGTGTCTTTTACCAGACAATCATAGGATTTACCAGTTCATGGAATCCCATTTTCCTGCTCTTTTTACGGCCTTCTGGAGTCCGTGGGTGTTTATATAGGTTGTTATAGACTACACTCCCTGTTCAGTTATTTAAAAAATCTTTTGTTGCAGTTCAGCCCCATGCTCTTGATCTGCAGGCATCCGGTGTGGAGAGGGGTGGTTCAGGCAGCGGACAATCAAGGGGGTTGTCCGACCCGACTGTTTGCCTGTCTACCTTCGCAGTCGAGTGTCCCTGGAGAGGTTTTTATACGCACCCTTGAGATTTCCGTGCCTTATACCATTAATCACATTTTGGTTTGATGTTTTAAATCTCATTTCTGATTCATTTTTTGTTTCAGGCAGTTTTCCTTTAAGGGATTGTCTCTTTAATTTGATCTATCAGTTCATTTGAGTTAGTTTACTCGTTTATTTATGTTGAACAAAATTGTTGGAGGCATTAAATGGGAGACCTGCATGTTTATCATTCAAGCACTCATAAGGAGAATTTTTGTGGTGTGGTATACATTGCCAGGACTGAAGATGTGAAATGCATTGGCTGACAGGAAGTGCCATGTATCAGGATGGTTCTCGGATGTAGCACTGTAGATCCTGGTGGAAAGGAGGTTGAATGTCCTCTACCCACAGTGGGAAAGGAGGCCACAGAGGCAAGTATTGCAGTGAATGTGGTGGGGGATTGATGAGAAGGTGACAGTGTGGAGCCCCACTCTAAATGCGGCAAAACATGTCACAAGCACACTTCTCAATCACTGCACCACCACCAACAATACAACCTCGACACGCTTCATCCGCTATGTAAATACATGTTAACATTCTCACACTCCATACGACCCGCATTTTTCACAAGCACCATTTACACACATCACAGCTCTTAATGTGAAACATTATATTGACACAAACATACCTGACGATACCCTCCCTCACACTTCCACTCTTTCTGTGCGATCGAACAGAAAGGGTGCCCCGATCTCTAAGTAAGCTTGAGGGTCCCCCCCCCCCACCCCCCCCCACACACACACATGGGTATTACCCCACATCCCCACAAGTGAGGACATCCCGCTATGTGGTCACTGAGGGGCCCCCTTTCCAGCCCTTTGCATGCCCCCTTTTACCCCCCCCCCCCCCTTTCAGGGACATCTACCCTTCATCCCCCCCCAACCTTTCGGAGGCCCCTACATGCCCGCCCTGCATCCCCCGCCGTTCATATGCCACCCCCTCTGTCCTCCTTTCATGGGCCTCCTTCAGGCTCTGACTTGTGGCCTTGATACTCTCGCTATACTCTGACCTACTCTGCTACTCTGGCCTACACATAAACAAGAAGTTCTCAAATAAGTCTCAGCAACAAGCAGTGCATTTTGGGTAATTATGACTCTGTGAACATGACTTCAACATGTGAATATATTGGACATTAATTTCTTTAAAGCAAAATTATAAAAAGAGTATGTAATATTTGTTCATGTTTAACAACTTAATATAACAGACTAGGGCAACATGAGACACATCATTCTCCATCTTCTCCCTTACTCACCAGAGGTGTTTGATTGTCTTACTTTTCTGAACTGCTTGTGCCAGCATTTTCCCTCCTTGAGTTGTTATCATGTTGTATCCAATGCTTTAAATAAACAAGAAGGCAATTAGTTTAACGTTTTCTCCTCTTCATCAACATGCCTTTCACTATCAAAGGGTCTCGCTGAATCTGAGATTGAAATATTATGGAATTCCTTAGGGATGCTCAGCTTCTATACATGTCATTGCATTGTAACAGGTTCCTTCAGTGCATTGGGAATCGTGCATCTTTACCACTCAAGATCTTTGGCTTGACTATCCCACGCATTCTCAGGCAGACATATCCCTACAGTTATGGCTCAAAATTGTCATCATAAGAAATTAAATACTTCAGGTTCACTGTTGGGTAAGTGTTTGAATTAACCCTTTCAAAGATTTTCTGCGAAGATACACACTTCTGAGATTGATTAATTCATTTTCAATAGAAGCGTTAATAGCTAAATCCTCATTATTTTCCCCAATGGGGATCAGCTAACAATGGTTAAGGGAGGCAGCGACTAAACAGAAATAGATGTCATGGTGGCTCTCAGGAATTCTTTCCATTGCTATGGTAGCTGCAGTGATGGAATATTTGAGCTAACAATTTGGATTAAAAGATTAGACCAGGGTAGGCGTTTTCCTCTGTCTTTATAGAAGGCCTTCTTGAAGAAAACAAGAAACCCTGTGTATTTCCAAATCATTCTACCCTCTGATTAACAGGCTTGGGTGTCAGGTTTGGGTGCCAGGTTAATGCAACGATGCACGATAAGGATGTTCCTAAGTTGTCTCTGCAGGAAGGTGGCGGTATAGTGGTCTTGTCAGTGGACTAGTAGTCTTGCGACCCAGGGTAATGCTCTGGGGACCCGGGTTCAAATCCGGGGAAATTTGGAATAATTAAATCCGGTGATGACCACACGGGGCTGGTTTAGCACAGTGGGCTAAACAGCTGGCTTGTAATGCAGAACAATGTCAGCAGCGCGGGTTCAATTCCCGTACCAGCCTTCCCGAATGTGGTGCCGGAATGTGGCGACTAGGGGTTTTTCACAGTAACTTCATTGAAGCCTACTTGTGACAATAAGCGATTATTAGTATTATTATAAAAACTTTGCCGCTTGTCGTAAAAACCCATCTGGTTCACTAATGTCCTTTTGGGGAAGGAAAGCTGCTGTCCTCACCTGGCCTATCCTACCCGTGACTCCAGACCCACAGCAATGTGGTCGACTCATAAACGATCTCTGAATTAGAGATGGGCAATAAATGCTGGCCTAGCCAACAACACACATATCCCATGAACAAATTTTTTTTAAACCTTGTCAGCCTGAAATGGAGCTCAACAGTTGATGAAGGACAAATCAGCCACTACAAAAAGAGTTGAGGGGATTGTCACAAACACTGTTTGATTAAACAACGGTAATGCCCACAACAGGCCCATGAAAACCCCACTGTAAAATTATTTGTCAGCAATGATGATAAGCAATCATTTAAAAGTGGCTCCTTTCATTCAGGGATTCAGCTACATGCAAATCTCCTTGGAAGCAATGGCATTCTTTCCACACTTAACTTTGTTTCTGTTTTCATTCGTGTGAGATTCCAATCTTACCAGGTCATCACTAGGTGGAGCTGCAGAGCAGAAAGCAGATACTTCCTGGTGGTGCATAAACTGGAAGGGCAAGTTTATCTTGGACAAGTTGAAGCGTCTGTTTGAAAAGTTATTTTGCGTATGCCTTTCACTAGTCTATGAGAAACCTGATGCTCAGCAATTTGTGAGTATAAGGAGGGAGTACAAGCCTGATGTATTTTGGTGACCCACCCACACCTGCCTCAATTCTTTCTGTTTGCTCAACAGTATCTACTTGTAAGACACTTTACCAATGAAAACAGGCTGCCCATACAACCCCACCTTCAACTAGGTGAATGATGTAAGTCCAGAGTGATATCTGAAACTATGCATGAATTCTTAAGTTTGCTTACGTCAATTTGATGAGACTTGGACATTCATCAATCAGTGTTGAAACATACTGGGCACCAACGTCAGTAATCTGATTTTTGTATAAGCTGGAAACCAAATACGAATAAAGAAAGATCACATTGTGGTAACACTTGAAAACGGGCTAAGAAAATAATGCAATAATGTAACAAGACCACCTGAAGAAGTGATCATTCCAAGCCCTCTAACTATAGAAAGAGCAATCTATCCCGTTAACCTCCACTAATCCTCCAATTGTGGCTTAGCATCCGTAGAATCCCTACAGTGCAGAAGGAGGCCATTCAACCCATCGAGTCTGCACCGACCCTCCAAAAGAGCACCCTACCTCAGCCCACTCCCCCGCCCCATCCCCGCAACCTCACCCAGCCTGCAGACCTTTGGACACTAAGGGGAAATTTAACATGGCCAATCCACCTACCCGGCACATTTTTGGACTATGGGAGGAAACCGGAGCACACGGAGAAAGCCCACGCCGATTTTGGGAGAACGTGCAAACTCCGCACAGGCAATTCTCATTTTCTTCATCCTACCTTCATCTTCCTTCAGCCATTCAGATGCTAAACTCAGAAATTACTTCCCTAAAGCTTCCCCCTCACTTTCTTCCTTTAAGCCATTCCATAAAAAGCTTACTTTTTTGAATAAGCTTTTGGTCATCTATCCTGATGTCTCCTTATGAGCGTCAGTGTCAAATTTTGGTCTGATGATTGTCATTACAGCACCAAATGAGGTTGCTCAAGCTATTGAGTGAATGCAAACTCTCTATAAAGCAATCCAGTCAGTTCCATTGCCCTCCTTATTCCAATGGCCCTGCGGGTGGATTCCCCTCAAGTGCCCATCCAATTTCCCTTTTGACATCATCCATCATCTCAACCTCTGCTATTCTAGTAGTTGGCGAGTACCCTCATTACCACTTGCTGTTCAAGTCACTATATATAATTTATTGTTTTTAATTACATGGGGACTGTTTTGTTTGGGCTACATTCCATTGTGTTTCATGTTACATCGAGTTCGCAGCTGAAAGCAGATCTTCTAGTGTACGCAGAATTGCAGGCTTTGTGTAGCCTTTCACATCCCAATAGGACTATTGTGGGGGGCACGATGGCACAGTGGCTAGCACTGCTGCCTCACGGCGCCGATGACCCGGGTTCAATCCCGGCCCCGAGTCACTGTCTGTGTGGAGATTGTGCATTCTCCCCATGTCTGCTTGGGTCTCACCCCCACAATACAAAGATGTGTAGGGTAGGCCATGCTAAATTGCCCCTTAATTGGGACAAAAAATAATTGGGTACTTTGAATTTATTTTTTTAAAATAGGGCTATTGTGTTCGAATAATGGTCAACTCTAATCTAACAAAGGTTCAGCTGAAAACGTCAGAATTATCTCATGCCTGAGTATTAACAGCAAAACGGAGGCAAACAGCCCTCAAAAGCAAAGCCCGGGTTAATTCAAATAGCTCTTAGAGATGAAGACATTAATTAATTTTAGTTAAGTAAATTATTCTTTCCTGTGAAGTCTGTTAAAGAAAAATGTCTTTGTGTCCAGAGAAGAGGGGCGGGATTCTGTGATCCTGAGGCTAGGTGTTGACGCCGTCGGGGGGCCAGAACGGCACTGGAGCGGTTCACACTGCTCCAGCTGCTGATCCCTGTGTGAACTGGGCGAGGCGGGATCCGCGCATGCGCAGTGGCACTGGCGCCAATGCGCACATGCACAGTGGCACCAGCGCCAACGCGCGCATGCGCAGTGGCTTCCTTCAACGCGCTGGCCCCGACGCAACATGGTGCAGGACTACAGGGACCGGCGCAGATGAAAGGAGGCCCCCAGCCAGAGAGGCCAGCCTGCTGATCAGTGGACCCTGATCGCCGGCCAGGTCACATCGGAGGCCCCCCCTCAGGGTCGGATCCCCCTCCCCCCCACAGGCCGCCCCCGACCCTTCCACACCGAGTTCCCGCTTGCTGAGAGGAGGTGTGGACGGCGCCGGCAGGACTCTGCATTTTTACGGCGGGCCGCCAACCATGCCGGCGGCAATGGCGCCGATTCTCCACTCTGCGGAGAATCGCGTGCCGGCGTGGCGCAATTTGTGCCAGTCGCGGGGATTCTCCGGCCCGGTCCCAGGCTGAGAGAATCCCACCCGAGGTGTCAGGAACTGGAATGCAAAACAATGATCCACCATTTTGAAGCATGAAAGACACTTCTGTTAGAAATGCAAACCATTGTAAAAATACATTTATTGCAAATATATTGTAAAGAACATAAGTTGTGTCTAAGTGCTATCACCACAACCAGAATTGTTCACAGCTACAATTCTTCCCAAATTTGAAATAGGTTTTTAGAAATGTTTTTATTATGGCAGTACTTGTTTCATGGTGATTAAACAGGCAGAACTTGTCATTTCTGCATTATTCTAATAGAAATATCCATCGATTTAAAAGTTTGTCTTCATGTTTAAATTTCCTCGTACCAGGCAGCCTCACACTGAATCTGAATGCTACCTGCTCCAAAATCGCTGTATCAATCTATAGTGTGGAGTCCAATATTGAACAGACAACTCTAACCGTGCTCTTTGTAAGGTTTCACGTGGAGTAATCATTGTCTATTGGCTTTTATATTTTATCCCTCTTATGATAAAATCTAAAATTCAATAATTCCAGCTTCATCAACGTATAGCTGGTCCCCCAATCCTTCTGGTCTTCCACAATGCCTAACCTACTTTCATTTAAAGCATAATTACCACTTTAACAAAAAAAGCACTACCACATTTTTTTTGTTTATTCATTCATGGGACACAGACATCGCTGGCAAGCATTTATTACCCATCCCTGATTGCCTCTTCAACTGATTGGCATGCCGCACCATTCCAGAGGGTGGTTAAGAGCCAGCCTCATTGCTCCGGGTCTGGAGTCACACTGGGCCAGGCCAGGCAAGGGCAGCAGGTTTCCTTCTCTCCAGGTATTTAAGTGACCAATGAACCAGATGAGTTTTTATGACAATCAATTCATGCCCACCATCCCGGCAATTCCAGATTATTAGTTGAATTGGAATTTCACCAGTTGCCATGGTGGGATTTGAATCCTTGCCCCCAGAACTTTACCTTGGAGCCCCTGGGTTACAAGTCTGGTGATCTTACCACTATGCCGTGGTCACCCATTACTGAAATGGAATTCCACCCAGCATCTTTAGACAAATCCCTCATTTAGTCAATGTCCCCTTACACTTCAGAAGAATTGTTTTTCCTCCTACTTTGGCATCATCTGTTAATTTCAAAACCATTCCCTACTGGTTTCCATCTAAATCATTGATGACATGTGAATAGAAATCTAGATATGACGCAGCTAACTATCTACATCAGGCATTTTCAAAGCGGGGATTGCAACCTGTGGGTGGTCGCAGGCAGATGTAAAAAGGGTCACGGGTAGCTTTTGTGACGAGCGATAGCAGAGAATGCATGGCCCTGGAGCAAGAAGCAGAGTGGGCTGGCAGGCTGGCAGACATCCCAACAGTAGGCCGGACGGTTAGTTGTAGTTTGGAGCCATCGCACGGACAAGATTGAAACCGATTAAAGAGACATCTGATCGTCTCCAACCAATCCGATTCTTAACTGAACTGAAGTCCTTCAATCAACTAACCTTAAATTGAGTAGCTTTGCAGGATCACCCACAAAGAGACTCACTCCCCATTTCTGTAGAGAAGCTAGCACGGACCCACCACCCTGCAAGCTCTCCACATACATACATTCCCTCTCGGTCCTCTCTTTGGAAGGAGCCTTTGGTAAGCCAAACGGCAGGTTGGAGAGCTTACTCATCCATTTCAAATGTGTTGCGGGACAATAACGTTTGAAGAAAACCATATTCGTTCTTCCTCTCTGGGTGCCGAACCTCATCCCCAGTCAAATTCACTGCATTTACCATATTAAATCTGGCACAGAACAATTACACTCGGACTCTTTCACAACAGCTACCAAAGGAAAATCCTTCAAACTTTACGGAAACTCACTGCCTTTGTCTATTCACAAAAAAAAACTTACATTGTTATGTGAAAAAATGATTGATAACAGATCTAAAAGCAGCCTTCTCGAGTTTAAACCTGTATCCCTTCATCCTACTCCCACTGTTTAATTTACAGTAACATTTTGGATTCAATTTTTCCAAATGATTTATTAGCATAATTTGTCTTCTTCTGCAAGATTATCTTTAAGAATAAGAACTATTAAGCCTGAAATTCTGTCGTCTTTCTACTGTGTTAATAGTTACTCAGTGTGTAATGCACTTGTCTCTCTATTAGACAGACGGTTGTGGGTTCACCTCCACATCTAGGCTAACAGCACAGGGCTAAATCGCTGGCTTTGAAAGCAGACCAAGGCAGGCCAGCAGCATGGTTCAATTCCCGTAACAGCCACCCCGAACAGGCGCCAGAATGTGGCGACTAGGGACTTTTCACAGTAACTTCATCGAAGCCTACTTGTGACAATAAGCGATTTTCATTTCACTGCAGGGGTGCTGCCCTGTTAGAAATGCTGTTTTCCAGATATCATGTTAAAGGAAGGCTCTGTCTCTTATGTGGATGTAAAAGATTCCACGGGACTATATTGAATAAGAGCAGGGAGTCTGATGTCCTAACTAACATTTATCCCTCAATCAACCTCACACAAAAGAACAGCTTATCTGGTCTTTATCACATTGCTGTTTGTGGGAGCTTGCTGTGCATAAATTGGCACTACAGAAGTGACTGTACTTCATTGGCAAACTACTTTGTACTCATTGTTGTGAAGGTGCTAGCAAATTGCAAATTTAGTTTTTTTTTCCCATAATTCAAACATTGACATCAACCTCAGTCCTCTCCTCTGCTCTTTGACTATCTCTTTACCTTCATTGAGTCATAGAGCTTTACAGCACAGAAAGAGGCCCTTTGGCCATCCTGTCTTGCTGACCATCTGTCACATTAAAGGATTTTAAAATATAAATTTACAGAACCCAATTTTTTTTTTTCCAATTAAGGGCAATTAACATGGCCAATCCACCTACCCTGCGCATCTTGGGGTTGTAGAGGTGAGACCCACGCAGACATGGGGAGAATGTGCAAACTCCACACAGACAGTGACCCGGGGCCGGGATCGAACTCGGGGCCTCAGCGCCGTAGGCAGCAGTGCTAACCATTGCGCCACCGTGCTGCCCTCACAATGAAGGTTAAGTGAACGTGCCGTGGGTACTGAAGGTGGGCAGTTGACAAAAATGGGTCCCGGGAAAAAAAGTTTGAAAATCATTGATCATATGCATCAATATGTGCACTATACAATGATATAACTTTTACTGAAACATTTACTGTACATAAACACCTTTCACAAGTTATCCATCTGTCACTTCATTTCCTAAGACTCCAGGGAAGAATAGAGCTTGAAATATATTTTAATCTTGCTAACTTACCCGAGAGATTGAATAATTTTGTACTTTCTAAGTTCTTCAGCTAGCACTTGAACTCCATCGTCTGTGATTTGGTTTGCATTCAACCTGAATAAAGTCGCAATAGGAGATATTAGGATGACCGAGGTAAACTGGACATAAAAGATCTCATGGCACAATTTTGAAGAAGGTAAGGGAAGCTGCCCTTGTATCTTTATTCCTCAGCTAACATCAAAACAGGTTACCTGCTCATTAATCTCACTGCTGTTTCCAACCTTGCTGTGTGCAAATTGATTGCTGTGTTTCCGACATTACATCAGCGATTACACTTCTAAAGAACCTCTTTGGCTGAAAAATAATCTGGCACATCCTGAGGTTCTGAAGGTGCTATATAAATGCAGTTTTACTGGAGCTAGAACATAGAACATAGAACATAGAACATTACAGTGCAGTACAGGCCCTTCGGCCCTCGATGTACAGCATCGAGGGCAGTACAGGCCCTTCGGCGCCAACCTGTGGAACCAATCTAAAGCCCATCTACACTATTCCCTTATCGTCCATATGTCTATCCAATGACCATTTAAATGCCCTTAATGTTGGCGAGTCCACTACTGTTGCAGGCAGGGCATTCCACGCCCTTACTACTCTCTGTGTAAAGAACCTACCTCTGACATCTGTCCTATATCTATCTTCCCTCAATTTAAAGCTATGTCCCCTCGTGCTAGCCATCACCATCCGAGGAAAAAGGCCCTCACTGTCCACCCTATCTAATCCTCTGATCATCTTGTATGCCTCAATTAAGTCACCTCTTAACCTTCTTCTCTCTAACAAAAACAGCCTTAAGTCCCTCAGCCTTTCCTCATAAGATTTTCCCTCCATATCAGGCAACATCCTGGTAAATCTCCACTGCACCCTTTCCAATGCTTCCACATCCTTCCTATAATGCGGCGACCAGAACTGCACGCAATACTCCAAATGCGACCGCACCAGAGTTTTGTACAGCTGCAACATGACCTCATGGCTCCGAAACTCAATCCCTCTACCAATAAAAGCTAACGCACTGTACGCTTTCTTAACAACCCTTTCAACCTGGGTGGCAACTTTCAGGGATCTATGTACATGGACACTGAGATCTCTCTGCTCATCCACACTACCAAGAATCTTACCATTAGCCCAGTACTCTGTATTCCTGTTGCTCCTTCCAAAATGAATCACCTCACACTTTTCTGCATTAAACTCCATTTGCCACCTCTCGGCCCAGCTCTGCAGCTTATCTATGTCCCTCTGTAACCTGCAGCATCCTTCCGCACTGTCCGCAACTCCACCGACTTTAGTGTCATCTGCAAATTTACTCACCCATCCTTCTACGCCCTCCTCCAGGTCATTTATAAAAATGACAAACAGCAGTGGCCCCAAAACAGATCCTTGTGGTACACCACTAGTAACTGAACTCCAGGCTGAACATTTCCCATCAACCACCACCCTATGTCTTCTTACAGCTAGCCAATTTCTGATCCAAACTGCTAAATCACCCTGAATCCCATGCCTCCGTATTTTCTGCAATAGCCTACCATGGGGAACCTTATCAAACGCTTTACTGAAATCCATATACACCGCATCAACTGCTTTAACCTCGTCCACCTGTTTGGTCACCTTCTCAAAGAACTCAATAAGGTTTGTGAGGCATGTTGACCATGTTGACTTTCCCTAATCAAATTATTCCTTTCTAGATGATTATAAATCCTATCTTTTATAAACCTTTCCAAGCACGCAACAGAAGTAAGGCTCACTGGTGTATAGTTACCGGGGCTGTCTCTACTCCCCTTCTTGAACAAAGGGATATTTGCTATCCTCCAGTCTTCTGGCACTATTCCTGTAGACAATGACGACATAAAGATCAAAGGCTCAGCAATCTCCTCCCTAGCTTCCCAGAGAATCCTAGGATAAATCCCATCCGGCCCAGGGGACTTATCTATTTTCACACTTTCCAGAATTGCTAACACCTCCTCCTTATGAACCTCAAGCTAAAATGACTAATCTGATCATTTGAGGATATGGCCGCCAGATTGTGAAGAAATTTCTGTTCACCAAATAAAGCTGGGTCTGCCAAAGACAGGTTTACATTAAACACAGAATTCAACCAGAGCCAATCATTAATCCCTCCAGTGAAGAAGGAGGCCATTTGGACCATCGAGTCTGCACCGTCCCTTTAAAAGAGCACTCTACTAGGTCCACTCCCCCACCCACCAGCCCTATCCCCGTAACCCCATAACCTAACCTGCCGTTAAGCAGAAATGTAACATGGCCCCCACCTAACCTGCGCATTTTTGGACAGTGGGAGGAAACCAGAGCTTCCACAGGAAACCCACACAGACACGGGGAGAACGTACAAACCGCACACAGACAAGGCTGGAATCGAACCTGGGTCCCTCACACTGTGAAGCAGAAGTGCTAACCACTGTGCCACCATTCCAGAAAGCTTTATGAATATGTTTGACTGTTCAGCCTCTTTCTGCTGAAAACTCACCCACTTGGGGCCTGCTTGATGCAATTTTCAAGTGATTTTCAAATAGGTAGCTACCCTCATCTAAAGCAGTGTAAGGTTTTCGGGCAATTCGGCTTTTTGGACTGCCCAAGAATAAAACCCAGAGACTGTAAACTGACTTTTCAGCCAAGAGAACGTAACCAGATTTCCCAGCAGGCTTGGTCCGCTGAGCTGAGTAGGGGCATAGGTATTTACAAACCCCCCCCTAGGAGCTACAAGGAAGAAGGAGCCAGACAACGAGATAAGATTAACACACAGACAAAGGGGCACGGGAATACACAGGGGGCCTGCCTGCAAGCAGGACAATGGGATGGTCATAGCCCCATGCAGATGTAAATGACCTGGCCTCCACCAGAGCAGAATCCAATTAACACCCCATCAACATAGCAAGGTGAGAATAGCAGCCATCTCCGGAGCAGCTGGAAGACCTTTTGAAAATCTTCACAAGAGAGCCTAACCTTGTTATCCTAAAAGGCAGACTGTCTGGGTTCAGTATATTGCGCTGGAAAAGCCCCTTGAAGATAAGCGGTAGAAAAAACCAAGTTGGAGGCGGACCTGGGGGAGGTACTCCAATCTTGACAGAAGCCACCGGCAGAAACTCACTGGGAGGAGGGGGCGGAGTCGGCGCCAAATTCAAATCGCGAGCGGTAGAAAAAAACCAAGTTGGAGGCGGACCTGGGGGAGGTACTCCAATCTTGACAGAATCGCGGCAGGTCTGCCTGGCTGGAAGGAGCGGACCTGCGAGGAATACCCGGAAGCAAACAGCTCTGACCGGCTCAAAGGGGGCGGGACCAGCGGGAACTTTAAACTTGGACTGATACAACGCAAAGGAGGAGGAAAACCCGGAAGTCGACAGCTCTGACCGGCTCAAAGGGGGCGGGACCAGCGGGAACTTTAAACCTTACCAATTCAATGCAAAAGGGGCTGGCCGAACACAGGAAAGGGCCAGGTAAAACAATATAAAAGGGGGCTGTGTTTCGATTGAGGGTCTCTTGGCTCGACCTCTCCACCTTTGACTTGACCTCTGCAGCCTGTGACTGTAAGTACCCTGCAGCAGCTTGCGAAACTCCCTTGACTTTGATAGTGGTTGAGGCTTTGGGGAAGGGGACTTGATTTGTGTTCTATGTCATTGCTAAAACTGTGTAACAATAAGATTTTTCGTTGTGTCCGTTATAGTACTTTCTGAATAGACTTAGTTTGTGTTAGAGTTTAAGATTTTATTATAATTTCTTCTGTTTGATGATTTTGACCTGGGTTTTGCAATAAACCTTGATTTGCTGATAATTGGAGTCGTTTAAATTCTTCAATCTCTCACCAGCGATCTCTGACCAAGTCACTGTTAAGATATTCCTCACCTTAATTCCGGGGTCGAGAATCTAGGGTCATCTTGAGCGATTCACTCAGGACAGGCTGCTGGTTAGGTAATAAACAGCAGTGTCCTATTCTCTCTCTTGGGAAAGCTACTCCAGCGAAGTAGGAACCGGGTGGGTGTTGCACCACCGGCAAGAGAGAGAATCACCTGGGCATTGGTGGGGGTCTGGATATCTGTGTGATATAAGCCTCAGGCTTCCGGTTAGGGATAAACGGCAGGCTTGATTCAGTGCTCTCTCCCGTGGAGGTGTCCCAGTGCGGCATCCCCTGGCCTCTGAAGTTTCAGTGCCAACTGGAGAGAGACACACACAGATACTCAAACCCCAGATATCGGCCCAGTAGTGGAGTAGCAGAGATGGCACCCTCTACAGCAGACAAAGACCTATTTGACTTTGCATATCAGTGTCAGATAGGACGTGCTTGCAATACCAGTTGGTGGAACATGTGATGCCCATATTTCCCCCATTGGTACTCGGGCTTTTGGTGGCGGGTCCCTGAAGGATTCGATGGAGGCCATTCACAAAATGGCCAATAAATATTTTTCCGTGTAATTTTGTTGGGCCCAGGGGTTACATTGGTAGCTGGAGTTAATATCTACAGAATATCTGACCTGCATATCTGAAGTGGTACAAAATCAAAACTGGCCTACTTTGATGGGACAGATCCTTACATCAGAAAGAGCTTAAATCTTTAAAAGAATAATTTTTAGGATGTAGTTATCGCAGGTCTGGCTGCATTTATGGCCTATCACAAGTTATCTACAACTGACTAGTTTGCTGCTCCACTCTAGAAAGCAGTTAGGAGTCAATCATGTTGGTGTGGGATTGGAGTCAGACACAGACTTCACTGGGAAAGAATGACGTTAATCAATCAGTTTTTTTTAACAATAATCCAATTGTGTCATAACTTTTACTGAGAAACAAGTTTTCATTTTTGTTTCCATTTATTTTTACGCTAAATCGAATTCTCTAACTGCCACAATGAGTTTTTAATTCACATTCTCTAGAGTGTTAATCTAGGTCTATGGATTAATAGTAGTGTAAAATGGCCAGTCCGCGACTGGACCCCATTCTGAACTCCAGGCACAATTAACTATTGATTAAATCAATTCAGTGATTGATCCCCTGTATGTCCGGTTAAATAAATCCACCTGCAGTGAAGAAGGAGGCTATTCAGCTCATTGGGTCTGCACCGACCCTCTGAAAGACCACCCTACCCAGGCTCACTCCACTGCCATATCTCTATAACCTGTAACCCCATCTACCCGTTGGACATTAAGGGGCAATGTATCATGGCCAGTCCATCTAATCTGCACATGTTGGACTGTGGGAGGGAATCAGATCACCAAGTGGAAACAGACACGAAGAGAATGGACTAACTCCACACAGTCATCGAAGGTTGGAATTGAACCCGGGTTCCTGGCGCTGTGAGGCAACAGTGCTCACCACTGTGACACCATGCCATCCCTGGTTAGCGTTCTAACGTCTAGGGAGAACTGAAAACGAGCAATGACGTTCCCCTTCTTCCAAATGTACATGAATGCACCCACACATAGGTAAGCACACACAGGTGGACGCACAGAAAGGATAGGAGATAAGAGTTTAGTGTGTTTATAAATCTTACCGAATAATGCGAAGCTTACTGAAACAAGGAATTAGTTCTTTCACTCCATAGTCATTGATGTTGTTATTGTCTAGTTCAAGTGCAATTGTTCCATGAAGATCACGTAAAATAAATGTGATTGCACTGCAGTCAGCTGAGTAGACATTGCAATAGGTGAAATTTATACAATCTTTACAAATTCCCTTGGCAGCAAGTCTGGCTATTTCTTTGCTCTGCGCTTCAAATATACACTTCAAGAGCCACTTGAAGCGTGGAACAGCACACATCTGGTAGAAATCACTGATCATGTATGTTTTCACACAGCCAACAAGGTAGGACTTCAATGCCAATCTCTTCTTTTGGACATTTGTTTGGCAAGTCAAGTGATTCAGCAAGTCCAACTTAGTTTTGGAAAGCAAACCAGCAAGGAAGAAGACAGTGAGCTGAAAATTTTCTCTGTGCTGGAGCAAGTATTCTTTAGAGGTCCTCTTCGAGCATTGGTATGGGATTAAAGGGGTAAGCATGTGTCGCAGCTTTCCACAGGGAACACGTTCAGTGAAAAACTTAATGAGTTCCTTCGCACTAATTTGCTCATCCACAACCAAGGAAAAGGCAGCAAAAAATGACTGCAGGGTCAAGTGAAGGAACTCATAAGTTGATTGGTTCCCACATCCGTCGTAATGGCCTGTATTCTTGACAAAGCCAAATTGTAAATCCTCCTCTGAGATGTCAGCCGCTGTGATTTGCTCCTGACCAAAGGTGAAGTTGCTGTTTTCAATCCCCTCTTTTGCCAATTTGCCCAATCTCAGTAATGTATCCCTCTTGGCTTTGAATGTTTCATTTTGACTTTTGTTTCCTTTGTTCAATCCTGCTTTGGACGAACGGTTTAGGAAAACCTCTACCATCAACAGGTAGATGTCAGTCAATGTAACGTAGCCCAACAACTGCTGAGAGCTACATGTGGCCTGAAAGTGTTCATAACATTTAAATATAATCCAACAAAACAACGGCACTGAGCACAGACTGCAAAGGTGAGGGTTCGCCTCCAGCTGGGTCAAAACTGAGGTTTGATGTGGTTTGTTTTTGAAGAACTTATTTAAATACTGCAATAATTGGTCCTTGGAAAAGCCTTTCAGTGCCACTCTCTTTCTTACCATTCTCAATGGTAGCTCGGTGCCAGTTCTTCCTGTCAATAATTTTCTTGAGTATTTCAATAAATTTCCATGAAGAAGGTTCATCAACAGAGCCACAGGATGTGTGAGTTCAAAGGGCGAGGAGATGTCAGGGATGTCACTGAGGTCACAGTCAACGTTGATTTCATCAAACCCGTCCAGTGTGAAGAGGACAGAAGCTGGGTGTTGTCGGATGTAGCTGAATATCTCATCAGCATCTTTGTCAGGGTAACAGTTATATTTGAACAGTAGATCTCTGAGAGAGATCTTATCTTCCTCCTTAAAGCTATTGAAAATTCGACATCTGAATTTGAAAAAGAATTTCACATCAGCACAGAGCTCCCCTTTGGACCACAAGTTCTGAAGTCTCTGGAGCAGTATGGTCTTACCAACCCCAGCATCACCAGTTACAAAGACTGTTTCTGCATCTTCATTGATGACTCCAGTGTCACTGAACAAATCCTCCAAGTGGGAAATGCTTCCTTTAGTTTCATTCACAGCATTGATTAATTCCATAAGAGACTCAGTGTAAGTATCATCCAGCAAGGTGTCTTCTTTCTGGACGTACAAAGTGACAAATTTTGTTTCTCTCCTTAGTTGACATCTAAGTTTTTCGGAATACTGACAAACTTAATGCAGAAATCAGAAGTTTGAAATAAATTTTCATAATCATAACAGAATATATGTTCTTTATTTATACAGTTAGCCCATACTTGGAATATTGCCACAATTCTTGTCGCCACATTATCAGAAGGATGTGGAGGCTTTGGAGAGGGTGCAGAAGAGATTTACCAGGATGTTACCTGGTCAAGAGGGTATTAGCTATGAGGGGAGGTTGAATAAATTCGGTTCGTTCTCACTGGAACGATGGAGGTTGAGGGGCGATCTGATAGAAGTCTACAAAATGATGAGGGGCATGGACAGAATGGGCAGTCAGAAGCTTTTTCCCAGAGTGGAAGAGTCAATTACCAGTGAATGTAGTTTGAAGATGCGAGGGGAAAAGTTTAGAGGAGATGTGCAAGGGAAGTTTTTTACACAGAGGCTGGTGAGTACCTGGAACCCGCTGCTGGCGGAGTTGGTGGAAGCAGGGACGATCCTGATGTTTAGGAGGCATCTTGAAAATATATGAATAAGATGTGAATAGAGGGATACGGACCCTGGAAGTACAGAAGGTTTTAGTTTAGTCAGGCATCATGATCGGCGCAGGCTTGGAGGGCCGAAGGGCCTGTTCCTGTGCTGTACTGTTCTATGTTCTATACTTTATTGTGTAATTTAAGTCCCTTACTTCTGTCATAATTCCTCCCTCAAATAATGAGAATGTTAGGCCAGTGATGTGCTGTTTTCTTTGCTGGCATATATTTAGGTTTCATTAACAACATAGTGACTTACCAGCATCTGTGAGTAATACTGATTTTCTCACTAAATGCTCGGGCGGCTGGTACTGAATGGCTTTTATCCAATCTTGCATTTCTGGATAAGCTTCCTTAGCCTTGTACATCACATGTACAAAGTACTCAGCAGCTTCATGTCCTTTGCTGTGTATTATGTCAAGGATTTCACGCACCTAAGAAAAGTGTATCGACAAACTTAGTGTTACAGACATGAAAGTTTCAAGATGGTATATAATGTGTTGGTTAAGGGTTCCCAAAATTGCCCTGAATCTCAGCTATTCACATGCTGCCCCCACACAAGGCTCCGTTTGCATTCCTGCTGATCTACACTGCGTCACCAACACATATAAGCACCCATGGCATTGCCCCACCTCAGATCTTCTCCAATTTCTTATTCCTCCAGTGTCACCCTGTGATCTTAGTCTTGCCTTCTGTACAGCCCCTCTCTCATTCTGTTCAACTCTTGGTGACAAATTCCAGCCATCTCGACCAGATTAGAAACCGTCCCGCTCTAAACTCTTCAGTATTCTCTACTGCTCATTTTGTCTTTAAAAACTTTATGGACTCACCTGCAGTTGACCAAGCCAGAAGCCATCTATCTCAGCTCTCCAACAAAGGCTCAGTGTACATTGCCTTTCTCCACCTGCCTTGGGATTTTGTGTTCTTTTTAATATGCTGAAGCTTCTCTATAAGTATGTCATAAGACCAGCTGATTTCTGCGACATTGCTGGCAAGCTGGTTTTGGGTGCACAGTTGTGATGTTTCACAGGCGGAGGTGTGCTTGAAACGGTCTGTCTCTGACAGACCACTGCACAAATACCATCCCCTTTGCTTGTAGTGAGTGCATCAATATTAATGCAATTCACTCGTTATAAGCAAGTGTACATACAGTTAAATCAGAATAGTGTTATTCTCCACATTTCGATCTCTGTTAACTCTTCTCATTTCAACCTCAGAGACTGAAATTAGCATATTTCAGAAGGGTAAAACCAAACACAAAATATTCCGCTGCTGAGGATTAAGTAGCCATGAATGAACAAGCCATGGTATACAAAGCTATGGGCCATGTGATGGAAAATGGGATTAGAATGGTTAGGTGGTTGTGTTTGACCAGCGCAGACGCGATGGGCCAACGGGCTGTATGATTCTATGACTCTGTGACTGTGATTTCTCTCTCACCTTCTTTGCTGAATAAATTTACCAAGGGGCAGTTTTCACAAATACATGATCCTTGAAGAACCTACTAACTGCCCAAAACACTTGGCACATTTGATATGTCATAGGTGTCACCATTGTAATTTACTCCCAAGGTGATAACAAATGGTTAGTGTCCTTTCCCCAAGTTTTTAATTAATTCATGGGATGTGGGCATCCCTGGCAAGACCAGCATTTATTGCCCATTCCCAGTATCCCTTGATTTCTTTTTTGAAATATATTTTATTGACATTTTTCAAACAGAGATTTTCCGTTTTTACAACTTAATAAAGGAATATGCATTAAATGTTATTTAAATAATATATTAAACTAACAACAAATGAAAAAAGAGATAAACAAAAAGCAAATATCAACAACTGGCAAAAAACAAAAACACAGGATAATACCCCCCCCCCCCCCCCCCCCCCCTCCCGGGTTGCTGCTGCTGTCCGTTCTGTTTTTCCATTATCGTTCCGCGAGATAGTCAAGGAACGGTTGCCACCTGAACCGATCCTCTTAACGCATATTTTATTCGCTCCAGTCTTATGACCCCTGCCATGTTGTTTATCCAGGCCTCCAAGCTCGGGGGCTTCGCTTCTTTCCACATAAGTAGAATCCTACGCCGGGCTACTAAGGACGCAAAGGCCAGAACGTCGGCCTCTTTCGCCTCCTGCACTCCCGGTTCTTCTGCAACCCCAAATATAGCTAACCCCCAGCTTGGTTTGACCCGGACCCCCACCACCTTTGAGACCACTCTTGCCACACCCTCCCAGAACTCATACAGTACCGGACACGACCAGAACATGTGAGTGTGGTTCGCCGAGCTTCCCAAGCACCTCCCACACCTATCCTCCACCCCAAAAAACCTGCTCAGTCTTGCTCCTGTCATATGCGCCCTGTGTAGAACCTTAAATTGAATCAGGCTAAGCCTGGCACATGAGGACGAGGAATTTACCCTGCTTAGGGCATCTGCCCACAGCCCCTCCTCAATCTCTTCCCCCAGCTCCTCTTCCCATTTTCCCTTCAGCTCCTCTACCATCGTCTCCCCCTCGTCTCTCATCTCCCTGTATATTTCCGACACTTTACCTTCTCCAACCCATGCTCCCGAAATCACTCTATCCTGGATCCCTTGCGTCAGGAGTTGCGGAAATTCCCTCACCTGTTGCCTCGTAAATGCCCTCACTTGCATGTATCGGAAAGCATTCCCTGGTGGCAACTTATATTTTTCTTCCAATGCTCCCAAACTCGCAAACGTCCCGTCCACAAACAGGTCCTTCAGCTTCCTAATTCCTGCTCGCTGCCAACATTGAAATCCCCCATCTATCCTCCCCGGGACGATCCTGTGGTTATTCCTTATCGGGGACCACACCGAGGCACCCGTCACTCCCCTGTGTCGTCTCCACTGCCCCCAGATCTTCAAGGTCGCCACCACCACTGGGTTTGTGGTGTACCTTTTCGGGGAGAACGGTAGCGGCGCTGTCGCCAGCGCTTTCAGGCTTGTTCCCTTACAGGACGCCATCTCCAGCCTTTTCCACGCCGCACCTTCCTCTTCCCTCATCCACTTACGGACCATCGACACATTGGCGGCCCAATAGTAGTCACTCAGACTCGGCAGTGCCAATCCCCCTCTGTCCCTACTGCGCTGCAGGAACCCCCTCTTTACCCTCGGGGTCTTTCCCGCCCATACAAAGCTCGTAATGCTCCTATCTATTTTTTTAAAAAAGGCCTCAGTAATCAGGATGGGGAGGCACTGAAACACGAAAAGAAATCTCGGGAGGACCACCATCTTGACCGCCTGTACTCTGCCCGCCAATGACAGGGGCACCATATCCCACCTCTTAAAGTCCTCCTCCATCTGCTCTACCAGTCGCGTCAGGTTAAGTTTGTGTAGGGTTCCCCAGTTCCTGGCCACCTGAATCCCCAGGTATCAAAAATTCCCTGTCACTCCTCAGCGGCAAAGCATCTATCCCCCTGCCCTGTTCCCCGGGGTGCATCACAAAAAGTTCGCTCTTTCCCATATTTAATTTATACCGAGAACTCTCCAAACTCCCTGAGTATCTGCATTACCTCTGGCATCCCCTCTACTGGGTCTGCCACATATAGCAGTAAATCGTCTGCATATAGTGACACTCGATGTTCCTCTCCCCATCTAAGCACCCCCCTCCACTTCTTAGAGTCCCTCAGCGCTATGGCCAATGGCTCAATTGCCAACACGAACAGTAACGGGGACAGGGGGCACCCCTGTCTTGTACCCCTATGTAATCGGAAGTACCCCGATCTTTGCCTATTTGTAACAACGCTTGCCACCGGGGCCCCGTACAGGAGTCCAACCCATCTAATGAACCCCTCCCCGAACCCAAATCTCTTCAGCACCTCCCACAAATAGTCCCACTCCACTCTATCGAATGCCTTCTCTGCATCCATCGCCACCACTATCTCTGCCTCCCCCTCCGGTGGGGGCATCATCATCACCCCCAGCAACCTTCGTATATTGGCGTTCAATTGCCTCCCTTTAACAAACCCTGTTTGGTTGTCATGTACCACCCCTGGGACGCACTCCTCTATCCTTGTCGCCATCACTTTGGCCAGCAGTTTGGCGTCTACGTTTAGGAGGGAGATGGGCCTGTATGACCCGCACTGCAGCGGATCTTTGTCTCGTTTCAGAATTAACGATATCGTCGCCTCCGACATTGTCGGGGGTAGTGTCCCCCTTTCCTTAGCCTCATTGAAGGTTCTCGCCAGAAGCGGGGCCAGCAGGTCCATATACTTCCTGTAAAATTCCACTGGGAACCCATCTGGTCCCGGGGCCTTCCCTGCTTGCATATTCCCAATTCCTTTGATCACCTCCTCCACCTCAATCTGCGCCCCAAGACCTGCCACCTCCTGCTCCTCCACCCTCGGGAACTCCAGCTGGTCCAAAAAGTGCATCATTCCCTCTTTCCCCTCCGGGGGTTGGGACTTATACAGCCTCTCATAAAATGTCTTGAACACCTCGTTCACTTTCCCTGCTCTCTGCTCCATCTTTCGCGTTTCGTCCCTAACTCCTCCGATCTCTCTCGCCGCCCCCTCTTTCGGAGTTGTTGGGCCAGCAGCCGGCTCGCCTTTTCCCCATATTCATATTGTATTCCCTGTGCCTTCCTCCACTGCGTCTCCGCCTTTCCCGTGGTCAGCAGGTCAAACTCCGTCTGTAGTCTTCGTCTTTCCCTGTATAGCCCTTCATCCGGGGCCTCCGCATACTGCCTATCCACCCTCAGAATTTCCCCAACCAATCTCTCTCTTTCTTTACCCTCTTGTTTCCCCTTGTGGGCTCTACTGGAAATCAGCTATCCTCTAACCACCGCCTTCAGCGCTTCCCATACTACCCCCACCTGGACCTCCCCACAATCATTGACCTCCAGGTATCTTTCGATGCATCCCCTCACCCTTCCGCATACCCCCTCGTCCGCCAGTAGTCCCATGTCTAATCTCCAAAGTGGGCGCTGCTCCTTTTCCTCTCCTAGATCCAGATCCACCCAATGTGGGGCGTGATCCGAAACGGCTATAGCCGAGTACTCCGTTCCTGCCACTTTCGGGATCAGCGCCCTTCCCAAGACAAAAAAGTCTATCCGGGAGTGTACTTTATGGACGTGGGAGAAGAAGGAAAACTCTTTCCCCATCGGACTAGCAAATCTCCACGGATCTACCCCTCCCATCTGCTCCATAAATCCCTTAAGCACCTTGGCCGCTGCCGGCCTTCTCCCGGTCCTGGATCTGGACCGGTCCAGCCCTGGATCCAGCACTGTGTTAAAATCCCCCCCCATTACCAAGCTTCCCGCCTCCAGGCCCGGGATACGTCCCAGCATTCGCTTCATGAATCCCGCGTCATCCCAGTTCGGGGCATATACGTTCACCAGCACCACCGCCTCACCTTGCAATCTGCCACTCACCATCACGTACCTGCCCCCACTATCCACCACAATGGTCTTAGCCTCGAACGATACCCGTTTCCCCACCAGTATTGCCACCCCTCTGTTTTTCGCATCTAACCCTGAGTGGAATACCAGTCCCACCCATCCTTTCCTCAGTCTAACCTGATCCGCCAATTTCAGGTGCGTCTCCTGGAGCATAACCACGTCCGCCTTCAGTCTCTTTAAGTGCGCAAACACCCTTGCCCTCTTAATCGGCCCATTTAAACCTCTCACATTCCACGTAATCAGCCGTGTTGGGGGGCCATTTACGCCCCCCCCCCCTCGTCAACTAGCCATCCCTTTTTTTAAGCCAGCTCCTCACCCAGGTCCCACGCACCCGTCTGTCCCCCAGACGGCGCCCTCCCGTCCCGACCACCTCGTCTCGTATCAGCTCCCCCTTACCCTCAGCAGCAGCAACCCAGTTAATCCACCCCCCCACCCCCCCGCTAGATTCCCCTCTAGCTTGATTGCTCCCCCCATATTGCTTCCGGGAGTCAGCTAACTCTGGCTGACCTCGGCTTTCCCCGTTTATCCTTTGACCTCCCTGCGTGTGAGGCCCCCTTCCTTCCTGCGCCGTTTTTCCCGCCTCAATTTCCATAGCATGGGGAAAAAAAACAAAAAACCCGCGCTTCCCTCTCGGCCCCGCCCCTAATGGCGCAGTTCCCTCATTCCCCTTCCCTGTCCCCTTTTCCACCGGCGCCCACATTTCTTTGTGTGTCCCCCCTCAGAGGGGGGGGAGAAAAAATTCCCCGTCCAACATTCTTACGTATTAGCCCTCCCCTCTCCCCACTTTACATTTCTGTGGCACCACCTCGCTACCTCTCTCCAGACATCAATTTCTCAAGTCTAGTCCAATTTCTCTTCCTGAATGAATGTCCATGCCTCCTCCGCCGTCTCGAAGTAGTGGTGTTTGCCCTGGTGTGTGACCCACAATCTTTCCGGCTGCAGCATCCCAAATTTGACTTTCTTCCTATGGAGCACCGCCTTGGCCCGATTGAAGCTCGCCCTCCTTCTCGCCACCTCCGCACTCCAATCTTGATATACGCGTATCACCGCGTTCTCCCACTTGCCGCTCCGTGTCCTCTTAGCCCAACTCAGGACCATCTCCCTGTCCCTGTAGCGATGGAACCTCACCACTATTGCTCGTGATGTTTCCCCTGTCTTTGGGCTTCTCACGAGGACCCGGTACACTCTCTCCACTTCCAGGGGGCCCATTGGGGCCTCAGCTCCCATTAGAGTATGGAGCATCGTACTCACATACGCCCCATCATCAGCCCCCTCTGTCCCTTCAGGGAGACCTAAAATCCTTAGATTCTTCCTCCTCGAGCTGTTCTCCAGGGCTTCCAGCCTTTCTATGCACCTCTTATGTAGTGCCTCGTGCGTCTCCGTTTTTACCACCAGGCCCTGTATCTCGTCTTCGTTCTCGGCTGCCTTTGCCTTCACTCCACGGAGTTCCATCGCCTGGACCTTTTGTGTTTCCTTCAATCCCTCGATTGCCAGTAACATCGGCACCAGCACCTCTTTCTTGAGCTCCTCCACACATCGTCGGAGGAACTCCTGCTGTTCCGGGCCCCATACCATCTGGGCTCCCTCGGCCGCCAGCTTGCTTCTCCCTTCTCTTCCCTGCCGCTGCTCCAGAGGATCCTCCGCAATCTGGACACTGCTGTCACTCCTTTCCATCCACACCCGGGGGGACTTCTTCCTTTGTCACCTCACACTGGGTTTAGCCGTAAAAAATTTCCGTTGGGGCTCCCGATAAGAGCCCAAAAGTCCGTTAGAACGGGAGGTGCCGAAACGTGCGGCTTAGCTGGTCATCGCCGCAACCGGAAGCCCCAGTATCCCTTGATGACCTACCTATTTAAATGCAGCTAAGTGGCTTGCCAGACTATTTCACATTGCTGTGGAGTCTGGAGGCACAAATAGGTCACACCAGGTGAGGGTGGGAGATTCCCTTCCCTAAATGATACGAGTGAACCAACTGTGTTTTCTAATGCATGCAGGCAGTTTCATGGCCACCTTTGCTGAGGCAAGGGGTTGAAAAATCTTATGTGATCTTTGACATTTCTCAACCATTAGGAGCAAATGAAAATCCCAACCACTATGCTGGCAGCGAGCCTCACAGCGCCCTGATCTTATAGCAGGCTGCCAATTACCCATTTACCATCAAATTAAGGATGGTAGGTGCGAGTGAGGGGACAGGCCGCCTCTGTCTCCTAATGTTTATGAAGAGTAGGATGTGGGAGGCCGGCCAGGAGTGCATCAGGTGCAGAGGTAACAAAAGCATTGATGAGCGCTTCAGCAGCCGATGAGCTGAGACACTGGTGTGGGGAAGTCAGGCATTATTATGGAGGTGGAAATAGGTGATGTTAGTAATGGCACGGACATGTAATCCGAAGCTCATTTCAGTCAAATAAGACACAAAGGTTTCAGAAAGTCTGCTTCAATCTCTGACATTTGCAAGGGAGCGGGGTGGCTTCAGTAACTATGGAGCAGAATTTCTGGACAAACTGAAGATGGTGGCTTCAGTCTTCTGAATATTTAGCTGGACGAAATGCCTGCTGAGTCGGTCAGCCAAGCAGTTGGATAACTTGGAGTAACTATGGAGCAGAATTTCTGGACAAACTGAAGATGGTGGCTTCAGTCTTCTGAATATTTAGCTGGACGAAATGCCTGCTGAGTCGGTCAGCCAAGCAGTTGGATAACTTGGAGACAGTGGAGATGGTGATGGCCAGAGGGTGGTGAACCTGTGGAACTCTTTGCCGCAGAAGGCTGTGGAGGCCAAATCACTGAATGTCTTTAAAACAGAGATAGATAGGTTCTTGATTGATAAGGGGTTCAGGGGGTATGGGGAGAAGGCAGGAGAATGGGGATGAGAAACATATCAGCCATGATTGAATGGCAGAGCAGACAGGATGGGCCGAATGGCATAATTCTGCTCCTATGTCTTATGGTCTTATTGTCATGCTGGGCGTTATCAGTGGACATGTGGAAACTTTAAAACATTTGTTTATTTATTGATTATTATTTTTATTTATATATTTAAAGTACAAAATTCTTTGTTTCCAATTAAGGGGCAATTTAGCGTGGCCAATCCACCTACCCTGCACATCTTTGGGTTGTGGGGATGAGACCCATACAGATACGGGGGGAGTGTGCAAACTCCACACGGACAGAGACCAGGGGCCGGGATCAAAAACTAGGTCCTCGACGGCGTGAGGCAGCAGTGCTAACCACTGTGCCGCCATGCTGCCCCCTGGACATGTGGAAAGTGATGTGCTTCTTTTGAGTGATGGCACCATGTAGATGAGAAAGAGGAGTGGACCAAAGATAGATCCTCTGGAGATATCAGAAGTAACATTATGAGAGCGACTGCAGCTGATTCTCTGGCTCTGATTGCATAGATAACAATAGAGCCAGGCCAGTGTATATACCCCCCAAACTGGACAGCGGAGAGAGGCAATGAAAGAGGATGGTGCAGTCAAATGTATCAGTGCTCTAGACAGGTTAAGAAGGATGAAATGGGACTGTTTATCTTTGCCACAGTCACTTAAGATGCCATTTAAGGCTTTGCTGAGAAATATTTCCCTACCTTTTAATGAGCTGATCTTGTTGAAAGTGTTTTTTTTGGTGCCTGTGTGTTTATTTGCACAAGATTGGTATGTGTGGAGTGAATGGGTTTATGTTATTGATGTTGTGAATAGCTGTGTGTGATTGACAGCACTATGAGAATGGAGAGAGAGAGAGAGAATCATGAGTTAGTCCTGAATGACCAATTAAGTGCCACATAAAGATCTCCTACCACCTTATCACTCATCAGGGTCCAGCCTTCAATGGCTGCTTCTCATCTGGGGCTTACTGAACAAGTGTGATGCTGAACTGTTGATCCCTGAATCCCTTGAGGTGAATGTTCTATTAGATCTGGTGGCCTTGCTGCCATTACGCAACATCTATCCTGATTCCATGCTCTTGTGTCTCTTATGTCGTTTCATAGATTATCATAGAATTTACAGTGCAGAAGGAGGCCATTCGGCCCATCGTGTCTGCACCGGCTCTTGGAAAGAGCACCCTACCCAAGGTCAACACCGCCACCCTATCCCCATAACCTAGTAACCCCATCCAACACTAAGGGCAATTTTGGACACTAACGGCAATTTATCATGGCCAATCCACCTAACCTGCACATCTTTGGACTGTGGGAGGAAACCGGAGCACCCGGAGGAAACCCACGCACACACGGGGAGGATGTGCAGACTCCGCACAGACAGTGACCCAAGCTGGAATCGAACCTGGGACCCTGGAGCTGTGAAGCAATTGTGCTATCCACAAGGCTACCGTGCTGCCCCATTCGTTCTCTGAGGGAAATGTGTTGCCTAGAGAGGATGGTTCCTCAACCCACCAGGTCAATTCCATGTGCATCCCTTTGTGACATACCCAGCTCTTAACACTCCCCTGCAGAGGACTAAGAATTTGTGCTGGTGGTTGTTAGGTTATCACACGGCTAGAGGCATATAACAAATGAGCAAGAACTGGTGTTGGAGATGGGGACAGCAGTGGAGAGTCCCTGTCAGGGGGCACAAAACACTCCAAACTCTGCTCAGCTGGATGTGGATGTTGAGCTTTGGGGCTCATCCACAGAATGGACAACTCTGGAGCAGCAACAGAAAATGTGAGAGGTTTTTGATTTTTGGTTGACAAGGATGTCAAGAGTTAAGGGGGCTGCAGGCTGAAAAGTGGAGTTGAGGCTGCAGTCGGATTAGCCATGATCATATTGAATGGCGGAGGGGCAAGGGACCAAATGGCCTGCTATTTCTTATGTGGTTTCAGGAAAGATGGGTGAGAATTTGGGAGGTGACAACATGATAAAGGACCATGACGAGGAGAGTAGGTTAGAAATGGGAGGTGGTAACTGCCAAGATGGAGCGGGGGGGGGGGGGGGGGGGGGGGGGGGTAAAGGGTTAGTTTTCTGAGGAGAGGGATAATTATAATAGGAGGACAGTACCTGAGGAAAGGTAAACATGAACAAAAGCGGCTACATTGGGAGCAGGAAGAGAAGTTGCGAGGTCAGCAGTTTAGTGGTAATTGCCAGGAGCAGGTCCTACTGGGGTGGAGGTCAGCTTCTCCACCCTGTGCCTCAACTTGAATTTCTGGCTCTCGGGAAGGTGAAGTTTGAGCTTAGGGGGATGCAGGAAGGGTTCTGTAATTCATGGGGACTGTTTATTATGTACTATTGGGAATTAGTTGCCAATGAACATGAGGGGGAGGAGGCAAGGGAATGGGTCCCATGAGTAGGGTGAGCTCAGAGACAGCGTGAGGGGAAATCTGACAAAAAACAGAGCAAGGTCAGGGTGAGGGCAGCAGGGAACCATTGAGGAAGTCTTGCCCAATGAGTTGGGGGAAGTGGAAGAGGCAGCTGATCAGATGATCTGAGTGTGGCAAAGAAGTCTATGAGCCCTTTGTCCTCATTGTAATTTAAAACTATACTTCAAAAGTACTTCATTGACTATAAAATGCTTTGGGATCTCCTGAGGTGTGAAAGGCACCGTATAAATATGAATTTTTAAAAATAGTGCCAACATAGTAGTTTCTATCTAAAACACAAATCTCTGTATAGAGTAGAATAGCTAAAATAAAGATCTTCTTCCAGACGCAAAATCTCTATGGATTAAAAATAATTACACAATCTTCACTTCTTCGATAAACATGGGGGTAGGGGGGTGGGGAAGGTAGCTAGGGTCAGGAAGGTGGTCCTGCAGAGAGAACGGCAGGTGGAGGGGGTTGGGCCTCGCAAATTTATTATATTACTATTGGGCGGTGAATGCTGAGAAGTTGAGGAGTTGGGTTGTGTGTGTGTGTGTGGGGGGGGGTGAGCTAGGATGGAGGAAGGTCTGTGAGGGGGTCAGGGTTCATGGGGGTTGGCAACAGCGCCACTCCCAATGGCCCCAGGCAAGTACTCTGGGAGTCCAGTGGTGGCAGCAACACTGAAGATTTGGAGGCAGTTGAGGCAACACTTTAAACGGGGGGCTGGGTCAGGGGAGATGCCGATCGGGGGAATCACAGGTTTGAGGCGGGGAGACTAGATGGGAGGTTTTGGAGATGGGAGGAGAGGGGGATCAGAGTATTAAAAGACCTGTTCATGGGGGGGGATGATTTGCGAAGTTGGAAGTGTTGGGGCGAAGCATGGACTGGGGCAAGGGGAAGGGTTTAGGTCCCTGAAGCTCTGAGACTTTACGAGGAAGGATGTTCAGAGCTTCCGATAGCGCCGACCCCCTCATTGTTGGAAGTGATATTGACGTCGGGGGAATGGAGGAAAGGGTGATGTCGGTGATCTACTGGAGTATTTTGGGGGAGGACGGGTGTTCATGGAGAGGATTAAAGCCAAATGGGAGGAAGAGTTGGGGGAGGTTATGGAAGACGGTTGGTGGTGTGAGGTGCTCCGGAGGGTGAATGCCTCATACTCAGGCGTGAGGTTGGGACTGATGCAGCTGAAGACCCTGCAAAGCATGTACATATGTTTTGATCCTGTCCAGAGCTGGAGAGGTATTGGAGGGAGGTTTTCAGTATCATCTCGGGGGTAGTGCACATGAACTTGGAACGAGCACCCCTAGAAGCCATTTTTGGGGTATTGGACCGGCCCGAGCTGCAGGTGGATGCGGGGGGCAGATGTTTTCGACTTTGCCTCTCTGATTGCAAGGAGGAGGGTCCTGTTGGGGTAGAGGTCAGCTTCTTCGCCCTGTGCCTCAGCTTGGTGGGGGGACCTACTTGAATTTCTGACTCTCGAAAAAGTGAAATTTAAGCTGAGGGGGATGAAGGAGGCATTCTACAATTCATTGGGACTGTTTATTATGCACTTCGAGAATTGGTTGCCATTGAACATTGGGGGGGGGGTGCGGGGGGGAGGGAAGGGGGGACTGGGGTTATTGTTGTTTTTGATTACACTGTTCGCTGATTGACTTTTAATTTTTTTACCTGAATCACACAATGGATGTTTTGGTCTGTATATTGAGGGGGTTGCTGTTTTTGTTTGGGGGATTGTTATTGTATTTGTTTTTTGTTCATTTTTTCTTTTGTTGTTTATTTGATGAAAATGTTGAAAATTAGGAGAATAAAAATATTTTTTTAAAGTCTTCTTCGGTAAACGGATTGAACCTCAGTGCACAGGTGTGATGAATGGAGGAATTTAGGAATATTGGCTTCTGAATACTTGGACAATTTAAGGGTTAAAAGCATGGGGTTATAGTGCGTTTTACCGCAATGGTCATGTTGTAAAAAATGTTGTTTCGTAAAGGCCTGGGAGCTTTCAGGAGCCAGAAAGTGAAACTGAACAAAGGGATGTGGTTTTTCGGTCTGGGCTAATGCACTTCGGTTTGACTGGGGGAAGTCCCTGGGGAGTTAATGTGCTTTCAGCCTGCAGAGTTCATTTGTTTTTCAGCATGGGGAGATAATGGCATTGCTGGGTGCCGCAAAGGGATGCAGAGACATTTTGAGAAAGCTTTGGAGAGAAGGCTTGAAGTCTGATCTGTCTGACACCGAGTCGACAATTCTCTCAACAGTAGGATAGTTAGCACAAGAGTAATACTATTTCAAGCACAGCAGTCTTGTCTGGGGACAAGGAAGAAACTGAAACAGGCTAGGTGAACCAGTTTTTTGAAGATATTCAGCCAGAGTCTGAAGGGGTTTTAACAGGAACCAAATCTGTTTTGTAAAGCAAGTATTACTCTCTGCAATGCTGATTTTAAAATAGGTTGAGAGCTGCATGTTTCTTTTCTGATGTTTAATGAGAAATTGAGTAGTATTTAAGCTGTTCTTTTGAGTGCAAAGTTAAAGAGTTTAATATTGTATTCACAGTAAAGATTTGTATTAAAATTACCAACTCCCTTTTTCTTCATCCAATCATTCTTCAAGCGAATCATTCCTTCTGCACAGTGTTACAAATAAACTAAAATATTAGATTTATGGTCCAGTATCCCAGCCATTGTTGGGTTCTGGTCTGGGAGCATAATACAGGTAATGTGAAACAAACTGTTTACGCCAATGCCAAACTTTGTCCATGAAAGGTACTTCCTCAGTTTCTCCATGTGTTGGGGGAATTTTAACTTGGGTAGATGCTGGCAGCTGGGGGGGGGGGCTCAAATGCCAGGATGTATAGGTTCACCAGTTGAAGTCAGCCTGGTTGACAGGCTTAACTTACAGTCAAGTGGGCGAATGCTAGGATCATGTGGGTCCGTACCTCAAACCAGGGGAGTATATCCAATCCTGAGGGCTGACGTGATGGGGGAATGTTGGGAGGATATATCTTGTGGAGGGCCATTCCAATGCTGGGCAGGGGTTTGAGATTGGAGGGGGAAGCCCAGAGGCCTCGGAAAGGACTTGGAGACTGTGGGGAGAATTGCAGGCTTGGAGTAAGATTGAAAGCTTCATGGGGGCAAGGTCAGAGGTGCCAGACGAGAATGTTCAGAGGCCACGGGAGGGGATCGACTTCTCCGGGGGGTGGGGGTTATCAGAGGCCTCAGAGGAAGATTGCTGGGGGTTGGGGGGGGTTAGTTGGCACCTTGAAATGTGACTGGAGGCCTCAGCAAGCAGATTCATTGCCTCAGAAGATGTTTGCTTGGATTGAGGGTAGTTGGAAGCCCCAGAGGCAATTGCTGGCCTCGGGCTAATTGGAGGTGGTGCTAGTGATTGGTGGCTTCAAGGGTTTGAATGGAATAGGTAATAGGAAGATGGGAAGCCTTGGGGGCAATTTGAGGGTATGGTGAGATTAGAGAGCACGGCGGGATAATAGCAGAGAAATCTGAAAGAGAACTGAAGGCTTTGTGGGCAGGATTGAGAGAGGGAAAGGGGGTGATGGTGGGATCAGAAACCTCGGGGAAGAGATCAGATGCTTAGTCTTAAAGGGGACTAATCACAAGGGCCAGAGGTCGGAGTTGGTTGTTCAATCACAAAGTGGAAGTATTCAATGGGTAAGAAGAATCCACACCCTCTTGCCAACAGGTTTCCTGAGGCCTGGGAACCCAGCCAGACAGAGTTAAATTTAGTGCATTGGATAAATTTGGTGTGCACAGCCTTATTATAATATTTAAATAGCTAACCTACCTCTTGGGAGTGGGTTCATTGCCGACTATTAAAACCTAAATGACAGGTTGGGGTCACATTCAGATTTTAAACATTTTAACTCCCCACCCCACCCAAACACCCCCCCCCCCCCTTTGAGGGCTAGAATGCCACTCATTGTATCCTTGATATCAAGCATTACCCAGTCACCCATTATCTGTTCAGGTGACTGGGTGATCTGCCATGGGACTAATTTCAGTTTTCTTTTATTCCTTCATGGGATGTGGGCAACGTTGGCTGAGCCAGCATTTATTTCCCAACCCTAGCTGTTCTTCAGATGGCATTTATGAATGAACCACATTGCTGTGAGTCTAGAGTCACATAGGCCAGACCTGGTGAGGTTGGCAGATGTCCTTCCCTAAAGGACATTAGTGAACCAGAGGGATTATTATGGCAATCTACAATGGTTTCATGTGCATCATTAGACTTTTAATTCCAGATTTGTACTGAATCCAAAGTTCATCATCTGCCACGATGGGTTTCGAACCTGGGTCCTGTTAGGAATTTGAGAAATTAACAAGGTTAACAGTAAACTTGAGATGAAAACAAAATAACAGGCAAATAATAAGACCAGCCAGCTTCTAGAGGAATAATGAGATGCGATATGTCCAGTAACAAGATTAGCAGCCATCTAGAGACATTGGATGGCCATATCAGAAACATTGTTTACCAGAGATCAGTGGGGCTATGATAACTTCTAAAGGCAAGGAACTTGGGAGATCTGGGGCGGGATTCTCCGATATCGGCGCGATGTCCGCCGACCGGCGCCAAAAACGGCGCGAATCAGTCCGGCATCGCGCCGCCCCAAAGGAGCGGAAGTCTCCACATCTTGAGCGGCCGAGCCCTCATCTTGAGGGGCTAGGCCCCCGCCGGACTGATTTCCGCCCCCGCCAGCTGGCGGGAAAGGCCTTTGGTGCCCCGCCAGCTGGCGCGAAACTGACTTTGCCGGGCGGCGCATGCGCGGGAGCATCAGCGGCCGCTCACGGCATCCCTGCGCATGCGCAGTGGAGGGGGTCTCTTCCACGTCCGCCATGGTGGAGACTATGGCGAAGGCGGAAGGAAAAGAGTGCCCCCATGGCACAGGCCCGCCCGCGGATCGGTGGGCCCCGATCGCGGGCCAGGCCACCGTGGGGGCACCCCTCGGGGCCAGATCGCCCCGCGCCCCCCCCCCAGGACCCCGGAGCCCGCTCGCGCCGCCATGTCCCACCGTCCCAAAGGTGGTTCAATCCACGCCGGTTGGCATGGGTTGACAGCGGCGGGACTTCGGCCCATTGCGGGCCGGAAAATCGCTGGGGGGGGGGGGGGGGGGGGGGGGGCGCCAACCGACGCGGCGCGATTCCCGCCCCCGCCGAATATCCTGTGCCAGAGAATTCGGAAAACGGTGGGGGCGGGATTCACGCCAGCCCCCGGCGATTCTCCGACCCAGCGGGGGGTCGGAGAATCCCGCCCGTAGACAGTCGAATCCACAGGGTTGAATATCAAAGAGACTGAACAGCATAACTGCTAGCACCCTCATTGGGGAAGGAAGCTAGTTCTCCATCCAACTGTCAGACAGGCCCATTCCATTTATGATCTGAGCCATGGAGGCCAGTTCTATCTAACATGTGCAGCCAAGACAGATTACAGATATTCTCCTCTAAAATACACAGTTTTGTGCCTTTGCTGAACCAGATTTGCTCACCTAAGCAATCTTGCTGGGTGACTGTTAGCTGCATTTGACCTATAGAGTTACTAAAATTGGATGTTGCTTGGGAATAGAGGTGTCTCAGTGAGTTTAGGGATCATTGGTATATTTTTTGAACAAGGGATAACTTCACATAAAACTGTGTGTTAGTGATAAATATACTTAATTGCCATAGTGTATATTAGTCTTTTGTATGTGTTTCTTTCTTTTCTTTTACATTAATCAATATTTTGTATTAATTGTTTACACAATGACTGGTCTGGTTCCTCAGTGGTTCCTACATTGTTCCTCACATTATTCCAAACACAAATACCCCACTAAAAAACAATGTTTCAAGTTATTTTGGGGGTTTTGAGACACTCGCAGGTAACATCACTGGCGTTCTTAACAGTCCCCACAATACTACCCTGGGACTCTGGTTTACTAGCCCAATGACAATACCACCACGCCATAGCGTCCCCTGACCATGCCATTTCCTTCCCTGACTTGCTGATGACCATGAAAAAAAAGAGAAATGAAATGCAATAACCTCTTGTGGGCTGTGGGGGACAATGCAAAATCTTGCCTGAGGAGGTAAGCGTCAAGTGTAGCACAGTGCATGAATTCAGGTTGATTAGGCTAGGCCCCCAGGTCTCAGTGACACTGATGCCGGGAGAGACAGGGGTACATAAGAATTGGTCATTCATCACCTTGCGGTTGATGACCATTCAATTAAGGCAGTAATGATATGTACCTCAACTCCATCTTCCCACCTTTCCACCGCATCTCTTCAAACCCTCACCAAACAAAGAAGTATCATTCTCAGCCTTAAACTTTCTAATTGACGGCTTGCACTCCACATCCTTTTGTGGGAGTGAATGACAGTTTCCACTTCTATTTGTGTGGGGGGAAAAAATCTTCCTGATTTCATTTCTGAATGGTCAAGCTCTCATTGTAAAATTATTCCTCCTCATTCGTTATTTTCACATCAGGTCAAATAGTTTTGCTGTATTTGATCGATCGCATCCATTTTACATTTTAAATACCTCAATCTTCTAAACTCAATGGAACACAAGTGCATGCATAATTTAACCATTTCAATTTGAGTACCATTGTGGTATTTACCCGTTCGCGCGCATTCATCAGCTAATATATCCTTCCTGAGGTGCAATGCTCAGTACTCCTGATGAGGGCTGGCCAAGTCTATATATAACAGAGTTGTATGTAAGAGAGGTGGTTGCTGTGAAATGGGGCACTGGGAAGGGTTTGGCTGACTCCACACTGGTGCATGATAGGAAACTGCTCTGTTCTAATGGAGACTTGCTGATTTACTAGCTCATTTGTACCTTGTCATGTCGAATTCTGTTCCTCTGTACAAGTTCCTTATCCTCCGAGGTGAAGTATCCAGACTGTAGCAGGTTATCCAGGATGCACTCAGTGTTTTTAATTCCATTCACCAACTCCACTCGATGCGCTGTGAGGAGATCAAGGTAAGAGGCAACCTGTTTATCGGCTGCTGCCCCTTCCATAATGACTGCTGGAACTTTCTTTTTCTTCTTTTACATGTTCAGAGCTGGGTTTTGCAGGGGCCCCATAACGTGCACTGAAACCTCAAATCAAACTTCCACTAACCATCCAGGCTTCAATCTAACTAAAAAGAACTTCACATCTCATTATATTTACTCACACACTTCCTCAATGGCTCAACTCACTTCCGGCACAATAATACCAGGCTGCTTGGCAACTTACGGAACTTTAAAAAAAATATCTTTAATGAGTTTTTAACATTTTTTTTTAACAAAGTTTGCCTAAAACCATCGGGATTCTCTGTCTGCGGGATCCTCCGCCTCGCCGGCAGCGCACCCATGGCCGCGGGTTTCCCGACAGTGTGGGATGCCCACAATGGGAAACCCCGGGCTGGATTCTCCGAGTTTCCGCGCCAAAATCGCGTTCGGAGGGGGGCGGAGAATGGGCGTTCTCACGGAAATCGTGCCCGACGTCGCTGAAGCGGGAGAACTAGGGACAGAAATAGGGTGGGGACTCTGGAGCGAGGGCCAACTCCACCTCCACATCCACTCCAGAGTCCCCACCCTATTTCTGTCCCTAGTTCTTGTCCAGCGGGGAGCGTGCCGCCTCTAACAGTCGCCCATACAGGTCCCCGCCATTCCCCCCCATCTAAGTCGCCAACAGTTCCTCCAACAATGAATGTCTCAGTTTCTGTTGGTATGTTGTTGGCTCCTTGCGGAGGAAGATTTTTACTTGTAAGCGCTGTTCCCTGGAGAATCGCTCGGGAACACGAGCATGCGATTTACGCGGTGCGGGTAGGGGGCCATTCACAAGCCACTCCCCGGCGATTCTCAGCGCGCAACTGGCCAAGTTCCCGACAGCGTGGTTCTAACCGCGTATCGTCGTGGCCACCCTGGGGGGCGGGGGGATCAAGTACCGGGGGGGGCCTTATGGGTGGCCGAGAGGCGATCGGGCAGGTAATATGGAGCGGCACGGGGCCAATCATTGGGACCTTCTTTCCTGGTCCAGCTCCACCGGCTGAGTCCGCCATGTCGCACGGGGTGGCCGCCGCCGTGTGCGTGCGCGGACGCCTGACCGGATGTGCGGGGCCCCGTATCCGTAGGCAGAGTTGCGACAAGCACTACGGGGCCCTGCTAGCCCCCTGCAGATGGGAGAATCACTCAGGACTTTCTTCAGGAACGTCCAGTGTGAAACGGCAGTGTTCTGGTGCTGGCATGGGGGCATAGCCCCATTTATGGAGAATCCAGCCCCCCATTGGCCGGCTGCAGGAACAGATGATCCCGCTGCCGGCGGGATCGCAGCCGCGCCGAAAAACGGGATGGCGGGATAGAGAATCCCGTTACAGTAACAGATGTAACCTCCTCCCCCTTCCCCCTCCCCAATATCAACTATTACCCGACATTTCACCCCTCACTAACTGTTTAAGTATTTCATTGGCATCGCATTCTATATTACATATTTTCAGGGTTTTAGTTACTTACATGTCTCAGCCCCATCAAAAAGACGGGAGAGGGATGCATTGCATGTGGGGTACCTCCTCTACCCCTGCCCCCCCCCCCCCCCCCTTTAGATGTACAATAGGTCGGCTCGTTGGCCAATTTTATTTTTCATCTGGGATGGGGTGCAGTGGAGGAGGTGGCACCCCTCCCCGTACAGGGTTAGTACGGCATGTGCTTGCCCCCATTCTGACCTGGGACCTTTTGACCCTGTTGCCGGGTCCTTTCTTTGTGGCCTTGCTCCAGGCCCCCCATCATCTGACCTGGCTGTTTCTGTCCCCTCATCCCCCTCCATTTACCTTCCACCCTCTCTCCTTCTTCTTTGGTGCTTCTGTGACTCCTCTGCATTTTCGTGCACGGCTCCAACCTAACCCCACAACCTTGGACATTGCTTCAAAGAAGGCTGCCCAGAACCTGACAAGTCTAGAGCATGTCCAGAACATGTGTGCGTGGTTGGCCAGGCCTCCCTGGCACTGTTCACATTTGTCCCCCACCTCCGACGAGAACCTGCTCATTTGGGTCAGTTAGGTGTGCTCTGTGCACCACATTCAGTTGCATTAGGCTTAGCCTTGCGCATGTGGAGGTGGAGTTGGCCCTTTTCAGTGCTTTGCTCCAGAGTCCCCGCCCTATTTCTGTCCCTAGTTCTTCCTCCCATTTTTTCTGTCTCGTCCCTCTAACAGTCGCCCATACAGGTCCCCGCCATTCCCCCCATCTAAGTCGCCAACAGTTCCTCTAACAATGAATGTCTCAGTGTCCATTGGTATGTTGTTGGCTCCTTGTGGAGGAAGTTTTTTACTTGTAAGTGTCGCAGTTTGTTCCTGTTGGGCAGTTGTAACCTTTCCATCAGTTCCTATGGTGTCGCTATCTGTGCTCCGTGTAGAAGTGACCAACTGACAACATCCGTCCGTCCTGTCTCTCCTCCTAAAAGAGGCATCCATCCTGGCTGGAGCGAAACTGTGGCTGCTGCAGATGGGGGTCACGGTGGACATTTCGGTCAGAACAAAGTGTTGTCTTAGTCGGTTTAGGTCCGGAGTGTGGCTATTCCACTGGACATGTTTGGCTGGCGGGGATGGGGGTGCTGTTGTGGCGAAGGCTCAGAGGGTCGTCCCTATGCAGGAACTCTCCTTCATCCTCACCCATTCTGCATCTGGTTCCTTCACCCATCTCTTCACCTTCTCTGCTGTGGCCGCCCAGTGGTATATTGTAGGTTTTGGAGGACCAAACCCCCCAGGACATTTTTGGGGATCCTTGGATTCTTTCCCCTCCCAGACGAATGGCATGATCAATTTGTCAACTGTGTTAAAGAAGACCTTGGGGATGTAGATCTGGAGGGATCTGAACAGGAAGTGGAACCTGGGCATCACGTTCATCTTGATCGTCTGCACCCTCCCTACCAGGGAGAGTGGGAGTGTGTGCCACCTCTGTCTGCAGGTTCTTTTTTACTGCCTCCGCCAGGCTGGCCAGGTTCCATTTGTGGATCCGTGTCCAGTCGTGGGCAATTTGGATCCCCATGTAGCGGAATTTGCATCGGGCTTGTTTGAACACCAGCCCCTCCAGCTCTGCCCCTCTCCCTTTCAGATTCACCGGGAAGATCTCACTCTTGCTCAGGTTGGTTTGTAGCCTGAGAAGGCCCCAAACTCTTTCAGGAGCTTCATGATTCCTTCCATGCTGCCCTGTGGGTCCGAGACATAAAGGAGCAGGACATCCACATAGAGTAAAACTCTATGCTCTCTGTCCCCTCTCTGGATCCCGTTCCAATCTTTCACTGTTCTGAGGGCAATCGCCAGTGGCTCAATTGCCAGGGTGACTAGGAGCGGGGACAACAGGTGCCCCTTTTCAGCAGGAGGTATTCAGAGCTGGTGCCGTTGGTCCATATGCTCGCCATGGGGGCGTTGTACAGGAGTCCCACCCAGGAGGTTGACCCTGTTCCCAGCCCAAACTGCTCCAGTACCTCAAAGAGGTACTTCCACTCGAACCTGTCGAAGGCCTTTTCTGCGTCCAGGGAGATGATAACCTCTGGTGTTCTCTCCCCGGATAGGGTCATTATCACGTTCAGCAGGCGCCTGATGTTCGCTGTTAGCTGTTCCTCCTTGACAAAGCTCCACTGGTCTTCTGCGACCACACCCGTTACTCAGTTCTCCAGTCGCCTGGCCGGGATTTTTGTCAGTATCTTCATGTCTACATTGAGCAGCGAGATGGGTCTGTAGGGTCCACATTCCGTTGGGTCTTTTCCTTTTCTGGGTATCAGCGATATGGTGGCTTGTGCTAGCATTGGAGGCAGTGTGCCCGTTGCTAGCGAGTCTGCAAACATCTCCTGCAAGTGCGGGGCCAATGCTGCCACAAAATATTTGAAGAAGTCCGCCGGAAATCCGGTCGGTCTTGGCTCTTTCCCTGCCAGCATGGAGCTAATACTCTCCATGATCTCTCCCAGTTCTAGTGGTGCTTCCAGCCCCCTCCTCCTATCTTCCCCCACAACTGGCATCTCCAGTCCATCGAGGAACTGTTTCATCCCCGAGGCCCCTTCGGAGGGTTCAGAGGTGTATAGTCCCCGGTAGAAGGCCTCGAATTCTTCATTGACCTTTTCCTGCTTGGTTACTAATCTGCCATTGTTGTCCCTAATCTGAGCTATTTCCCTCATGGCTGCCTGTTTCCTCAGCTGGTGAGCCAGCAGGCAGCTGGCTTTGCCTCTGTGTTCGTGAAAGGTCCCTTGTGTCTGGTGGAGTTGGTGTACTGCCTTCCTAGTGGTAAGCAGGTCCAAGTCCATTTGTAGCTTTTTCCTCTCAGCCAGAAGCACTACTGGTGGGGTCTTGGAGTATCGCCCGTCCACCTCCATTATGGAGTTAACCAATTATTGCCTAGCCGCCCACTTTTCCCTGTCTCTGCATGCATTGTATGTGATGATCTCTCCTTTGATCACTGCCTTCAGCACCTCCTAGAGCGTGGAGGGTGAGACCTCCCCATTCTGGTTGTTGGTAATATACTCGCCTATGGCCTATGATATTTTCCCATAGAAAGCCTTGTCGGCCAGGAGGGCCGTATCCAACCTCCAAGGGGGTCATAGGATACGACCCGTCTCCAACCTCACATCCCTGTAGTGTGGTGCGTGGAGCGTGGTCGCAAGTTATGTATGCGGATTATTCCGCTCTTACAATTCCTGGAAACAGCGATTTCCCCACCACAAAGAAGTTGATATGGGTGTAGACCCTGTGTACCTGCGAGAAGCATGAGAACCAGGAGAGAAGAAGTTCATAGAATTAAAAAAAAAAGATTCTATGAAATTCTATGAACTTCTTCTCTCCTGGATGCGTGAACCGTCACGGATCTACAATCCCATCTGCTCCATAAATACCCCTAGTTCATTTGACATAGAATCATACAATTTACAGTGCAGAAGGAGGCCGTTTCGCCCATCGAGTCTGCACTGGCCCTTGGAAAGAGCATCCCACTTAAGCCCACACTTCCAACCTAGCCCCATAAACCCAGTAACCTCACCTAACCTATTTGGACAATAAAGGGCAATTTAGCATGGCCAATCTACCTAACCTGCACATCTTTGGACTGTGGGAGGAAACCAGAGCACCCGGACGAAACCAACGCACACACGGGGAGAACGTGCAGACTCCACACAGACAGTGACCAAAGCCATGTTCAACATGCCCCCCTTTTCGGATTTGACCTGTCCATCAGCGGGTTCTGTACACAGTTAAAGTCCCCCCCCCCGTGTCCCCCCCATGATTAGTCTGTGGGTGTCCATGTCGGGGATTTCCGCCATGATCTTCTTCCTAGTTGTCCCAGTTGGGCGAGTACACATTCACCAGGACCATCGGTGTCCCATCCAGGACCCGCTGACCATGACGTACCGTCTCCCTGGGTCCATAACCGTCCTCGTCACGCTAAATGCTGTCGGCTTACAAAGCCGTATGGCTCGCCCCCTAGCTCTCGTCCCATAAAATGAATGATAGGTCCCGCAGTCAGTCCTTCTCCCTCATAGTTTCTTGGAGGAAGACTATGTCAGCTTTCGTACGTTTCAGGTGGGCAAAGACTTTGGATCTTTTCACTGCACCGTTAAGCCCCCTGACGTTCCAGGTGATTATTCTGATGAGTGTTTTTTGTCCCCACCTCCTGCGGGATCAACCATTCTTACCTGGTGGATGCGCCCGGGGGTTTCCCTTTGTTAGGGGGCCTTCCAAAATGGCCACGGTCGCCGTTCTCACCATGAGGCCCGGTCCTTGCACTCCGGGGTTTCCCTTTGTCCAGGGGCCCCCAACATGGCCACCAACTATGTGTACAGCATTGAGGAACTTAATCTAGATTGAGATGTTGGTGCTATACCGAGGGAGAGTTTGGCAGAGATGCCATCTTTCAGATGAGACCTTAAATCGAGGTCCTCTTTGCTCTCTCAGGTAAGAGATTATCTGTATTATTCCAAAGGCAAATGTGGTCACAGTTGTAATATAGGAAACATTTCAAACAGATAATAACCAGTGATGCTGGTTGAAGGATGAACATTGACCCTAAACCAGGAGAACTCTACTCTTTGAGTTAGCGATTTGTGGGGTCTCATTGTTCTCAGATTGACTGCTTTATTGTACATCATTACAACAGTGTGTCGTGTTTTCAAAATTGTGTCCTGAGATCTTTTATATCCACCTGAGAAGACATACTTGGCTTCATGTCTCTTTGAAAAGCTGGCTCCTCTGGCAGTGCAGCATTATCTGAGTATTGCATTGGATTTACAGCTTGGATTATGTGCTTACGTCAGGATGGTAGAATGAGCTGACACATGTACATGGTTGCTAAATTAGCTGATGACACAAAGATAGTGAAGGACACAGAGAGTCTGCAAAAGGATGTAGCTAGGTTAAGTGAGTGCGCAAAAGATTGGCAGATGGCGTATGTGAGAAAATGTGAACTTATCCACTTTGGCAGGGGGAACAGGAAAGCAGCTTATTATCTGAATGGAGAAAGATTGCAGAACTCTCGAGGTAGAGGATGCAAGGGTTCTATCTGCATGGTACATGAATCACAAAAGGTTAGTTTGCGGGTACAGCAAGTCTTAAGGAAGGTAAATGAATGTTGTTGCTTATTGCAAGGAGAATGGAATATAAAAGTAGTGACGTTTAGCTACAGTTGTACAGGGCCTTGGTGAGACCACATCTGGGGCGAAATTCTCCGGAAACGGCGCGATGTCCGCCGACTGGCACCCAAAACGGCGCAAATCAGTCGGAATGCTCCGCATCTTGGGGGGCCGAGCCCCAACCTTAAGGGGCTAGGTCGGCGCCGGATGAATTTCCACCCCGCCAGCTGGCGGGAAAGACCTTTGGTGCCCCGCCAGCTGGCGCGGAAATGACATCTCCGGGCGGCGCATGCGCGGGAGCGTTAGCGGCCGCTGACGGCATTCCCGCGCATGCGCATTGGAGGGCGTCTCTTCCGCCTCCGCCATGGTGGAGACAGTGGCGAAGGCGGAAGGAAAAGAGTGCCCCCACGGCACAGGCCCGGCCGCGGATCAGTGAGCCCTGATCGCGGGCCAGGCCACCGTGGGAGCACCCCCCGGGGCCAGATTTCCCTGCGCACCCCCCCCCCCAGGACCCCAGAGCCCGCTCGCGCCGCCTTGTCCCGCCGGTAAGGTGGGTGGTTTAATCTACGCCGGCGGGACAGGCATTTTAGCGGCGGGACTTCGGCCCATCAGGGCCGGAGAATCGCGCGGGGGGGGGGGGGGTGGCCCGCCAACCGCCGCGATTCCCGCCCCCGCCGAATATCCGGTGCCGGAGACTTCGGCAACCGGCAGGGGCGGGATTCACGCCAGCCCCCGGCGATTCTCCGACCCGGCGGGGGGTCGGAGAATCTCGCCCCAGGTTTCCAACTGTTGACTTAAGGAAGTCTGTAATTGCATTAGAAGTAGTTCAGTGTGGTAACATGGTGTCTCACTGCTGCGGAGATGTCTGAGTGAGGAGATTTTGAGACTTGTATGTCTCATAAATTCTTTACTGTTAGTCTTTAACTATTTGCAGTTCCCAAGTTACTGTCAGGTGTAGAGCTGTTCCACACAGGTAGGTTGCTTGCTTCCAGATTTCTGTTTCTAGACTGTTCCCCCAGAATCTGTTATTATGTCACTCCCTGCATCATACTGCGGGCAGTGCGGTTCACCAGTCCCACGTTAACCCTTGCTTTGACGAGCAACTTTACATTACAATGCATGCAGCCGCATATCACAACATTCAGTGAAGGTTTCCTCGACTGAAGGGGTCATCTTAGAGGAAACGTTGGACAGATTCTAGCCTGTGCTCTTTCAAGCTTAGAGGAGCAAGAGGTGATCTTATTGAAAAGAATAAGATCCTGAGGGAACTTGACAGGAAGGAAGCGGAGAGGGACTGGAAGTAGGGAACAGCTAGACAGATGAGGAGAAATATTTTCTCTCAAGAGGGTCATTAGTCTGGAATTCTCAGACAGCAGTAAAGGCAGGATCATTGAATGTTTTTACGGCTGAGTTAAATAGATTCTTGATTGACAAAGGAGTCAAACGGTATAGGAGGCAGATAGAAAAGTGGAGTTGAGACCACAATCTGATCAGCCATGATATTATCAAATAGCATAGTCAGATCAAGGGGCGGAAAGGCCTACTTCTGCTTCTAATCCATATGTTTATATGTATATTTTTATGTAATGCAGAGAAGTGGGAAATGATACATTTCTCTGATTCTAACTTGAACCCCCAATCTTCTTACTGAGTAGCAGGAGTTCGACCACTGAGTTAAGGCTATGTTTTGTTGGGAAGGTAAATACAAAGTTTACTCAACACAGGCCATGAACCCATTGGGCCAAATGGCCTCCTTCTGCACTGTAATCACCCCATGAAATTATCAAGTATTCCTCTTTAGCCGGAAGGGGCAGCTAATTCAAACTGACATCATGCTGAGAGAGTGAGAGAAAAAAACACTTAAAGAAAATGAGGCTGAAAGGCAACGTCCCTTACGGCATGCTCTCATTACAACACCAAAACAAGGACAGAAGACTAGCTTGAACTTGTCCTAGGTGATTATTGGGCCTTTTATTTAAGGGAGGAGCCTTTGTCTATCCTAGATGAGCCTATTGACAGGGAGAGGGTGGGAATTCCTTAAACCTGTGGTCCCTTTCCCCTGATCTTTCAGAGGCTGAGTGCATCCTTTGGAGGTCAGTTCATTAATGGACTGGAGGACCGGCCTTTTCCATGCAGCCTTGGGATGATGACAAGAGTTGAAGTCAAGGGTCATGCAGGTTGAGGCCAAGGATGGTGGTGGATCAGGCCAAGATCATAGCCTGGACAAAAACATGGCATGGTGGCGCAGTAGTGAGCACTGCTACCTCACAGCACCAGGGACCCAGGTTCAATCCCGACCTTGTGTGACTGTGTGGGGTTTGCACGCTCTCCCCGCGTCTGTGTGGGTTTCCTCCGGGTGCTCCGGTTTCCTCCCACAGTCCAAAGATGTGCAGTTTAGGTGGATTGAACATGCTAAGTTGCCCCTTAGTGTCCAAAGGTTAGGCAGGGGAGTGCTAACCTAGGTAGAGTGCTCTTTTGGGGGGCCAGTGTAGACTTGATGGGCTCACTTCTATTTTAAAGTGTTTACGCAGCGTTTAATTTCCTTTCACTGGTTTCTTCTCCACCCTCATATCAGTCAGGGGACAAGGGCTATGTTTTCTGGTCTCCTTCAGAAGTCAGGTGCCGGATGTTCTCCCCTAGTGAGGTTTCAAACAAGCACAATCTTGGAGCGTTTGCTGGGATTGTAGCCCAGAGAATTTCTGGAGCGTTCACAGAGGCAAAGATGATCCAGACGGGAAAGGGAGTTAATTTGGGTATCACTGAAAGTATCTGATATGTTGTTAGCAACAAGTTCCAACTTCTCCAGCTCAGGCTGATAAGTCTACATAGGCGACTTTAATTTCACCCCTCGGTAAAATACATTGATTTATTTTCTGCAATATTGCTGTAATAACATTAAAGTTCTAAGTCTCCATCTGTGTCCTAAAAGAAGATATGGATTCATATGTAATGTTATATATTGTCATTCAAGTACAGGCATGAAGATATTACATTTTTAAATCGACCCTGATGAACTGTAAAATGGCTTCTGAACCACTTGGCAGGCTTGCTGGAACGTCCCAAATTGGATTATAATGGACAGGGGTCTTCCTTGAATGGATGTGCCTAAATAGCACGAGCCTGTGGAATTTCACATCTGCTGCTGTCAAGGCTTACACGAAAACAATCAATTCCCCGGTCTGTCGTGTTACAAATGAGGGCTACCGAGATTACATATTCACAATGAAGGGCCAAAGACAACCTTTTAACATTTATCAATCGCTTTTAGCCATATGTCTGAAACTCCTTCACTATGAAGGATCATCATTTGCTTTCCAACATGTATCGATGGCCAATCATCATGTGATCGAAACTGATGATTTTGAAACTTTAATCAAAAAGCTGAGAGACGGGGCAGACACAGCATAACACCAACAGCATCACAGCTGCAAAGAAAATGTTGTGTCACCTTGCCTTTTCAAGACTTGTAAGGCTTAAAGTCTTTTAAAAGTCCCCCCTTAGCAGCTTTGAGTCTGCTGTAAGAAATTGGGCATCAGTATTAGGGCCTGCCTCCAGGGCCAGCTGAACAGTCTTTCGTTTGAAGGAATTCTGTGGTTTATCCAAGTTTGACTCCAGCCAGTGGAATTACCTGAACTTCAATTCCAGAGTGTGTAAAGGTCCCTCCTACGCTCAAAGGCACATAAGCTACGAACTGTTCGGTTTGGATTGTAGACGTGCACCACTGCCTTTAATTGTATCTTTCTTGGGCATGTGTGTTGTGTGACTGATGTACCTTTCTGGGGTGATTGTGTGAATGGATAATGTTTAAATCCACGAAGATCTGCTGCTGGTGACTTTTAAATTGACCACACAGTAATGGGAGGTGGGTGCTGATGGGAACACACGTGTGCCGTATCAGAATTAAACACTGATTACAGACAGAAAAGTGATTCACTCTATCTCTCCCCCGTCCGTACAATATGCACACTTTGTTTTTACAAACTCAAGTCATTCCGTTCCCATGAGCTTATTTTTATTATCCACCAGTATGTTTCATACCATAAATAACCATAAATAAGTACAAACATTTAGCTGCCGGGCCTGTTTGAATGACGGAAATTCCAGTTAGACACTGTGTCAGTATAAATTACGTTAACTGGTGGTGGAAGAGTAGAAATGATAGATGTCACAGTTATGCTCAGGCCTTGGCAATGAAATCTTGGGATTGGTGTCAGCAGCTACAGTTGCTCATTTCCGATGAGTCACAAAGACACTTTCAGTTCATCATGAAGGGCCAGTGGAACATACCATGGTTTACATGCTGGCTTTTGCAGCAGGATTTCAGTTCCTTCAGATTGTCCCACTCACTGGAACCCACACCGAAAACATATGGCAGATTTTGTTTTGGTTTCCATAGGTCGGTAGTGTTACGAGTGTTGATCGTTTTTCAGCTCACAGGTGCACGATGGCTCCAGCTAATTGCACAGGAACTATCATTCAAAGCAGAATCCGCTTATCTTTCGCAAACCGTTTGGCTTCTTCCGCAGGGATACAATTACCGTTTAAGCTAATTAGGAAAGAATTCAAATAGGTTAACGCCTGTCCCAGAGGTCCACAAAACAAAGTCTTAGGCTAGAATTTTCTGATACTCGGGCAGAGTCATGCGCCCGATCCAGAAGTATCGGGCAGGAGATACAGAAGTCTGAGAACACGCACGAACAGACTCAAAAACAGCTTCTTCCCGCTGTAACCAGACTCCTAAATGATCCTCTTATGGACTGACCTCATTAACACTACACCCTGTATGCTTCATCCAAAGCCTGTGCTTATGTAGTTACATTGTATACCTTGTGTTGCCCTATTATGTATTTTCTTTTATTCCCTTTTCTCCCCATGTACTTAATGATCTGTTGAGCTGCTCGCAGAAAAATACTTTTCACTGTACCTCGGTACACGTGACAATAAACAAATCCAATCCAAGTATGTGAAATCATTCAAAAAGACATTGGGCGCCTGTCCCAAAGTTATCGCGCACTTGTGGAATATTTCAGTCAACGGAAGCGCGCGAGAGTCGGAAGTGTTCCCGCTGACAACCAAACAGGCAATTTAGCCCATTAAGGCTCCAAGTGAACGTAACTTTACGTCGCCCATCTGCTTTTACAGTTGACGGATCGGCCGATTGGTTAGGCGGCCTTTATGTTTTAGCTTCAATCGCGATCCAGGGTGGGATGAACTGTCTGGGCTAAAATAAAATTTGAAAAGGTGTCTGGGGATTGAGGTTTGTGTTTGAATGTGCTGCCAAGACACACTGCGTGTAGTTTTTCCATCTAATTTTTAAAAAGTGGTCTGCAGCCCCCTGAGACAGCTGTTCCCCTGAGGGTGTGCCATCCCACACCCTCGCTTTCCACGCCCATCCGGCCAGTGTAAAATCACGCTCTGGGCCGACATGTTTTGCGCCCGCTTCTAAGTCTACCATGTGAGTGCACAGGACAGATGAAAAAAATCAGGCCTTAGTGACTGCTAAGTGCCGGATAACACATAACACTTGTTTACAAGATTGTGTGAAAGAACAGGGGCGAAATTCTCCGGTATCGGCGCGATGTCCGCCGACTGGCGCCCAAAGCGTCGCAAATCAGTCGGGCATCGCGCCGCCCCAAAGGTGCGGAATGCTCCGCATCGTGGGGGGCCGAGCCCAAACCTTAAGGGGCGAGGCCCACGCCGGACGAATTTCCGCCCCGCCAGCTGGTGGAAAAGGCCTTTGGTGCCCCGCCAGCTGGCGCGGAAATGACATCTCCGGGCGGCGCATGCGGGGGAGCGTTAGCGGCCGCTGACTGCATCCCCACGCATGCGCAGTGGAGGGAGTCTCTTCCGCCTCCGCCATGGTGGAGACCGTTGCGAAGGCGGAAGGGAAAGAGTGCCCCCACGGCACAGGCCCGCCCGCAGATCGGTGGGCCCCGATCGCGAACCAGGCCACAGTGGGGGCACCCCCGGGGCCAGATCGCCCCGCGCCCCCCCCAGGACCCCGGAGCCCGCCCGCGCCACCTTGTCCCGCCGGTAAGGTAGGTGGTTTAATCTGCGCTGGCGGGACAGGCATTTTAGCGGCGGGACTTCGGCCCATCCGGGCCGGAGAATCGCGGGGGGGGGGCCCGCCAACCGGCGCGACGCGATTCCCGCCCCCAGCCGAATATCCGGTGCCGGAGAATTCAGCAACCGACGGGGGCGGGATTCACGCCAGCCCCCTGCGATTCTCCGACCCGGCGGGGGGTCGGAGAATCTCGCCCCAGAGATCTACACACATTTTATTGAAAAGAAGCATTATTGGAACCTTCATGGTTTGGAAAACCCTTTGAAGCTGTGATGTGACTCATTATTTGATTAACAATCTGACAGACTGTAACGTGAATAATCCCCTATTTAGTAATTATAGGGTGGCTTGTCCTGCTGGGGAGAGGGTTTTATGGGCTCCCACAAACCATATGATGAGCAGATTTCAACCCAGAATTCAAAGCCAGATCTCTAATCTCCATGGACTGGGACTGTCAGGAGCATCATTTTGAAACTTGCCCCTTCTGACTCACAGGGACGACGGCTGCCACTGAGATAAAGGGGACCGATTCTCTGACTGCGTTGTACCTGCCGCAAATCCTGCTATGTCAGGAGAATTCCGGGAGAGGCCCGAAACAGGATTTGCACCTAGTGCCAAACAGTTTCCGATGCTCCTGGGTCATTGGGCGTGAACCAGATGAGCATATTAAAATTCTCATTTAAATATGCAAGATTAGCTTTCAGCCGAATTCTCCCAGCTCCTGCAATTCACCTGCTGGCACAACGTGAAGCTGGCACGAATTACGACTGGTCTCCACAAACGGAGACCAAACATGATGGCGAGGGGCGGTGCTTGGAGGCCATTGTAGCTCTTGGGTGGTTGGGGACTGGCGTGGCAGTGCCCTGGCATTGTTACTGGTACCCTGCCAGAGTGACAGGCAGCTGTCTCAGGGTGCCAGGGCATGGCTTGGGCATGAAGGGGGCCATTGGCAGTCCCATAGCTGGGTGCCCTTCACCTGGGGAAGGCTGGTACTGACTGGTACTGGCGATTGTGGGGGCGGGTCTTTGCCGGTGAGAAGGAAGAGGGAGCCTGTAGTGTTTTTCTGAGATCAGGATGACCTGTCTCTAAACATCCGGCCTTGCTGACATCTTTGGGTCCCGCACAACTCAATTTTAGCGAAAATAACCCTTGGCTCAAAAAAAATGATGAAGTGCGGGAAGATTGTAACTGGGATTGTGCGAGAACAGCCGCACCGATTTTTGCACCCAAAATTACACGTCGTCATTTTTTGGGAGAATTCTGTCCAAAGTTCCACTTCAGGGGCGAAATTCTCCGACCCGCCCCGCCACATTTCTGCCCCGACCGGCCGGCGGGAGTCTCCGTAACACCGGCCGGTCAATGGGGTTTCCCATTGTGGGGCAGCCCCATGCCGTCGGGAAACCCCCGGGCGCCAGCAAAACGGAGACTCCCCCCGGCGGAGAATGACGCCCCAGGGGCGCGATTCTCCGACCCCCCACTGGGTCGGAGAATCGCCGTGTCCCGAATTCTCCGCCACCGGAGATGCGGCGGGGGCGGGAATCACGCCTTGCCGGTCGGTGGAAATCCCCCGGCGATTCTCCGGTCCGCGATGGGCCGAAGTCCCGCCGCTGTCAACCCACGCCAGACGGCGTGGATTGAACCACCTTTCGAACGGCGGGACAAGGCGGCGCAGGCGGGCTCCGGGGTCCTGGAGGGGGGGGGGGGGGGCGCGGGGCGATCTGGCCCCGGGGGGTGCCCCCACGGTGGCCTGGCCCACGATTGGGGCCCACCGATCCACGAGCGGGCCTGTGCCGTGTGGGCACTCTTTTCCTTCCGCCTTCGCCATGGTCTCCACTATGGCGGAGGCGGAAGAGACCCCCCTCCACTGCGCATGCGCGGGTTGCTGTGAGCGCCTGCTGACGCTCCCGCGCATGCGCCGCACGGCAAAGTCATTTCCGCGCCAGCTGGCGGGGCACCAAGGGCCTTTCCCGCCAGCTAGTGGGGCGGAAATCAGTCCGGCGCGGGCCTAGCCCCTCAAGGTGAGGGCTCGGCCCCCCAAGATGCGGAGAATTCCGCACCTTTGGGGCGGCATGATGCCGGACTGATTCGCGCCATTTTTGGCGCCGTTCGGCAGACATCGCGCCGATTGTGGTGAATCCCAGCCCAGGTAAGAGATGATGACCCATTCATGCTGCAGAACTATTTCAAAGCACTGCTGGATTGCCTGAGGCTATCATCGGTGTTGTATAGATACACCTCTAACATTACAGGGCAACCCACTAAACATCAGTACAATACAACTGGGAAAACGTGACTCTAAAGCTGAATTACCCACAACAAAGTCACTGCAGCAAGTATCCTAGCCACGTGGTTTAGGACAAATTAAAGGGTTTTTACCTAGAGGCCTCAATGGGGAAGATTTCTCTGAGCAGTGGGTGAGGAGAATGGGTGACTAGAGGGAGGGGTGGGGCTGGGGGCGCAGGGATGATTGGTTCTGCCTGGAAACTCCAGCAATGTGAATTTCCCCAGATGCTTGGCACACCACAGTTTTGTCATTTATTTCCCCATGAAGTTCTCTTCCCAGAAGTCAGCCTGACTGACCGGCATTGCCCCCTATTGGGCAGAGAAAAGGCTGCAGGAGCAGGGAAAGGACCTGGCACAAAGCTAGCGGTTGTACGGGGGTTTGGGAGAGAATGGGAATCTTTGGAGGCCCCAGTCCTTGATGCCGGGGGTTTGGAACTCAGATGGGGAGGCTCCAATGGTGGGAGGTTGTGGCTGTTTGGTGGAAGTGTAGAAGATAGCTTATAATAATAAACTTTATTATTGTCACAAGTAGGCTTACATTAACACTGCAATGAAGTTACTGGCAAAAGCTTGGTGGGCTGGAGGAAGCATTCCCACTTCTCCTGGCCTACAAGCAGTGTTGCAAGGGCAATTTTCTTTTCCCTGAAGTTGTTCTTGCATTTCTAGAGTGCCAAGTTTCCACAGGCCTTAAAAAAAACCCTGGCAAACGTGATTAAACCATCAAAGTTGAGGTTCCAGCCCCATTGCACCTCCTGTGAGAGGGTTAGCTGGCCGCACCCTGTCCTGTCCCTTCTTCATCCAGAGGTGGGTTGATTCAAAAATATTTGCATTACACCTGACACCCAGCTCCCCTGTTTCTGGTGGTTAAAGTTACCTCCCTCCATCCCAAGGCCATTAACAACCAATGGGTATCCCAGAAATGTTTTATTTTGTCAAAACAGTTTTACCTGAGAGCAGAATTATTTCCAATCTCTCCAATGCGGATTGGCACACAGCTCGGAGAATCGCCATGGAAATGAGGACACAATATTTAAATATGAGTGATTCAGGAACTGGATATTTTTGAAAAGGCAAATAATTATAGGGCGTTATGGGAAGAGAATTAAAAAATTGAGTTCATCCACTGAACATATCCTAACTAATTGGCTTATTTTGCCATCACTCCCATGTTTGTTGACCTATGTTGACCCCTGGTCCCACAATGCCCTGTTTTCAAAATTCTCACCCTTGTCTTCATGTCAGTCCATGGCCTCTCTCCTCCCTATCTCTGTAACCACCTCCAGTCCTGTAAACCTCAGAAAACCCTGTCAAACTCCTTCACCCAAAATTGGAGACAAAAGAGACAGCTCAATTTAGTGAATGGCCTTCTTTGGCATTGTAAGATTTTATAATATTCCCATGCACTAAGATTTTTCTTACCAAATCTCTTCAATTGTTGCATTTTCTTTGAGTATCTCGAAGAAATACTTTGCTCCCACCTCTGTAATTTTGTTGTTAATGACCCTGTGATGAAACAAAGATATTTTAATATCAGCTCTGCATAACACTGTTTCATCATTTAATCAACATGTTAGGCATTTAAATCCCATTTTGTTAAATGTGAGGCTTAAGTGACAGTAATTGCATTGATTAATAAATTGCCCTCCTCTTCCGTTGTCTCTGGACGGAAGGGTGCAAACGGTGAAAATGACTGTCCTCCCGAGATTCCTATTTGTATTTCAGTGTCTCCCCATCTTTATTCCGCGGTCCTTTTTTTAAGCGGGTCAACAGAGTGATCATGGGCTTTGTCTGGGCGGGCATGACCCCGCGGGTAAGGAAGGTAATGCTTGAGCGGAGTCGGGGAGAGGGCGGGCTGGCGCTGCCAAATTTTAGCAACTATTACTGGGCAGCTAATATAGCCATGATCAGGAAGTGGGTGGTGGGGGAGGGTCGGCATGGGTGGCCAAGGAGGCGGCTTCATGCAAGGGCACCAGTTTGGGGACGTTGGTAACTGCGCCTCTGCCGCTCCTGCCGGCACGGTACCCCACCGGCCCCGTGGTGGTGGCGGCCCTGAGAGTTTGGGGCCAGTGGAGGCGGCATGTGGGAGTAGTCGGAGCATCGGTCTAGGCCCCAATTTGTGATAATCACCGGTTTGCCCCAGGGAGTATGGATGGGGGGTTCCGGTTATGGCGGAGAGCAGGGATTGAGAGGATGGGGGATATGTTTATAGAGGAGAGCTTTCCGAGTATGAGGGTGTTGGAGGAAACGTTTGGGCTGGCGAGGGGAAACAAATTCAGGTATCTGCAGGTGCGGGACTTCCTTCGTAAACTGGTGTCAACCTTCCCGCTCCTACCGCTGAGGGGGATTCAGGACAGGGTAATTTCCAGAGGGTGGGCAGGGGAGGGGAGCGTCTCGGACATCTATGAGGAGCTTATGGGGTTGGAGGAGACGCAGACCGAGGAGCTGAAGCGCAAGTGGGAGGAGGAGCTGGGAGGTGAGATAGAGGATGGTCTATGGGCAGACGCGTTGAGTAGAGTCAACGCGTCCGCAACATGTGCCAGGCTCAGCCTGATACAATTTAAGGTTGTTCACCGGGCTCACATGACAGTGACCCAGATGAGCATATTCTTTGGGGTGGAGGACAGGTGCACAAAATGCACGGGAGGACCAGCGAACCATGTCCACATGTTTTGGACATGCCAAAGCTTAGGGGATTTTGGCAGGGGTTTGCAGATGTCATGTCCATGGTTTTAAAAACAAGGGTGGCGCTGAGTCCAGAGGTGTTGATTTTCGGGGTGTCGGAAGATCCAGGAATCCAGGAGGAGAAAGAGGTAGATGTTCTGGCCTTTGCTTCGCTGGTAGCCCGGAGACAGATACTATTAGCTTGGAGGGACTCAAAGCTCCCGAAGTCGGAGACCTGGCTATCGGACATGGCTAGCTATCTTTGTAGGGAGAAAATTAAGTTCACCTTGAGAGGGTCACTGTTAGGGTTCGCCCGGAGGTGGCAACCGTTCGTCGACTTCTTTGCGGAAAATTAATCGTCAGCAGATGGGGGGGGGAGTAGTTTAGGTTAGAGTAGGGGGGTAATAAGGGTGGGACATCTACGGCTTTTGCACTATGTTTATGGTTTCATGTATATTGTTTATTTTGTTGTTACTAAACCAAAAATTCCTCAATAAAATGTTTATTAAAAATAAAAAAAATTGCCCTCCTATCTGCATCACAAGTTCTTCCAGCCCCTGCAATATTGTCTGTCTCCGCCCCTGTTTGAATCAAGCTGTGGCCGAGGCCCTTACCCAGGCTTTTGTTACCTCTAACCTTGACCATTCCAATGTTCTAAAATAAAAGTCAAAATACTGCAGATGCTAGAACTTTGAAATAAACACGGAAAGTCCTGGAAAACTCAGCAGCTCTGGCAGCATCTGTGGAGAGAGAGACAGAACCAACATTTCAAGTCCAATATGATTCTTCTTCACAGGAAGTCATATTGGATTCAAAACATTAACTCTGCTTCTCTCTCCACAGACCTATTGAGTTTTTCCCAGCACTTTCCGTTTCTATTCCGATGCTCTCCTGGCTGGCCTCTCACCTTTCACTCCCCAAATAATCAAGTTTATCCACTGACCATATCCTAACTTGCAATCGGCTTATTTAGCCATCACTCTCGTGTTTGTTGACCTACGCTGACCCCTGGTCCCACAATGCCTTACTTATAGAATTCTCACCCGTGTCTTCAAATCAGCCCATGGCCTCTCTCCTCCCTATCTCTGTAACCATCTCCAGTCTTGCAACCCTCAGAGAACCCTGTCCAACTTTGCACTGTTGTGCAAGTCCCAATTCTTTCACCCAAAATTGGAGGCCATGCTTTCAACAAACTAGTCCCTGAGCTCTAATAGTCCTGGAATCTATATGAATAAAAGATGAATCCCCTGGGCACTGCTGTAAGAAGCCCCAGAGAGAAATCGTAGCATCATTAAAAATTATGGTGCATGTTGGTCTTCTTCAAATGCTTTCGTTTATTAGTCTTAAACATATTGGCGGTGAGAGAAAAAGGTTCTTTGAGTGGGTAGGGCAGATGGAGTTGGGTGCAAAATCCAATCCTGACTAACAGAGACAAAGGAAATGTATTGTGTAGAATGCACGTAAACATTTACCATAAATGAAGTAGGCTTTTGTTGAACCTGAGCGCTTCAGCGAATAACTCTGCTGCTTCATCGTTCAACTGATTTTCCGTCAACCTAGTTTACAGAAGAAAACGTTAAAAAAAGACCAGAACGCTTCTGAATTTGATTGCTGCTCAAACATAGTGAACACAAGTTGGAAGCAAAACAGTAGAAACTTTTAACAAAAACACAGAGAAAAGGTGAAAACACAACTGGGCAGTTGGAATAGGGTTGCTCGTTTTCTCTGTCTTTGTAACAGTAACAACAGAAGTGCTGTCTTTTCTTCGTATGGTGTAACCATTCCATGACTTGATCAGTCTGCGTGTGAGTAACTTACTGTCATTAGCCCTAAACTTGCTACTTTCAACCCTTGTTCTACCGGCAGTGTCAGCCAGCTGTGCACCAGTATTATCAGTCACACCACTGAATCAGGGGTTGTGGGTTTAAACCCCACCACAGAGTCTGAGCACATCTTCCAGGATGACATTAGAGTGCTGTACCAAGGGTTTACTTTAGCTCAGTTGGCTGGACAGCTGATTTGTGATACAGAGCGAGGCCAACAGAGCGTGGGTTCAATTCCCGTACCGGCTGAGGTTAGTTATGAAGGTACTGCCTTTCCAACCTTGTCCCTCGCCTGAGGTGTGGTGATCCTGAGGTTAAATCACCACCAGTCAGCTCTCCCCTTTAAAGGGGAAAACAGCCTATGATCATCTGGGACTATGGCGACTTTACTACATTGTTGGACATACTGGGCGGGATTTTCTGGTTGCCCTTCAGTGTTCGCTGTTGGCTGCCGGCAGGATTTCCTGGTCCCATCGTGTCTGCGGCGTTTTGCCTGACTTGTCCATCCTGCGTTGGGGAACTCGGAGGGGAGGGGGGGGGGTGCCTTGGGTGGGACCAGGAGATCCCGCTGTCAGGAAGGGCCAGGAAATTCTGCCCAGCAGTTTTTCAGATGAAATGTTAAACCAAGTCATATCATAGAATAATAGAATCCCTACAGTGCAGAAGGAGGCTATTTGGCCCATCGAGTCTGCACCGACGGTATGAAAGAGCAGCCTAGCTAGGCCCACTCTCCTGCCCTATCCCTGTAGCATCTGCTCATCAAATCATCAATGTTTGTGGAACTTGCTCTGCATAAATTGGCTTTTTACATTACAACAGTGACTGCACTTCAAAGTAAGAAGTCTTACAACACCAGGTTAAAGTCACACAGGTCTGTTTCGAATCACTAGGTTTCGGAGCACTGCTCCTTTCTCAGGTGGATGAAGAGGTGGGTTCCAGAAACACATATATCGACAAAGTCAAAGACGCAATACGATACTTTGAATGCGATTCTTTGCAGGTAATTAAGTCTTTACAGGTCCAGACGGAGCAACTGGAGAGAGGGATAATCACAGGTTAAAGAGGTGTGAATTGTCTCAAGCAAGGTAGGATTTTGCAAACCCAGGCCAGATGGTGGGGGGGGGTGAATGTAATGCGACATGAATCCAAAGTTCCGGTTGAGGCCAAACTCATGTGTGCGAAACTTGGCTATATGTCTCTGCTCGGCGATTCTGCATTGTTGCGCGTCCTGAAGGCTGCCTTGGAGAACGCTTACCCGAAGATCAGAGGCTGAATACCCTTGACTGCTGACGTGTTCCCCGACTGGAAGGGACATTCCTGCCTGGTGCTTGTCGCGCAATGTCCGTTCATCCGTTGTCACAGCGTCTGCATGGTCTCGCCAATGTACCACACTTCGGGACATCCGTTCCTGCAGCGTATGAGGTAGACAGCGTTGGCCGAGTCGCACGAGTATGTTCCATGTACCCGGTGGGTGGTGTTCTCACGTGTAATGGTGGTACCCATGATCTGGCCGTCTTGCATTGATTGCCATGGCAGAGTTGTGTGATGTCGTCGTCGCTGTTCTGAAGGCTGGGTAGTCTGCTGCAAACAATGGTTTGTTTGAGGTTGCGCGGTTGTTTGAAGGCAAGTAATGGGGGTGTGGGGATGACCTTGGCAAGATGTTCGTCTTCATCGAAGACGTGTTGAAGGCTGCGAAGAAGATGTCATAGTTTCTCCGCTCCGGGGAAGTACTGGACGACGAAGGGTACTCTGTCGGTTGTGTCCCGTGTTTGTCTTCTGAGGAGGTCGGTGCGGTTTTTTGCTGTGGCGCGTTGGAACTGTCGATCGATGAGTCGAGCGCCATACCCCGTTCGTATGAGGGCATCTTTCAGCGTCAGTAGATGTCTGTTATGCTTCTCCTCGTCTGAGCAGATCCTGTGTATACGCAGGGCTTTTCCATAGAGGATGGCTTCTTTAATGTGTTTTGGGTGGAAGCTGGAGAAATGGAGCATCATGAGGTTATCCTTGGGTTTGCGGTAAAGCGAAGTGCTGAGATGACCGTCCTTGATGGAGATGTGTGTGTTCTTGAATGCAACCTATTTTGGAGAGTAGTCCATGGTGAGTCTGATGGTGGGATGGAACTTATTGATGCCATTGTGTAGTCGCTTCAGTGATGTTTCAGTGATTCTTCACTGTGGGTCCAAAGGACAAAAATGTCATCGATATATCTGTTGTATAATGTCGGTTGAAGGTCCTGTGCAGTGAGGAGGTCTTGTTCAAACTTGTGCTTGAAGATGTTGGCATATTGAGGTGCGGATTTGGTCCCCATGGCTGTTCCCTGTGTCTGGATGAAGAACGTGTTGTCGAAGGTGAAGACATTGTGATCCAGAATGAAGCAGATGAGTTGCAGAATTGCGTCTGGAGATTGGCAGTTGTCGGTGGTGAGTACTGAGGCAGTTGCAGCAATGTCGTCGCCATGGGGGATGCTGGTGTAGTGCCAAGACATCCATTGTGATGAGGAATGTTCCTGGTTCAACTGGTCCATGGGTGCTGAGCTTCTGTCAGAAGTCTGTCGTATTGCGACAGAAGCTGGGCTTTCCTTGTACGATGGGTTTCAAGATGCCCTCGATGTAGCCAGAGAAGTTCTCACACAGGGTTCCATTGCGTGAAACAATAGGACGGCCTGGTGTGTTGGCCTTGTCTATTTTCGGGAGGCAGTGGAGATCTCCAACGCAGGGAGTACGTGGGATGAGAGCACGTAGGGTGCTCTGAAGGTCTGAATCCAAGGTCTTCAAAGCAATGCTTTCGCTTTTTCTTTGTTGTGCATTTCAGGGATGGGCAGTGAATGCTGACCTCGCTAACAAAGCCCACATCTCTTGAAGGAATAAAAGAAAATTAAGTGTGCGAAATCTTAAGATCTTTTGCATGGTCTTTCAGGCACATTAACTTCAAAGAGTTAACCTCCACGGGAACCTCCATGTTGCTGCATGACTACGTTGCTTAGAGTGGAACATTGCCTCAAAGGCTAATTCATCTGCTCCAAAGCATTTTGGAATTTCCTGAGATGGTGAAATGTCCTACATAAATGTAAATTCTTTTCTTATCTAGAGGAGTGAAGGAGATTGATCAGGATGTTTGGGGACAGACAGAAACCCACTGTTCTCCAGATAAAGCTGGATATGTTGAAGCTGAGGTTGTTCTTACCAAAATATCTCCAGGGACCTGTTGTCTTTCAGTGCTACCGCCAAACTTTTTCCACCCTCTGCGGAAATGCCATTTGCTGCCAGGCTAGATAGAGGACACCGATACCATTAATACACATTAAAAAAATATAATGACAGTTTGAAGAATCTTATTAGACAGTAAAAGCATGGATCAATCCCATCCCACCTTCATCCCAGACTTACAAGATGCAGTTTCCAAGCTGTGCCTTCAGCTGTCCAGGCACTAAACTCTGGAATTTCCTCTGTGAATCTCTATGTCCCTTGTCAAAGGGTTTAAATCCCACATTCCTCTTTTAAACAAAGGGAGGCTTGCATTTATATAGGCGCCGCTCTTCACAGCTGATGAAGTTGTTTCGAAGGAAATCCCTCCCGATATCTCTTCGCCTCTCTACCTTGCTTCCTCCTTCAGTACGCTCTTTATAACCTCTCTGAGCAAGCTTTTAGGTCATCTGACCCAATATTTCCTTAGGTGGCTCAGGATCATATTTTCATAGAATTTTATAGAATCCCTGCGGTGCAGAAGGAGGCAATTCGGTCATCGAGTCTGCACCAACCCTCTGAAAGAGTACTCCACCCAAGCTCATTACCCCACCGTATCCCCGCAACCCCACCAAACCTCCACATCGCTGGACACTAAGGGGCAATTTTAGCATGGCCAATCCACTTAACATGCACATTTTTCGACTGTGGGAGGAAACCCATGCAGACATGGGGAGAACATGCAAATTCCATGTCATCCAAAGCCGTAATTGAACCCGGATCCCTGGTGCTATGAAACAGCAGTGTTAACCACTGTGCTACTTTTGTTTTATAATGCCTCTGTGAAGCACCTTGGGATGTTTTATGTTAAAGGCAATATATAACTGTAAGTTGTTGTTGAGGGGCAATGAAAGAAACATGGGAACAGAAATAGGCCATTTAGTCATTCGTGCCTTTTCCTTGTGCCTGTCTTTGTGCCATATCCCCAAATACATTTGGTTAACAAAAATCTATCAACCCTGTGAGTCCGGGTAACATCTTGATTGATCCACACTGTGAGCCATCCAAAGTCACGAAAGGTGTTTTTCCTAAGGTATGGGTACCCAGATTGCTCAAAGTACTCCAGGTATGGTTTTGTATAACTCTAGAATAACCTTGGTCTATTTTAGTTCTTTAGATATAATGGACAGCATTCCATTAGACATTCTGATTATTTTCTGTGAGTGTTCATGACATTCTAATGTTGTATATTCTCTTTAGACAGTCACTTTTCTAGCATTTTACCAATTAGAAAGTGCACTGTTCTCTCCATTCAAGGGCCAAAATTGATGACTGCACATTTTCCTACTCTGTAATCCATTCGCCACAATTTTGTCCATTCACTTAATCACTTTGTCATTTATGCCTTCATTTACATGCTTTACAGTGCTGCTCATCTTTATGCCATCATCATTTAAACCATTAACAAACAGAGTGAATAAGCGAGATTTTCCGGCCCTTCCCTCCGGCAGGGTCATCCAGTCCCGCCAAAGGCATCCCCACTCGCAAAGCGGCGGGTTTCCCGGCGGCCGAATGGGCAAGTTGCGCAAAACGCCACAGACAGCGGCTGGAACGGAAGATTCCGCCAGTGGCCAATGGAAAGCCGCTTCTGCCGCTGGAAAACACGCCGGGAGGGGGATTCCCACCCACTTGCTGTAGGCCCAACAGATCCTTACAAGACATCATCAGGCACATCCTGCCAATCTGAGTGCCTATCAATTCTTCCTACTCTCAACTTCCTCACCAGGTCAATAATCAGCCTCCAATTTCATGAGCTTCATCTTCAGCTAACAATTTCTTCAGGGGGCTTTATTAAATGCCTCCTGGAAGTTCATATAAATAACATCCATAGACAATCCACAATTTCAATCATCTTTTCAAAAAATGCGGTCTTGCTCTTCAGTTATTACCCACCCATTGCGCATCCTGACTCTCTGATCAGCTGAACAACTTGCAACTCTTCATTCACTCCATCCTTAATTATTGACTCTAGTAATTTCGTGACAACAGATGTTATGCTAACTGGTCGATAATTCCTGGATTCCCCCTCTCGCTTTTTTTCCGACTGCATTGTGACATGTAGAATTTCCAATCAAAAAGAGTGATTGTCAATCAAAACAACTGTGGAATATTATATTTTAGGCATCTTCAATGTTCTCACCGTCTTCCTTTAATAATCTAGGATGGAAGGGGGACCTGTCACCCTTCAGTGCCATTATTTTCTTCATCGCTGTCATTTTGCTTATGAAAATGTTGGTGAGTCCCGTCTCTGATTCAATATCAGTTTCTTTGGGAGGTCCGTCCCTTTTGCGCCCCCCTTTTTTTTTAACCCCTTCCAATCTGTATTGTTACATTTTTTATTCTTTGTATCTTTCCCATTTGCTAGTATTTGTGCTCGTTTTGCATTTTGTTATGCTTTTTCTTTATTTTTATGTTGTTCCTTACCTCTCTAGTCATCTGTGGCTGTGGTTTTTGTTCGCCAAATGAGAACTCTTGCATGCTCTCAAACCTAGACTCAACGGCATTATATCATCATTGGAGCAAGGTTAAGGTTCTCAGGGATGAACTATGTTGGTCAAACAGACATTCAATTGGTTTGTGTCATCAAAATGCTGCGAGCAATGTGATTACCTGAGCTCTCTTATTGAAGGATGGTTTCTTATAGCTTCAGCAAAGGCGACAGCGCCTGCGTCTCCGATCTGATTCCCCCACATCCTGCAATTCAATTCAAAATTTTCTCAGATTGTTAATCGGTATTCAACAACAATGTTGGCTGGGATTCCCCGGCTGTTCGCTGGTGGCGGGATTTTCCGGTTCCGCCAGCAGCACTCGCCTGCCTGTGGGTTTCCCTGCGTCGTGGGTGTCTTCAATGGGAATTCCCTAGCTGGAAGGCCAGACATCCCGCCCATTATATATATATATACAGTATATACAGTGTGTGAGAACAAGGTGACCGTTTTATCATTAATGAATTTGCTACTTTTAAGTAACAGAATCGTTACGTTACAAGCAAGTTTCAAATCTCCAGGCCAAATAGTTTTCTATAATGTGGACTCGCTGCAGAGAAATCTCCATAATTAAACTGGAATAATAAATGCAGCCACACATCACTAACTGCTAGTGATCAGAATGTCAGTAACACAGTGGGAATTGACAATTGTGAAGCTGCAAAGCAAGATTTCTTTTTTTAAAATCACCGCATGTTCCTTCCCCTCTCTATCGCCTCCTTCTGCCACGCACCATCCTCTGCTGAAGGGGAAGGGTTAGTGAGCAGCTCCCAAAACAATTGCAATGCTACTCGATGGCTGATTTCCAGGAAGATCCACAGGGATAACCCTGGGTGACTCGTTCGGATTCTCTCTCCCTGCCTCAGAACAAGTCTCTGACCTTCGCTTGATGCCTTCCCACATTGGTACCGCTGAAATAAAAACAGCAAGTGCTGGGAAAACGCAGCAGGTCATGTACCAGCACTGCTGAAACTGGAAGCTTATTGTCAGTGCAAGCCATTTTGAGATGTAGGGGTGAATCCTCCATCTCCCAGCCACATGTTCCTTGGTGGGAAGCCGTCACGGGCAGTGGGAGCTCCGTTCCCGCCGCCGGCCAATGGGATTTCCCATTTGCCAACGTCACGCCACTGGGAAACCCTCGGGTGGGGGTGCGCTGCTGGCCAAACAGAGACACTCACTGGCGGAGAATTTATCCTGTAGTGTGCTTAAAGCATGGCCAGGATTCTCCCTTTTGGGGACTAAGTCCCCACGCCCGCCGGTAAACGGGCAAGAATCACTCCGGACTTTTTCATCGAAGGTCTGGGGTGATTCTCCGTTTTCCAGGGGGCTAGCAGGGCCCCGGCATGCGTCCCGCAGCTCTGACTGCTGGCGGGGCCCTGTTGTCCAGACCGCGCAGCCACGCATGTATACGGCGGCCGCAAGCGGGTCCGTGCATGTGCGCAGCGGCCCACTTCGGCGCAACACAGCAGGCCCGCGCCGAATAAGGTAGGTCCCCCACAGATCGCGATGGCCCGCCGATCGGTGGCCCCCGATCGCGGGCCTGGCCACCGCTGAGGCCGCCCCCGGAGTCAGATTCCCCCCGCCCCCCCCCCCCACCAGGACCGCCACTGCGACCACGGGTCCGAGGTCCCGCCAGGTGGTACCAGATGTAAACCATGCCGGTGGGAGTTCGGCCAGTCGCCCGCGGAGAATCGCCACGGGGGTCTATTTCAGCGGCCCCCGACTGGCACCGTGGCGACCGCGTGGGCGTGATTGGTGCCGATTCTCCAGTCGCCGGAGAATCGGTGGTCCGACGTCAGAGCGGCGCGGCGGGAATTTCCCGCGCCCCTGGTGCGGGCTTGGAGAATCCCGGCCTAGTGTCTGCTTTTCAGAGAAGCAATGTTAAATTGGTCAGGGACCCTGTTCAGAGTCATACTTCATCTACATCAATCTGTAAGGGCATTAAACTGACAGTGCAATTGCACTGTACTTCACTGCAAATGACTGGTTCGGTCTTAACTTGAGTACTGTTGAATTCTGAGCAGCACACTTCGGAAAGATGTCAAGGGCTTAGAGAGAGGTTGCAAAGGAAATCTTGTTATCTTATGAACACCAAGAGTATTAAGACGGCATACTCACCCTACATCTCTGATGACTTTGCTTTTCTGAATTGCCTGCGCTAATAATTTCCCTCCTTCGCTTGTAAGTTTGTTGAGTCCAATTCTGCAATATCAGATTAATTTAAAAAGCTTTCATTGTATGTATTTATAAAATATACTGTTTCAGCCCCAAATATCAAGGTTCCCTTCTTTTCTTTCATGGACGATTGGTGCTCAAAAACTGTGTCCCAACAGCAGAGAGTTTAAAAAGGACTTGGCTAGAGGGTCGAAGAAATTGGGAACTCACTTCTGCAAACAGCAATTAATTCTAGATCAACTGGGAATTTCAAGAATGTGGTTGATAGATTTTTGTTAACCAAAGGTATTAAGGGCAAATGCTGATACGTGGGACTTGATATTTAGCCATGGCTGGGGTCGGTATCAGAGGTAGGTGAATGCTGAAAATACAGCTGCAGCCCTACATGTCAGCTTCCTGGCTCCCTGCAGCCCCCAGACGGGGGAGCGGCAACAGGTCTGCCCATCCGAATGCAGCATGTGGCTGATAATATTTGTTAATGGCCACTTAAGGCCAATTAAAGAAGGCCAACTGGGATTTTCCAATCGACCTCCGGGTCCCCACAGGCAACCGGGCCCAGTTTATCTGCCTAGAGGTGGCCTCGCAGCAGCTACAGGTTACATTATAGAGCTTCTTTAGAAAGATTACTCTTCTTCCAAGTTCTGCCACTTCAACTATCTCTAGTCCACTAGCCCCTGTATTGAGAGGTTTGGATTTTATAGGCCTTGACGTTACCAAAGAATTGCATAAAAGGCCATACATCTCCGGTCAATGTTAAGTTATCATTGTCACTGAGTGAAAAGATTATTCGGCTTTTGCAATCTTCGCTCTAAATCAATTCTTTATTTTCGTCAAAAAATTGTTTTCCTGGGATAGAATAACAGGCGGGGCTTTCGATCTCCCACCTTAATTTCAGCTGAAACCCCAGAGAAGAGTCTGGCTTTGTTATGCCATCCATCCAGGGTTTCCACTCGTTCTCTGTCAAACCTATGGTAAGACACTGGGAGAAGCCTGCAGAAATTTTACACCATTATTAAGTTATTATTACTCAGGCAAATTGTCAACCACAAGCTTCAAGCGCCAGGAACAGTCCTACAAATCCCGCCCAGAACAGCATGTTTAATTTTGCTTAGAACACACCCAATAATCATTAAGATTGGGGGACTAGATTAAATTAAGTTTTTTGGTAATATTTACTGGTTTACAGGGCGGGATTCTCCCTTCTGGGGACTAAATCCCAATGCCGGCGCAGACAAAGGGCATCATTCTCCGCCGGCGGGAGTCTCCGTTCTGCCGGCGCCCGGGGGTTTCCCGACGGCGTGGGGCTGCCCCACAATGGGAAACCCCATTGACCGGCCGGTGTTACGGAGACTCCCGCCGGCCGGTCGGGGCAGAAATGTGGCGGGGCGGGTAGGAGAATTGCGCCCCACAGCCCCCGAAAGTGAGGAATTCTCCAACCTGTCGGGGGCTAGGTTGACACCGGAGTAGTTGGCGTCGCTCCAGCCAGCTCCGAAGGGCAGGCGCAAGATCGCGCATGCGCAGTATGGCCGGTGTGATCTTGCACATGCGCGGACCTTCCGACGTATTTCCACGCATGCGCGGGGGTTTTATTCTCCGCGCCAGCCCCCGGGCAATATGGCGGAGCCCGACAGGAGCCCGGCGCAGAGGAAAGAAGGCCCCCACGGAAACAGCCTGCCCGCAGGATCGGTAGGCCCTGATCGTGGGCCAGACCACCGTGGGCCCCCCCCCCCCCCCCCAGGGTCGGATCTCACCACGCCCCCCCCAGGACGGCCCCCGTGCACTTACCTGCCAGGTCCCGCTGTGCGTGAGGTGAGTAATTCACACCGGCGAGACTGGCCAAAACTGAACGCCCACTCGCCCCATCGAGGCCTAGAGAATTGCCGGGGGGGACCGCTGTCAACGGCCCCCGACCGGCGTGGCGTGAATCCCGCCGGCCCCCGATAAACGGCACCCGAGAATAGGGCAGCCGGCGCCGGGGCGGGTTTCGTGCCTCCCCCCCGGGGATTCTCCGACCCGGCGAGGGGGTCAGAGAATCCCGGCCACAGTTTTGGAATAGTCATAGTAACAATAATTTTTATTAGTGTCACAAGTAGGCTTACATTAACACTGCAATGAGGTTATTGTGAAAATCCCCTGGTCGCCACATTCCGGCGCCTGTTCGAGTATGCAGAGGGAGAATTCAGAATGTCCAATTCACCTTACAAGCATGTCGTTCGGGACTTGTGGGAGGAAACTAGAGCACCCAGAGGAAACCCACGCAGACACTGGGAGGACGTGCAGACTCTGCACAGTGACCCAAGCCGGGAATGGAACTGGGGTCCCTGGCGCTGTGGAGGGACAATGCTAACCACTGTGCTACCGTGCCACCCCATATAGGTGTAATCAAAATTTGATTAAAGATTGCAATGTAAATACACTGAAATCTATAGGTATTTGTGTATATGTCGATGTATATCAATAGATCTGAACCCTTCATTCTGGCTGAAGCCTGTTTGTTATTTATGTAATTTAATAAATAGTTTATTCAGTTTTATGCCACCTCTGAAATTTTGTCGTTCTAGGCAACTACCTATGCCCAGTGCCCCTGGTGGAACACTCACATTCGAACTTGCTGGATAGCAGGTGGAAGTGGAAACCCTGGATAATTTCCCTCTTTCTAAGCTAGCCAATTGTAACAACCACGTCCCAGTCCCCAGCCCTGCCAAGTGTGTCCTGGTTGACTGAGGTCAATCACCTCATCGAAGACCAGAGATCAAAGCAGTGGTCTTCCTGCTCAGAATTTTCGGCCAGTCCCACTGGCGTGAAATGGACATGGCGGGACCTTGCTTGTCAGCCATCTAGCGGGATACTCGAGGGGGCACGGGGGGATCCGGCCCCGGGGGGGGGACCTCACGGTGGCCTGGCCCACGATCGGGGGCCCACCGATCTGCGGGCGGTCCTGTGCCATGGGGGCACTCTTTCCCTCTGCATCGGCCTCTGTAGAGCTCTGCCATGGTCGGCGCAGAGAAGAGCCCCCCCTACGCATGCGGCAGAACACGGCGGCAGTTCTGCGCATGCGCTAGAACACGGCGGCCCTTCGGCGCCGGTTGGTGCGCGCCAACCCCTCCGCCGCCGGCCTAGCCACCGGAAGTGCGGAGGATTCCGCAACTTCCGGGTGGCCCGACGCCGGTGTGGTTCGCGCCGTTCTTGGCGCCGGCGTCATGCCATCGCGCCAAGTGCGGGAGACTCCCACCCCAGGACATTAAAGAAACAAACCTATAGATTATTATCCTGCGGTGCTGTTGTAGCTTTTATAATAATCAAACTAACAAGTGGTGTAAGTGCTTCAGTCGTAGCTCAGTGGTAGCACTCCTGCCTGGGTGAGAAGGTTGTGTTTTCAAGGCCCATTCCAAAGACTTGAGCCCATAATCCAGGCTGACAATTCAGTGCAATACTGAGAGAGTGTTGTGCTGTCAGAGGTGCTGTCCTTGATGATCGAGCCCCACCTCTACCTTCTCATGGAAAAATGGTCCCATGGTATTATACAACAAAGAGCAGGGGAGTTCTCCTGGTGTCTTGGACAGTATTTATCTTTCAAGCAATATCACTAAAGGAGATTATTTGGTCATTATTCCATTCCTACTGCATTTCCCTTCATTGTGACAGTGACTGCGCTTCAAAAACTACTTAATTGGCCATTTGGCACTTTGAGAAATCCGTGCTATATCACTGCAACATCTTACTTTTTTACTGGGTTTTGCGATGATTGGAGATGCACCAATATTTACCGATCTCTTTTCTAACATTAAATAAATAAAATAAACAATAATCTTTATTGTCACAAGTAGGCTTACATCAACACTGCAATGAAGTTCGGCAGCACGGTGGCGCAGTGGCTATCACTGCGGCATCACGCGCCGAGGTTCCAGGTTCGATCCCAGCTCTGGGTCACTGTCCGTGTGGAGTTTGCACATTCTCCCCTTGTTTGTGTGGATTTCGCCCCCACAAACCCAAAAGATGTGCAGGGTCGGATTGGCCACGCTAAATTGCCCCTTAATTGGAAAAAAATGAATTGGGTATTCTAAATTTGTTTTAAAAAAACACTGCAATGAAGTTATCGTGAAAAGGCCCGAGTCGCCACATTCTGGCTCATGTTCGGGTACACAGAGGGAGAATTCAAAATGTCCAAATTATCTAACAGCACGTCTTTCAGGACTTGTGGGAGGAAACCAGAGCACCCGGAGAAAACCCACGCATTTAAGGGGGTTCCTTAGTATTGAGAGAATGGCCTGAATTTTATGCGCCTGACCCGGAAGCACGTGAAATCACATGAGAAGATCTCGGGTGTGCATCCCGATGTCATTGTGCACTCACGTGACATTTCGGTTGGCGCAAGCGTTGGAAGCATGCCCACCGGCAATCAAGCTGGCAAATTAGCCCATTAAGCAATCAATTTTTACGCAGTCTCTCTGCTTTTACGGTCAACGTGTAGGCCAGGCAGCCTTTACGTTTAAGCTGCTACTTCGACCCTGGGTGGGATGAACTGTCAGGGATGAAACAAAATTTGAAAAGGTGTCTGGGGACTGAGGTTTGTGTATACATGTGCCGCCTGGACACTCTTTGCATTGTTTTTCCGTCACTATTTACATTTCACGTGTCTGCGGCTCCCTGAGAGAGCACATTGGAGGCATCAGCCCCACCACCTTCCCTTTTCTGTGCTTCTGCCCACACTACCCCCTCCCCGCCAAACAGCACTGAATCTTTCACAGCAGCCATGGTACGCTGGAGTCCCGTTAATTATCCAACCAGCATGAAATCATGTTCTGGGCCCGAACATGGCAAGAAGCATGTCTCACATCCGCTGCTGGGCCCACCAAGAGCGTGCACCCGACGAGCAAAACATTTAGGCTGGTTCTGTAGTTTCAGCCAGTCATTGGTGGACTTCAATATTACCATTGGCATTAAATATAGCACAAGTTATTTGCATAAACTGACAACATATTACTTCTTACTTTAACGTTCGAAGACATGGGCATTCTTCAACAATTTGGGCGATAAACTGGGCACCAACATCAGTGATCTGATTCCTGTACAGGCTGGAAAAATAACACACCTTCTTTAAGAATAGTGACTCATCAGTAGGGTGACACCCATATATTGAATATTAATTGCTATAGCATCCATAAATTCCCTACAGTGTAGAAGGAGGCGAGTCAGCCCATCGAGTCTGCACCGACCCTCTGACAGAACACCCCAGCTATCCCTGTAACTCCCGACCTATCCCTGTGACCTTATCTAACCTTCAGACACTAAATGGCAATTTTACATGGCCAATCCACATAACCTGCACATCTTTGGACTGTGGGAGGAAGGCCGGAGCACCCGGAGGAAATCCGTTCAGACACGGGGAGAAACTCCACACAGTCATCCGAGGTCAAAATCGACCCTAACCCTAACCAGAGTGCCTTCAACTCAGCCCCCACGCGGAGAACTCGGCTGCAATATTTAAACACTGGCTGGCGTGCTTTAAAGGCTACCTCGATACGGCCGGAGGCACCCCCACAGAAGGACAGAAAATGCACCTCCTGCGTTCAAGAGTCAGCCCGGGGATCTACCCCCTTATCGAGGAGGCGGAGAACTATGATGCCGCGATCGAACTGCTAGAAGGACATTACATCCGCCCTGTAAATCAGGTCTACGCTCGTCATCTGCTTGCAACTAGACGGCAAAGCCCTGGGGAATCATTGGAAGATTTCTACCGGGCGCTACTGGTGCTGGGCCGAAACTGTGGCTGCCCGCAAGTTTCGGGGAGCGAGCATACAGAACTTTTAATCAGGGATGCTCCTCAGATATCCGCCGCAGACTCCTAGAAAGGGACACTCTGGGACTTGGAGAGGCACGGGCCCTGGCAGGGTCCATGGATGTTGCCTACAAAAACGCGCAGTCCTATGCGCCCGACCGCGCGGCGGCCCCTGGGCTGCATGGCACCCCGCAGCGGCAGCCCCACAGACCTTCCCCCTGACCCCGCAGGTCTGCGCTATGAGACGACCCGCTAACGCCGCCGGGCCCCGCTGTTTCTTCTGCGGGCAGGCGAATCATCCCCGCCCGCGCTG